>NC_143133.1:1878214-2189285 GCF_059928025.1 Delphinapterus leucas | reverse complement strand
AAAATACAAAAAATGAAATTACATTTAACTTTTGCGTTCAGTTCCACTACCCGCAGGAAATTAGATTTATGCCTGGATATTGATCAGGAAGCCCTTTAACCATAGACAACTACAGGATAAGATAGGAGCATTACGTTTGCTATTTTATTTCCACATAACTACCAGACACATAAATAAAACTATAATGGAGGGCTTCCCTGGTGGCCCAGTGGTTAAGAGTCCACCTGCCAATGCAGCGGACACAGGTTTGAGCCCTGGTCCGGGAAGATCCCACGTGCCACGGAGCAACTAAGCCCATGTGCCACAACTACTGAGCCTGAGCTCTAGAGGTCACGAGCCACAACTACTGAGCCCGCATGCCACAACTACTGAAGTCCGTGTGCCTAGAGCCTGTGCACAACTACTGAAGCCACCGCAATGAGAAGCCCGCGCACTGCAACGAAGAGTAACCCCCTCTCACCGCAACTAGAGAAAGCCCATGCGCAGCAATGAAGACCCAACACAGCCAAAAATAAATTAATTAATTAATTAAAAAAAAACTATAATGGATACTATACCAACTATGAAACAGCAAATAAACACTCCCTGTCGGAATACCAAGAGGCTTATACACAGGGACAACAACAGACAAATAATACAGAGTTTTTCTCTAAAGAACAAATGGTAATAGGGTCAAGGAAATAATAAAAAACTATGTTATGGGGCTTCCCCCGTGGCGCAGTGGTTGAGAGTCTGCCTGCCGATGCAGGGGACACGGGTTCGTGTCTGTGAGTCTGTTTCTGTTTTGTAGATAGGTTCATTTGTGCCAGATTTTTTTTTAATTAATTAATTTTTTTTTTTGTGGTACGCGGGCCTCTCACTGTTGTGGCCTCTCCCGTTGCGGAGCACAGGCTCCGGACGCGCAGGCTCAACGGCCACAGCTCACGGGCCCAGCCGCTCCGCGGCATGTGGGATCTTCCCGGACCAGGGCACGAACCCATGTCCCCTGCATCGGCAGGCTGACTCTCAACCACTGCGCCACCAGGGAGGCCCGAGTTGAGAGTTTTTAACTCTTTCCTCCCGAACTCAAAGGTTCAGAAATGTTCCTGGTTTCCACTGAGGTAGCAGATGAAGCATAGGTCTGCCAACCTTCTTACCCAGCTTCCTACTGAAAGGAACAAAGACAAAATCACAACAAAAAGAATGAAACGTGATCTGGAAAAAGAATACAGGGCACCCTCAAGAGTGAGAAATTTGAGGATTACCTGGAAGAGAGAAAGCCTATGGGGCTGGATTGTTAAAGGAACCACCAGCTGAATCTGCAGAGATAAGCAGGTTGCCCGGGTGTCTGGGTCCCAGAAGCCCCTTCCAGGCCTGGACACAACTGCCGACCAAGGGACTTCTTCAGGCTGAAGCCACTTGGCAGAAAGTTGGGACCCCAGGGGTGAGGCAGAGCACAGCTGAAGAACTACACACTCTACTGGCAAAGTGGAGCCATGCTGTCTGTGGCCGCTGGAACACAGGCCCTGTCTGGACGGCACCCCGCTGACGCACCCGCCTTCCAGAACACCATTCAAGAGAGGGGTACAACCACAGAGGAAGTCAGGCCGCCACCGCACAAAGAAACACAGCCCTTAACATAAACCTGAATAAATAATCGCATTCTCTAGATACAGGGGAAAAGCAGCAGGTAAAAACTAAAACCAAAACCAAATAAACAAAAAAAGCCAGCAGAAAAACTGACCCAGGAGAAAAGGTAATTCAGGCAACAGAAAACTTACCTTTTAAAACCCTAATCAGTATCCTCTAGACTAGAGACTGAAGGGACTGCTGGAACATAAAGCATGAAAGAAGCAGTCACAGAACAAGAGTGTGGGCTTAGAAATTAAATAAAAATATGATTAATGACAAAACACTGTGGGATGGGCTGGATAGTGCTTTGCATGTGCATAAAAGCATGGATGTTTATCTGGATAATAAGGAAATCTCCTAAAATGAATGGCAGGGACTTCCCTGGTGGCGCCGTGGTTAAGAATCCGCCTGCCAATGCAGGGGACACGGGTTCGAGCCCTGGTCCAGGAAGATCCCACATGCTGAGAAGCAGCTAAGCCCGTGCACCACAACTACCGAGACTGCGCTCTAGAGCCCGCGAGCCACAACTGCTGAGCCCGCATGCCGCAACTACCAAAGCCCGCGTACCTAGAGCCCATGCTCTGCAACAAGAGAAGCCACTGCAATGAGAAGCCCGCAAACCGCAACGAAGAGTAGCCCCCACTCGCCACAACTAGAGAAAGCCCGCGCACAGCAACGAAGACCCAACACAGCCAAAAATAAATACATTTTTAAAAATAAATTAATTAAATTAAAATTTTAAAAGACTGATCAGATTTTCAAAAAGCCTTGGTGCCAGACTAAGGAGTTTCTCTCTCTCCTAGAAGGAACAGATAAAAAATAATAACTACATGTAACATTTTTTACCTCTTACTGCGTGCCACTATGATTGTAAGTCCTTTCCGTGTATTATTTCATTTGAACTTCACAATAATACTTACAAGTTGGGCATTGTGAGGACAGCAGAGACCTTATGGGACCTGCTCACTTCTGAGGGCCGTCTGGATCTGGGGCCGTGGAGGAGACGGGGACAGCGGGGCTGGGACAGGGGGACGGGGCAGGGGACCAGCCAGCGGACGAGCAGCTGCTGCCAGAGGGAGGTGGTGAGTGTCGGACGGAGAGGCCAGCTTCCAGTGACAAGTGCATCTCAGAAGGAGGCTCACTCCAACTCTGAGTCCCCTCGTGGTGAGGAGACGGCAGCAGGAGGGAGTCTACATTCTCAAAATGGTCATTTTGGTTATGTATATTTTACCACAATTTGAAAAACATTTGTACGTGAATCACTGTAGTCACTTTATTCACAACAGACCAAAAATGAAAACAACTCAATGTCTACGAAATGATGAATGGATAAATAAAGTGTGATATGTCTATACAATGGAATATTATGTGCCAACAAAAAGGAATTAAGTTCTGATTCATGCCACAGCATGCATGAACTTTGAAAAGATTACGTTAAGTGAAAAGAAGCCAGTCACAAGAGATCACATAGTATATGTTTCCCATTTATATGAAATGTCCAGAATAGGCAAGTCCACAGAGACAGAAGTAAATTAGTGGTTGCCTGTAGCTAGAGGTGGGGGAGGGAACGGGGAGTGGCTACCAATGGGTATGGGGTTTCTTTTGGGTGATGAGAATGCTGTAAATTGAAAAACTGATTGTGATAATGGTCACACAACTCTGAGAATGTATTAAGAACTACTGAATTGTACACTTTAAATAGGTGAATTGTATGGCATGTTAATTATATCTCAATAAAACTGCTATTTTTAAAACAATGAGGAAAAAAATGTAGTGACATTAAAATGGCTGGATAGGTCTTTGGGGAAAAAATACTCCCAGTTTATACTATCTGAAATTAATTTTGATAGTTAAAATATTTAAACTTTCTTAAAAAGGAACTATAATGGTACTAAAGAAAAGACAGATTTTTAAAAAAATTATCTTAGGGAGTAAAGGTGTTCTCCCTAAGTACAACATAAAGCTCAGAGACTAAGAAGAAAAATACTGATATAGTTGTCTATATAAAAAATTAAAACTGCCATATTGAAAAATACTGCAAGCCAAGAGGCAAAAAGCATAAATACAAAATGTATTCACAATGAATATAAAAGGATAACACCTTTCACATATAAAGAACTTTTAAAAATGAGTCAGAAAAAAGCAAATTGAAAAAACCCAATGAAAATGTTCAACCCCATCCATAATTAAAACAAGAGACCATTTTGCAAATTACAGTTTAGTAAAGGTTAAAAACATTGATAACAACCAGTGTTAGCAAGGTCATAGGCAAGGGTAAAGCGATACAACCTTTTTGAAGGGTAATTTGGGAACATCAAAATTTTGAATGCACATACCCTTTGAACTGGAAATCGTGTCTCTAAAAAAATACAATTATAATTGCCCTTAGACAGGACTCTACTTGTGACTTCTTGTGCTCATGTCAGGACCTGTAGCTAACTCTCTCCTTCTTTACATTGCAGAGTATCCCATGACCCCGCCATACCTTATTTTTTATCTGACTATTCCTTTCCTGAAGTTCTCACCCGTAATTCCTGTCCATACGCACAGAGAACTCTCTGGAAGGAGACCGAGAAACGGTTACCAGTGTTCACTTCTAGAGAGGATGACTGCTGCATTTCTCTTCTGTTCTACCTAGAACAATGGGTATATATCACTTTTTTTTTGGCCGTGCTCCACAGTATGTGGGATCTTAGCTCCCCGACCAGAAATCAAACCTGCAGCCCCTGCATTGGAAGCGTGGAGTCTTAACCACTGGACCACCAGGGAAGTCCCAGTTCTTAAAAAAAGGTTTTTAATGAAAAAGTCAATAGCCATACTTTATAACTGCACATTAGAAAATCTACAGGGTTTTTTCCTGGGAAGAATCGTGACGATATATGGAGAATCTATTAAATAGCATTTGAAGCAAATAAGGGACTAAGGAAAGACCAACATCTAACAAACGAAACAGCACAACGCCAGCCATGACCTCCGGACTCGAGCAGGTGCGGCTTCCTTACTCACCAATCGAATGTCGAAGCTTGCTGCACTGGCTGACGGGGGGCGGCTTCAGCATCTCCCTCCATTTTTTACTACGACCGCTTTTTTTGCCATATCCTCCTAAATTTGAAAAAAGCAAGGCATTTTTGTAACAATCAGAAACATCCATTTAAAAAAAATTATTTGTTCATTTTTGGCTGCCTTGGGTCTTCGTTGCTGCGCACGGGCTTTCTCTAGTTGTGGCGAGCGGGGGCTACTCTTTGCTGCGGTGCACAGGCTTCTTATTGCGGTGACTTCTCTTGCTGTGGAACACGGGCTCTAGGTGGGTGGGCTACGGCACATGAGCTCAGCAGTTGTGGCTCACGGGCTCTAGAGCTCAGGCTCAATAGCTGTGGCACACGGGCTCAGTTGCTCCGCGGCATGTGGGATCTTCTGGACCAGGACACGAACCCGTGTCCCCTGCATTGGCAGGCGGATTCCTAACCACTGCGCCACCAAGAAAGTCCCAGAAACATCCATTTCTGACAACTTCTTCCATTAATGTATTCTGTTTGAGTAGCTTGGGTACCTACGATGAGGGATCTGGAAGGCACCCTGATAAAGTGTGAAAATCCCACCGAGGCAATCAGTCACTGGCTCTGTCCTTTAGAAATCAGGTGACCTGGACCTTCGTAAGCAGCTCTGCTAAGCCTATATCCAAGTTTGTAAACCAGACCTAATATCATAAAGGGCTGCTTATAAATATTCATTCAACAATTATTTATTAAGCACCCACTATATACCAAACACCTTCAAAGTGCAGGAAATACAGTGGTTAAAAAAAGACCATTCTAGTGAGGGAGAGAGATTAAAAATCACTTAATGACAAGCGATAAGAAAAAAATTAGCCAATCATATAGTGATAAACGGTGTGAAACAAAATCAAGCAAGGCACAGGCGCAGGGTGCTCTTTGGGCTGAGGTAGGACCAGGAGAGACCCCTCTGGAGGGTCACACTTAGGCAGAGACCTGGGATGTGAGTCTCGGGAAGGTCTGGGAGAAGAAGACTGTCCCTAGCGAGACAAGAATGGTGGGAAAAGCAATTAGACGATATTTTAGAAAGAGGTTTTTAAACAACTGACCTTAGAAAAAGTTGAACTCCGAGAAATTAGAACCTTCGATTTTAAGCATTCTGAGGAACTGAAGTTTTACTGAATTTTATCCAAGAGAAAACATACAGCTTTTTTGTTTTGTTTTGGTTTGGTTTTGTGATTTTTTTAAAATTAATTTTTATTGGAGTATAGTTGCTTTACAATGTTGTGTTAGTTTCTACTGCACAGAAAAGTGAATCAGCTATTTGTATACATGTATCCCCTCTTTTTTGGATTTCCTTCCTGAACCCTACTCAGAGCACTGAGTAGAGTTCCTTGTGCTATACAGTAGGTTCTCATTAGTTATCTAAAAACATCACAGTTTGGGCTGGTGACTAAAGCCTCCAGGACTATTGGGAGGAACAGGGAAATCAGGAGGAAGGTCCTGTTTCTCGGAAAAGTGATGCGCTCCCAGTTTGGAGAGGAAGACACCAGAAGATGGGGGGCTGTTTTAGGCTCAGGAGGGAAGGCCTGGCTGCAGACAGAGATTTGACAGTGGCTGCCTAGTGGGTGCAGGTGGGAGACACGGGGCCTTCCTCCTCAGCCTTCCTTTCTGCTCCACTACTCCCCCCATTTCAACTGAGATCGTGAGCCCTGGACTTGCACCCACTCTCCGGACGTCCCAGAGCACCTCAAGGTCAGCTTCAAATTAGGCTCATCACCCCCTGCAATCCAGTCCTCTTTCCACACTGAGATTCCTGCCAACAGCTACCGTCTACCAGGCCAAGGAAGCAGGAAACTGGGGCACCATCTAACTCTGTCTGCTAAGCACCGCAGTCAGTCACTCAGGAGGGGTGCACTGCTGCGGTCCCACGTGCAGGGCCCTGTCGGGCACCAGGCACACCGTGCAGAATCACGGAGGCCAGCCCGGCCTTCAGAGGCGCTCCTCCCCGCCCCCCCACCCCCCCCCCCCGCCCTCTCTACTGTCCTTTCACGCCAGGGCCACCACTCTCCTCCACCTCCCTTCTAACTGGCCTTCCGACCTCTTCCTCCCTTCCAGACCCTCCCCACTGCCTCTCAGGGTCACCTTCCTAACATGCAAATACAAGCTCACTTCTCCACCACCTACAGACCCTGAAGGTGTCGCGGAGTCTGAGGATGAAGTGAGAACAGAGCGCAGCCCTGCCTGACACCATCCACAGGCACACCGTGCCCAAGCCATGCCACTTACAAAATCTCCACTCGGCTCAAGCAGGACCCCCTCCAGGAAGCCCGCCCTGATTGTCCGAGGGAGAGGCAAGCCTCTCGAGGGCTGAAAGGAGGAGGAGAGTTAGGACAGGTCCACAATACCCTCACCTCTCTAGGACCTTCCCACCTATGGACTCGTTCAATCGCCCCCTCGGATGTAGGTACTGCTACTAGTTAGTCCCTTTTCTCACATAAGGGACCCAAGCTAAGAGTAAATAGCTTGCCACTGTCACATAGCTGGCGAGAGATGAACCAAGACACACTCAGGCCTGCCTGACTCCAGGAATCCCGCCTAAACAGTACTGTCTATTATGAAGCAGTAAGCTGCAACCAAAGCGGTTTTGTTTTTGTTTTTTTCTTTTGAAGTGCAAAAGCATCTAAACTAAAGATTTGCCATGAACACGTTTAGAAATTAAGGTATGTTGGGACTTCCCTGGTGGTCCAGTGGTAAAGAATCTGCCTTCCAATGCAGGCGACGCGGGTTCGATCCCTGGTCAGGGAACTAAGATCCCACATGCAGTGGGGCAACTAAGCCCACACGCCACAACTACTGAGCTTGCGCGCGCCTCAACTAGAGAGAGAAAACCCACGCACCAACTCAACTAGAGAGAAGCCCGTGCGCTGCAACGGAAGATCCCGCGTGCCGCAACTAAGACCCGACGCAGCCAAATAAATAAATAAATGTTAAAAAGCAAAAAAGAAATTAAGGTATGTGTGAAATGAAAATAAGAGTAAACCAAAACTCCCAAGATGTCAGAAATGGTTATGGTGATGGCCATAATAACGGGTAGCCCTTATTAGCATTTACTAAAAGCCAGATACTTTTCTAGAAGTTTCACAAGTCTACTCTCACTAAATCTTCCCATCAGCCCTACAAGGCGAGTACCGTTGCTGAGCGCTTGTTATAATCCTCATTTTACAGGTGTCGAAACGAGGGCACAGATGTGTGGAATAATCGGCCCAAAGCTTTACAGCCAGTAAGCAGGGACGCTGGGATTTGAACCCAAGTAACCGCCCTGGACAGATGGGGACGCCACCTTTGTCACAGCAGCTGTTTTCTATCAAGAACCAGGACTGCCAAGATAAATGCGCAATGTGAGGAAGAGCCGGTCCCAGTGGGTCCTGGATATTGAGGGGCTTGTGACGTGGTTTTATACCTTGAATGCCATGATTATTTTTATAACATATTTTGTGACGTTACACACCATCCAACTACAATCATGAATTTAGTGTGTATTATTCCAATCCATTTGTAAATATCTGTGTGTGTGTGTGTGTGTAGCCATGAACAATACTGTATTGTTTTAAAACAAGATTCTTAAACTGGGATCCACAGCAAATATCGGGGTGTCCCTGAATTCAAACTGGAAAAAGAAATCATCTTTATTTTCACAAACATCCAAGCAAAATTCATCACTTCCTTCGGCTATAAATATAGACAAAAGTACAATCATATTAGCAGTGCCTGTGACTTTATCACCAGAATTCAGATTTTCACGTCGCATCATCGTTATTAGAGGTAACTCAAAATATCTTGTATCTCAAACGACTTTGAAATTACAGTATAGGTGCCAGGCCAGCAGCCAGACTGTCTACAAGCACTCATGCGACACGGCCAACCGACTCGTAGGCAGCTCTGTGCCGGGCAGTTAATCGTTCAGACTGCGAGTGGCCAGGTCCCAAGTTCTCACATGGGTGGTCTAGCTATGTACTTTACTCTCTACAATTCCCTACAACTGTATTGATCAACACACGTAAGGTGGTAAGTCAAAGGCCATCCCTCAGTTTACAATCCCCGTTTGAGCTGATCAACAAGAGCCCTCACGCTGACAGATCTTTAAAAGATGACACCTTAACTTGCCTATGTTTTACCTGTATTGCCTTGTCACTTAATGCTCCAATAACAAAGCACATATTGTAACACGAATCCATTAAAAATTTTATAATTATTTTAATATAATTGGCTTCCTTTACAACTGTAGGTAATTAATTTTATTTAGATTAAGAAGCCCTATTCTAGAGGTTGTTAGATTAACAGGAATGGTGTGTTACTGCATACGTCACTCTACAATTTAATATTTTTTCAAGCAACTCGGTCCATTTTGACACAACTGGCTTACTCTGTCCCAGTCTGTTCCTCCTCGACCCCCAGCCTCAGGCCTTTATTCCTGGTCACCCCACCTAAACTGTCATGCCCCACCTCATGTCCAACCCTTAGCATCTCCCTTCTCTGCTTCACTATTTCTTCTTAGCCCTTAACACTATCTACTACACAATCTATTTTACGTACCTTGTTGAGGACCTGTCTCCCCACTAGACTATAAACTCCTTGAAGAGAGGGGTTTTACCTGTGTTATTCGTAACTGTACCCCCGATATCTAGATGAGTATCTGGCATAAAATAACCACTCAGTAAACATTTGTTGAATGAGTAAATGAATTTGTCTTCATTACTGTACAGCAAGTTACTGTATGAACATCCACCCAATGTGAGAAAACAGTTACAAACCATACATCTGGTAAGGGATTATTATCCAGAATATATAGAGAACTAAAATTCTACAACAACAACAAAAGGCAACCAATTCAAAAATGCACAAAGGAGTTCAACAGACATTTATTCAAAGAAGATATGTAAATGGCCAATAGGCACATGAGGAGATGCTTAACATCAATGATCATTACAGAAACGCATATCAAACGTTGTACCACCTCATACCCATGGAGAGGCTAAATCAAAAAAAAACAGAAAATAGCAAGGGTTGATGAGTGTGTGGAGAAATTTGAACCCTTATGCACTGTTGGTGGGCATGTAAAATGCAAAGTGTTGGTGGGAGTGGAAAACAGTACGGAGGTTCCTCAAAAAAATTAAAAATAGAACTACCATAAGATCCAGCAATTCCACTTCTGGGTATATACCCCAAAGAACTGAAAGCAGGACCTCGAAGAGATATTTGTACACTCACGTCCATTGCAGCATATTCATAATAGCTAAGATGTGGAAGCAACCCAAATGTCCATCAGCAGACGAATGGATAAGCAAAACAAGTATATACTTAGAATTCTTCATCCTTAAAGAGGAAGGAAATTCTGACACATGCTACAATATGGATGAACCTTAAGGGCATTATGCTAAGTGAAATAAGCCAGTCAAAAAAAGACAAATATTGTACAATTCCACTCGTATGAGGTATTTAGAATAGTCAGCATCATAAGAGATGGAAGCCAGAATGGTGGCTTCCAGGGGCTGGAAGGAGGGGAGAATGGGGAGTTATTACTAATAATGGGGACAGTTTCAGTTTTATAAGGTGAAAAGCGTTCTGTGGACGGATGGTGGTGACGGTTGCACAGCAATGTGAATGCACTTAGTACCACTGAACTGTTCACTTAAAATGGTTAAGATGATAAATTTTGTGTGTATTTTACCACAATAAAAAATTTTTTGAAAAAAAAAAAGATCTAGTCAAACAACATGAAGTCATTTGCGGTTTAAGTACTGTAAAGGTATCACCCAGCTCTCCACTTTATACGCCACCAGAAGTGAAGATGACGTGCAGATGCAGCAGCCTTGGTGAGGGAGTCGTTGGCTGGGACGACTAACGCCGTAGAAAACTCTCCAAGCACACGGCAGAACGTAACCAGAACTGCTGAACCGGCAGACCAGGCCCCAGCTTCCTCCTGTACGACGCTCCGGGGTTATCTCTCTTCCCTTCCTGCTTCCAGTGTCAGTGTTTACCTTAGCACAGTCACTGCAAAAACGCAGGAAAAAATGCCTCTCAGTCCTTCCTCATCCCGTGAGAAAATCCCAGGGGTGTCTTTCCAAAGGGGGGATGAGAGAAGATACATCAGATTTCCCTCTAAGTACCTTACCTGGCCAAGTGAGGGGAAAAGAACACCTCACCTCTGGCCCATTCGTTATCACAGTACTTCCTGAGAAAAGCGATTCTGATGCAAAAGAATCGCTGTACAATCTCAGAAGAAAGGGTGGGCTTCTTACTTGCACCCACTACACCGTTTGTGCCCTGGCACTTCTGTCCCAGGGGAAATGGAGCTGACAGACCCTCTGCTCCTTTTGCTTCTCTACCTTTATTTGCTTGTCCATACGGGGCTTCCCTTGTTTGAGCGCCTTCACCATCTTCTGGCTCCGAAACAGCCCCTTCCCCTCATACGGCCCAACAGTAATCCTTTTCCTTAGTGTTTCTCTAAAACGCCTGCAAAGAGGAAGGAAGAGACCAGCAAAGTCACAGCCCCGGTGCTCCTGATGCATAAAAGCCAGTGAAGTGGACAGGCTCCTCCCAGGGAGGATCACAGGCCAGAGGTGCAGGTGCTGCGGAGCAGTGGCCAGGACTCAAGGCTCTGCTTGGCCTCTGACTTCTGGGCCAGAGCACAGGGTGACAGTAGGTCATTTCCAGCTCCACATACTGACGAGGAGGCAGCCTATACCTGCCAGGCCGGGTCCTCCCTTTGCGCCTGAGAAACCTTGATCACAGGATATCCGCTGACTAGTAGCAGCAGGGCTGTGACAGAAACGGAGCTGGCACAGAAGATAAGCATCTTATTTGTCATTTTCTTAGGAAAGGCCCCTAATTCAGACTTTCACTGAGTCATACTGGCTTGATAATTCACGTGAACTCAAGTTAGTGAAATTTTGATGTACTTGATTTAATGTTGATGTACGTAAAGTCTTCGGAGAAAACATAAAGTTGTGTTTCAGTAAAAAGCTATACGTTGTATTCACCTGGCACCGCCAGCTAGGTTATCCAATTCTAGGCTTCCTTGTCTCTGAGCTGTCGTGCAGCTTTCTGTAAATCACAGGTGATGACGGGCAGACATTTGAGCCATCTTATCTGGTAGTTTCCATGGTCTTCTATAGAAAAATCATTTTGCCTCCATTTGCAATTCAATTCCTTTACTCCATAGAAACTTTAGCCTTTTTTAAAAATATAAACTTGGTTTTTATTGATTTTTTTTTTCCAGCCACCGTGCAGCATGCGGGATCTTAGTTCCTCGACCAGGGATCAAACCTGTAACCCCTGCAGTGGAAGCGCAGGGTCTTAACCACTGGACCTCCAGGAAAGTCCCAAATTTTAGCCTTCTGACTTCTTCCTTTGAACGGATCATAACATCTGCTTGGTTCACTCACATATGAGAAAAATAAAACGCATGTTCATTTTATTTTTAAAAATTTTTAAATTTTACTTTCCTTATTTTTTTATACAGCAGGTCCTTATTAGTCATCCATTTTATACACATCAGTGTATACATGTCATTCCCAATCGCCCAATTCATCACACCACCACCCTCATCCCCCACTGCTTTCCCCCTTGGTGTCCATACATTTGTTCTCTACATCTGTGTCTCAATTTCTGCCCTGCAAACCAGTTCATCTGTACCATTTTTCTAGGTTCCACAGATATGCGTTAATATACAATATTTGTTTTTCTCTTTCTGACTTACTTCACTCTGTATGACAGTCTCTAGATGTATCCACGTCTCTACAAATGACCCAATTTCATTCCTTTTTATGGCTGAGTAATATTCCGTTGTATATATGTACCACATCTTCTTTATCCGTTCGTCTGTCGATGGGCATTTAGGTTGCTTCCATGACCTGGCTATTGTAAATAGCGCTGCAGTGAACATTGGGGTGCATGTGTCTTTTTGAATTATGGTATATACCATAATTCTCTGGGTATATGCCCAGTAGTGGGATTGCTGGGTCATATGGTAACTCTATTTTTAGTTTTTTAAGGAACCTCCATACTGTTCTCCATAGTGGCTGTATCAGTTTACATTCCCACCAACAGTGCAAGAGGGTTCCCTTTTCTCCACACCCTCTCCAGCATTTGTTGTTTGCACATTTTCTGATGATGCCCATTCTAACTGGTGTGAGGTGATACCTCATTGTAGTTTTGATTTGCATTTTTCTAATAATTAGTGATGTTGAGCAGCTTTTCATGGGCTTCTTGGCCATCTGTATGTCTTCTTTGGAGAAATGTCTATTTAGGTCTTCTGCCCGTTTTTGGATTGGGTTGTTTGTTTTTTTAATATTGAGCTGCATGAGCTGTTTATATATTTTGGAGATTAATCCTTAGTCCGTTGATTTGTTTGCAAATATTTTCTCCCATTCTGAGGGTTGTCTTTTCATCTTGTTTATGGTTTCCTTTGCTGTGCAAAGCTTTGAAGTTTCATTAGGTCCCATTTGTTTATTTTTGTTTTTATTTCCATTACTCTAGGAGGTGGATCAAAAAAGATCTTGCTGTGATTTATGTCAAAGAGTGTTCTTCCTATGTCTTCCTCTAAGAGTTTTAGTGTCTGGTCTTACATTTAGGTCTCTAATCCTTTTTGTGTATGGTGTTAGGGAGTGTTCTAATTTCATTCTTTTACATGTAGCTGTCCAGTTTTCCCAGCACCACTTACTGAAGAGACTGTCTTTTCTCCATTGTATATCCTTGCCTCCTTTGTCAAGGATTAGTTGACCATAGGTGCGTGGGTTTATATCTGGGCTTTCTATCCTGTTGCATTGATCTATATTTCTGTTTTTGTGCCAATACCATATTGTCTTGATTACTGTAGCTTTGTAGCATAGTCTGAAGTCAGGGAGTCTGATTCCTCCAGCTCCGTTTTTTTCCCTCAAGATTGCTTTGGCTATTAGGGGTCTTTTGTGTCTCCATACAAATTTTAAGATTTTTTGTTCTAGTTCTGTAAAAAATGCCATTGGTAATTTGATAGGGATTGCATTGAATCTGTAGATTGCTTTGGGTAGTATAGTCATTTTCACAATATTGATTCTTCCAATTCAAGAACATGGTATATCTCTCCATCTGTTGGTATCATCTTTAATTTCTTTCATCAGTGTCTTATAGTTTTCTGCATACAGGTCTTTTGTCTCCCTAGGTAGGTTTATTCCTAGGTATTTTATTCTTTTTGTTGCAATGGTAAATGGGAGTGTTTCCTTAATTTCTCTTTCAGATTTTTCATCATTAGTATATAGGAATGCAAGATATTTCTGTGCATTAATTTTGTATCCTGCAACTTTACCAAGTTCATTGATTAGCTCTAGTAGTTTTCTGGTGGCATCCTTAGGATCTATGTATAGTACCATGTCATCTGCAAACAGTGACAGTTTTACTCATTTTCGCATTTGTATTTGTTTTACTTCTTTTTCTCCTCTGATTGCCGTGGCTAGGACTTCCAAAACTATGTTGAGTAATAGTGGTGAGAGTGGACATCCTTGTCTTGTTCCTGATCTTAGAGGAAATGCTTTCAGTGTTTCACCACTGAGAGTGATGTTTGCTGTGGGTTTCTCATATATGGCCTTTATTATGTTGAGGTAAGTTCCCTCTATGCCCATTTTCTAGAGTTTTTAATCATAAATGGGTGTTGAATTTTGTCAAAAGCATTTCCTGCCTCTATTGAGATGATCATATGGTTTTTATTCTTCAATTTGTTAATATGGGGTATCATATTGATTGATTTGCATATACTGAAGAATCCTTTCATCCCTGGAATAAATCCCGCTTGATCATGGTGTATGATCCTTTTAATGTGTTGTTGGATTCTGTTTGCTAGTATTTTGTTGAGGATTTTTGCATCTATATTCATCAGTGATATTGGTCTGTAATTTTCTTTTTTTGTAGTATCTTTGTCTGGTTTTGGTATCAGGGTGATGGTGGCCTCGTAGAATGGGTTTGGGAGTGTTCCTCCCTCTGCTATATTTTGGAAGAGTTTCAGAAGGATAGGTGTTAGCTCTTCTCTAAATGTTTGATAGAATTCACCTGTGAAGCCATCTGGTCCTGGACTTTTGTTTGTTGGAAGATTTTTAATCACAGTTTCAATTTCATTACTTGTGATTGGTCTGTTCATATTTTCTGTTTCTTCCTGGTTCAGTCTTGGAAGGTTACACCTTTCTAAGAATTTGTCCATTTCTTCCAGGTTGTCCATTTTATTGGCATAGAGTTGCTTGTAGTAGTCTCTTAGGATGCTTTGTATTTCTGCGGTGTCTGTTGTAACTTCTTCTTTTTCATTTCTAATTTTATTGATTTGAGTCCTCTCCCTCTGTTTCTTGATGAGTCTGGCTAATGGTTTATCAATTTTGTTTATCTTCTCAAAGAACCAGCTTTTAGTTTTGTTGAACTTTGCTATTGTTTTCTTTGTTTCTATTTCATTTATTTCTGCTCTGATCTTTATGATTTGTTTGTTCTTCTTTCTCTAATTGCTTTAGGTGTAAGGTTAGGTTGTTTATTTGAGATTTTTCTTGTTTCTTGAGGTAGGCTTGTATTGCTATAAACTTACCTCTTAGAACTGCTTTTGCTGCATCCCATAGGTTTTGGATCATCGTGTTTTCATTGTCATTTGTCTCTAGGTATTTTTTGATTTCCTCTTTGATTTCTTCAGTGATCTCTTGGTTATTTAGTAACGTACTGTTTAGCCTTCATGTGTTTGTGCTTTTTACATTTTTTCCCTGTAATTGATTTCTAATCTCATGGTGTTGTGGTCAGAAAAGACGCTTGATATGATTTCAATTTCCTTACATTTACTGTGACCCAAGATGTGATCTGTCCTGGAGAATGTTCCGTGCGCACTTGAGAAGAAAGTGTAATCTGCTGCTTTGGGATGGAACGTCTGATAAATATGAATTAAATCTATCTGGTCTGTTGTGTCATTTAAAGCTTGTGTTTCCTTATCAATTTTCTGTTTGGATGATCTGTCCGTGGGTGTAAGTGAGGTGTTAAAGTCCCCCACTATTATTGTGTTACTGTCGATTTCCTCTTTTATAGCTGTTAGCAGATGCCTTATGTATTGAGGTGCTCCTATGTTGGGTGAATATATATTTATATTTATAATTGTTATATCTTCTTCCTGGATTGATCCCTTGATCACTATGTAGTGTCCTTCCTTGTCTCTTGTAACGTTCTTTACTTTAAAGTCTATTTTATCTGATATGAGTATTGCTACTCCAGCTTTCTTTCGATTTCCATTTGCCTGGAATATCTTTTTCCATCCCCTCACTTTCAGTCTGAATGTGTCCCTAGGTCTGAAGTGGGTCTCTTGTATACAGCTTATATATGGGTCTTGTTTTTATATCCATTCAGCAAGCCTGTGTCTTTTGGTTGGAGCATTTAATCCATTCACGTTTAAGGTAATTATTGATATGTATGTTCCTATTACCATTTTCTTAATTGTTTTGGGTTTGTTTTTGTAGGTCCTTTTCTTCTCGTTTGTTTCCCACTTAGAGAAGTTCCTTTAGCATTTGTTGTAGAGCTGGTTTGGTGGTGCTGAGTTCTCTTAGCTTTTGCTTGTCTGTAAAGCTTTTGATTTCTCCATCAAATCTGAATGAGATCCTTGCCGGGTAGAGTAATCTTGGTTGTAGGTTCTTCCCATTCATCACTTTAAGTATATCATGCCCCTCCCTTCTGGCTGTAGAGTTTCTGCTGAGAAATCAGCTGTTAACCTTATGGGAGTTCCCTTGTATGTTATTTGTCATTTTTCCCTTGATGCTTTCAATACTTTTTCTTTGTCTTTAATTTTTGCCAATTTGATTACTATGTGTTTCCGTGTTTCTCCTTGGGTTTATCCTGTATGAGACTCGCTGCACTTCCTGGACTTGGGTGGCTATTTCCTTTCCCATGTTAGGGAAGTTTTCGACTACAGTCTCTTCAAATATATTCTCGGGTCTTTCTCTCTCTCTCTTCTCCTTCTGGAACCCCTATAATGCGAATGTTGTTGTGTTTAATGTTGTCCCAGCGGTCTCTTAGGCTGTCTTCATTTCATTCTTTTTTCTTTATTCTGTTCCGCAGCAGTGAATTCCACCATTCAGTCTTCCCGGTCACTTATCCATTCTTCTGCCTTAGTTATTCTGCTATTGATTCCTTCTAGTGTATTTTTCATTTCAGTTATTGTGTTGTTCATCTCTGTTTGTTTGTTCTTTAATTCTTCTAGGTCTTTGTTAAACATTTCTTGCATCTTCTCGATCTTGCCTCCATCGTTTTTCCGAGGTCCTGGATCATCTTCACTGTCATTATTCTGAATTCTTTTTCTGGAAGGTTGCCTATCTCCACTTCATTTAGTTGTTTTTCTGGGGTTTTATCTTGTTCCTTCCTCTGGTACATAGCCCTCTGCCTTTCCATCTTGTCTATCTTTCTATGAATGTGGTTTTTGTTCCACAGGTTGCAGGATTGTAGTTCTTCTTGCTTCTGCTGTGTGCCCTCTGGTGGATGAGGCTAAGAGGCTTGTGCAAATGTCCTGATGGGAGGGACTGGTGGTGGGTAGAGCTGGGTATTGCTGTGGTGGGCAGAGCTCAGTAAAAGTTTAATCCGCTTGTCTGCTGATGGGTGGGGCTGGGTTCCCTCCCTGTTGGTTGTTTGGCCTGAGGTGACACAACACTGGAGCCTATTGGGGCTCTTTGGTGGGGCTAAAATGGTGGACTCTGGGAGGGCTCATGCCAAGGAGTACTTCCCAGAACTTCTGCTGCCAGTGTCCTTGTCCTCACGGTGAGACACAGCCATCCCCCGCCTCTGCAGGAGACCCTTCAACAGTAGCAGGTAGGTCTGGTTCAGTCTCCTATGGGGTCACTGCTCCTTCCCCTGGGTCCCAATGCGCACACTACTTTGTGTGTGCCCTCCAAGAGTGGAGTCTCTGTTTCCCCCTTGCCACCAGGGAAGCCCAAGACTCCTCAGCATCTTAAGTCCTGATGACTACAGCCAAATAATCAATGTTTTATGCCAGGGAAAAGCCAAATATGTGTATTTTCCCTTGTCAGAAATTAGTAGAGGGACTTCCCTGGTGGCACAGTGGTTAAGAATCTGCCTGCCAATGCAGGAGACACAGGTTCGAGCCCTGGTCTGGGAAGATCCCACATGCCGTGGAACAACTAAGCCTGTGCGCCACAACTACTGAGCCTGTGTGCTGCAACTACTGAAGCCCGTGCACCTAGAACCCGTGCTCTACAACAAGAGAAGCCACCGCAATGAGAAGCCCGTGCACCACAACGAAGAGTAGCCCCCGCTCACAGCAACTAGAGAAAGCCCACGCGCAGTAACGAAGACCCAACGCAGCCAAAAAGAAATAAATAAAATACATTAAAATAAAAAGAATTAGTGGAAATTGCACACTAATGTGAATACAGGCTGTATTGGTTTTAGGGTAATTATAAGATACCTAACACGAAACCATTTTAAAAAATCAATTGCGGTATGAGTAATAGAACATTAATTAAAATGGAGGCTATCACCATATGATTTTCAGATTAACTTCCTGGTATTAATGTCCCAGGTTGATCTTTCTGCTTTGCAGTTTAAGTTAAATATTTATGAGGCACTAGGCTCCAACTCAGAGTGTGAGGGCAAAGTAAACTCATGGGGGGTGGACGCTTTCATTAAGTCCTGTCACGGGCCTGGGTCAGTCTGGCAGGCATATGGAGACTCAGCAATTATTAAATGACTTGTTGGTGTTTGCTTTGCGTACAAAGTTCCCCAAGAATACTACACCGTTTCATCATGGCTTCACTTACTTAACCTGAAATTTTATGTCTGACACTTTATATTGAGTGTGCCAAAAAGTTCCTTCAGTTTTTATATAAAAATAAAAGACACATTTTTCATTTTCACCAAGAACTTTATTGAACAATGTATTCATTATTTTGTTCCACTACCTTCTGCCATTTTTCAGGCAACTTCGTAAGCCCATCTTTCCAAAACTTTTTATCTTTTTGAGCAAAGAACTGTTCCAGGTGCCTTTTACAGTCTTCCAGGGAATTGAAATTTTTTCCATTATGAGAACTTTGTAAAGACCAAAATAAACAGAAATCTGAAGGTACAATGTCTGGTGAATAAGGCGGATGAATCAGAACTTCCCAGCCAAGCTGTAACAGTTTTTGCCTGGTGATGAAAGAAACATGTGGTCGTGCGTTGTCCTGATGGAAGATTATGCGTTCTCTGTTGACTAATTCTGGACGCTTTTCATCGAGTGCTGCTTTCAGCTGGTCTAACTGGGAGCAGTACTTGTTGGAATTAATAGTTTGGTTTTCCAGAAGGACCTCATAATAGAGGACTCCCTTCCAATTCCACCATATACACAACATCAACCTCTTTGGATGAAGACCAGCCTTTGGTGTGGTTGGTGGTGGTTCATTTCCATCGCCCCACAATCTCTTCCGTTCCACATTACTGTACGGTGACCACTTTTCATCACCCATCACAATGTTTTAAAAATGAAACGTTTTCATTACGTTTCAGTAAAGAATCGCATGCAGAAATACGGTCAAGAAGGTTTTTTTTCATTTAACTTACATGGAACCCAAACATCAAAGCGATGAACATAACCAAGCTGGTGCAAATGATTTTCAACGCTTGATTTGGATATTTCGAGTATGTCGGCCGTCACACACATGGTATAATGTTGATTGTTCTCAATTAATGTCTCAATTTGATCGCTAACAACTTCAACTGGTCTACCCAACCATGGAGCATCGTCCAGCGAGAAATCTCCAGCACGAAACTTCACAGACCACTTTTAACACGTTTGATCAGTCACAGCACCTTCTCCATACACTGCACAAATCTTTTTCTGCCTTTCAGTTGCATTTTTACCTTTCTTGAAATAATAAAGCATAATATGCTGAAAATATTGCTTTTTTTCTTCCATCTTCAATATTAAAATGGTTACACAAAAATTCACCAATTTTGATAAGTTTTTTTTTAATGCACGCTGATATGATAACTGTCACAATACAATCTAACAAAATTGTGATTTTTGGGTTTTTTTTGCAGTATGCGGGCCTCTCACTGTTGTGGCCTCTCCCGTTGCGGAGCACAGGCTCCAGACGCGCAGGCTCAGCGGCCATGGCTCACGGGCCCAGCTGCTCCGCAGCGTGTGGGATCTTCCCGGACCAGGGCACGAACCCGTGTCCCCTGCATCGGCAGGTGGACTCTCAACCACTGCGCCACCAGGGAAGCCCACAAAATTGTTTTTGAATGAAGTTAAAGACAACTAAGCACTACTAGAGCCATCTTATGGAAAAACACGAATGAACTTTTTGATCAACCCAAATAGCTTTTGATGGTTAATGGCCTGAAACCTTTTATGATTTAAATATTTTAATTTGACTGATTTGTTCCCATCTCTGCTGTTCTGTGTGTCAGTCACTTATGAGTTTAGGATCTGATATCCTGTAAGTTAGAAATTATTTCTGTTTATGGGTGGATCTGCTTTGGAAATGAAATTTGGGCTGAAGGTTAGAAGATGGCATCACAGCCAGGGAATGGGAATTTTGTGGGGGGGGGGGAGATCTGTTATAACCAGAGACCCAGGAGGTTTCCTGGGTCCTGCTTTCTCACTCACACCACATCCCATCTGTCACGAGGTCCTGTTGATTCTGCCTCCAAAATCTTCTTGCATCTGTTCCCTCCCCTCCTCATCCCGTCGTTCCTTTTGTCCATACTCTCAGCAACTCTAAGCTGAACGGGGCAAGAGCCTCAGCCCTGGCTTCCTTGCCTTCGGTCTGGTCCTCTTCATTTCATTTCTCAAACTACAGTCAAAGTGACCTTATCAAGCATGAACCTGATCATGAAGCACCCCTACTTGTCTCTGTCTCACCTCTCCTCTCCCTGTATTCTCCTTCTGCACCACTTATGCAAACGTCCACAGTCCCCTGAGCGCTGCCAGCATCCTCCACCCTTTGTGCTCTGTAAGCATACTTTTCTTCTGGCCACAGTGCTCTTTCCTCTTCTGTTCATCCGGAAAACTCCTGTTTATCCTCTAAGACGCAGCTCCAGTGTCTCCTCTCATGTGAAGTCTTCTTCCATGTTCCCTTCACTTGTTTAAGCAGCCCTGGCCATTGTCCTCATCACGTCGTCCTACACGTCAGTTATTCATTGTCAGGTCTACTCCTTCACCAGACTGTGAGCGCCAAAGAACAGGGATAATCTTTATACTTCCCACACTCAGACAAACAGTGGGTGTTAGAGAATTTTTCTAAAACTCTAAGGTACTCGAATTTATTAGATTGCTAATTGTAATTTATATCGACATAAAATAATTTAGCTTAGAAATTAATACTTATTCGTTTGGAGGAAAGACTTTACTTCTTCGGCATTTTTATTGCCCCTAGAAAAATATTTTCTAGTTTGTGAAGGAAACAATTTATTTAATGACCTGTGTTTCTCCTCATCTGATAAGCTCGTCAACATGAACAAATCGGTTTTCTAGAACTGTGCTGTCCAGCATAAGCACTACATGTGGCCGTTGAGCTCTGGATGTGTGGCCAATCTGAATGGAGAAGTGCTGATTCAGATTCTGACTAACTAGTATGACAATGAGAATTTTTTTTTTGTTTTGAATGAGTTAGTTGAATACATTCAGATGTGTTTCATTTGAAACATGGATCCCTATTCTCTGGATAACAGAATATGATTTGATGGGGGTTTTTTGTTTGTTTTTTAAAATATTTATTTATTTATTTAATTTATTTAGGCTGCACAGGGTCTTAGTTGCAGCATGCGTGATCTTTAGTTGCGGCATGCAGACTCTTTAGTTGCAGCAGTCAGACTTCTTAGTTGCGGCATGCAACTCTTAGCTGTGGCATGCATGCAGGATCTAGTTCCCCAACCAGGGATCGAACCTGGGCCCCCTGCATTGGGAGCACAGAGTCTTACCCACTGGACCACCAGGGAAGTCCCTGATTTGGTGTTTTATGCACAAAAGTAAAAACACTTAAAAATGTCAATTGGGCTAAAAGTGAATGTTCACAATATAGTATATACAGTGAGAAACGGAAGGGAAACAGAATTTCCACAAGCTGTGAAACCACATTACTGTACTGGTGAGAAATCTTAAGGGTTACTTCAACCATAAGGTTAAGGTGAATGTTAACATAGCCGACATGGCTGTTGGTCTGAAGTGGTTAAACAGTAAAATTCCTGGACGGCTGCAGGTCTGGAAACGTTAGCACTTTAACACGTTAGAACTCAATCTGTGTTGTTCTTCTGGCAAAGGAGAGCATTGAAAAGCCCCTCCCCAGCTCCTCAAGTGCAGACAGAACACAGAAGACCCAGGGTGCTGAGATTCAGGGAAGTCCGAGGGCTGCAGGGTCCCTCGCCTGGGAAGAGGACCATTCCCTAGTGACCAGCGGTGGGCAGTGGAAATTGTGCAGAGGGTACTGGAAAGGGGAAAAAGCCCTGACGATGCAGGTGATGATGACGCAAGCAGAGGCGGAGGACAAGGCCTGGAACCCAGGAAAAGAGCCAACCTGGAACAAGAATGATGACCGTCTCCAGTGAGGGGCCAGTCCAGGCAGAAGAGAAATAGCAACTCGATCTGAACAGGAGCTGGACATATATGTATGTCTGTGATTGCTGCCTACTCTATAGAACTGTGTTTAATTTAACCGGAAAGTGAACTGTGCTAAGGCTCACCTAACAGTTATCAGGGAGAACAGTACATTACTCACCAAGTTCTACTGAGTAAGAGGCTGACAAACAGTCTAGGCACGGGTGACCTGACGCAGACGCTTATTAGTCTCTGGTCTCAGTTCTTTGTTTTTTTCTTTCAGAGATCATTGAAATTTAGTTAATCACATTGCATTTAGTCACAAGATGCTTGTTTCCTCCCCTTGCCTGTCACTTCATCAAAGGCAAATTTTCTGCCGAGTTCATGGTTCACTCGAGTACCTCCCACAGTTCCTAGCACAAAATAAATGGCCAATAAATTCTTGATGAAGGAACGGAAAAAAAGAAAAAGAGAAATGGATTAAGCATTCAACTCAAGAAGGCAGAAGCCAATCAAAATAAAGAGAATAATAATGTAAGCAGAAATTAATAAAACGGAAGGCAAACATACAATAGCATATGAAACCAAACGCTGGTTCATTGAAAAGACTAATAAAATAGAAACATCTTTTGCAAGTCTAATAAAAATGACAGGCACACACAAATAATACTCCAAATGAAAAAGATCATAATTGTAATTGTAAAATAGTAAGAAAACGTTACAAATAACGTTTATGCCAAATAAATTTGAACACTTAGAGGAAAATATTTTTTTCAGAAACCACACATTACCAAACATAGCTCAAGAAGAAACAGGAATCTTGAATATCACAGTAACTATTAAAGAAACTAAACAGATAATAAAAAGAACCATTCCCAACCCTTCTTCCAAAGAGAGGAAAAGGCACCAAACCCAGGCATTTTCACAAGCAAGTTTTACTAATCCTTTAAGGTACAGAGAGTCACTATCTAATGAATTTTTTTTCCTTTAAAAACAAAACTTTTACCAGATATAATCTGCACAATAATACGTACTAATCTTAAGGCTATTTCTTGATGAACTTTTACAAATGTATGTACGCACAGTTACCACCTGGATCAATAAACAGAACGTCCTCGTTGTTCCCCAAAGCTCCCTCCTGCCGCTTTTGTGTCACACCCCCCTTCCTGGAAGCAATCATGACTCCCATTCAGATGGCTGCGGGTTAATTTCACTTCATGCTCATGAAATCACTGAGGATTGTACTGAATAGTTTCTTCTGATTTTCCCCTCAACATAAGGCTCTTCAGATTTGCCCAGGCTGTTGCATGTGTCAGTAGCTAACTCTTTTCTATTGCAGTGCAGTATTATACTGTTTCATTATGTGTTGATCCATTCTCTTACTGAGAACACTTGGGCTGTTTCCAGTTTGAGGCTATTAGGAATAAAGCTGGTATAAACCAGACTTTTTGTAGACGTCTGTATGAATTTCACCTGGGTATATATCCTGAAGGGGAATCACTGGGTCATAGCATAGGTGTGTGTGTAACTTTATTAGAAAGTGCTATTTTCCTGTACTGGTCCTACCATTTTACACTCCAACAAGCAATGTGTGTGAGTTCTAGTTGCCGCTACTCGGCATCTTTGCTAACACCTGATATATTGTCAAGGAATGCAAGCAGCCTCTAGAAGCTGGAAGAGGCAAGAAAATGGATGGATTCTCCCCCAGAATTTCCAGAAAGGAACGCAACCCTGCTGACACCTTGACTTTAACCTAGTGAGACCCTTTTCAGACTTCTGACCTGTTAGATAATAAAGTTTTGTGGTAATTTGTTACAGCAGCAACAGGAAAACTAATACGGCAAGTCAGAAAATGGGAGACTTGTGCAAGCATATTTAGTATCCAGATTATATAAAGAGCCGCTACAAATCAATGAGATACTCTCCCCTCACTGGGCAGAAGATGCGAAGAAACAATTCACAAAGAGGAAAGCTGAATCACCAGTCAATGTGAAAAGATGTTCAATCTCCCTGGTAATTAGGAAAACACAAATTGAAACAGTGTTACATGGACTGACCTGTATCCGCCCCCTCCCATTCACATGTTGAAAAGCTGATCTCCAATGTGATTGTATTCGGAGATGGGGCCTTTAGGGTAGTAATTAAGGTTAAATGAGGCCAGAGGGTTAGGACCCTAATCCCATAGGTGTCCCTGTAAGAGTAAGTTACCAGATCTCCCCCTCTCTCAGCCGACACACAGGAAAGGCCATGTGAGCACACAGGAAGAGAGCCCTCACCAGAACTCAAACATGCTGGCACCTTGGTCTTGGACTCCTGGCCTCCAGAGTTGTGGGAAAATAAATTTCTGTCATTTAAGCCACCCAGTCTGCGGTATTTTGTCATGGCAGCCCAAGCAGACTAATATAAATGGTAAGATAACATTTCATGCCCTTCAGGAACAAAAGTTTGAGAGTCTGATAACTCCACGTGCTAGCAAGAGTGGAAAGGAAGGAAGATGAGGGAGGGAAAAGAGGAGGAAGGGGACTTATATATCAACAAGGATAACAAAACCATACACACACACAGAGCAACAGCACCGACCTGAAGTTTAAATCATGTAAGACAATACACTCCATATTGTTACCTACAAACCTAAACAGCCAAAGTGCAGAGAGAGACCTTGGTTATCTCTGGGGAATGAGGGAAGGGTCTGGGATCTTGGAAAGATACACAAAGTGTCTCAAGTATATCTGCAATGTTTTTTTCTTAAAGAAATGAAATACAGCAAAATGTTAAGATCTGTTGGGCAGTGGGCACAGGGGTGCTTGTTATATTATCTTCTACACTTTGAACTCTTACTCAATTAAAGAAACCACATTCACATTAAATTAGGAACGTTTCTCAAAACAGAAACAGATTCATAGATACCGAGAACAAACTGGTGGTTGCCAGAGCGGAGGGGGGTGCTGGGGGGATGAGTGAAATAGGTGGGGGAGATTAAGAGGTACAAATTTCCAGGTATAAAGTAAATAAGTTACAGGGATGTAATGTACAGCATAAGGAATATAGCCAAGAATATTTTAATATCCTTGTATGGTGACAAATGGTAACTAGGTCTATCATGGTGATCATTTTGTAATGTACAGAAATACCAAAGCACTATGTTGTACACCTAAAATTAATATAATACTGTAAGTCAATTATACTTCAAAAAAAAATTAGAAATGCTCTTTCCGCCATCTTTCCGCGCCACCGTAACAGTGGGCACGAATGCCCCGGCCGATGCTCTCGAGAGCATCAACAATGCCGAAAATAGACGCCAAAGCCAGGTTCTTACTAGGCTGTCCTCCAAACTCACTGTCCACTTTCCAACTGTGATGATGAAGCATGGTTCCACTGGAGAATCTGATCACCTGGGATCCCATGATCACAGAGCTGGGAAAATTGTCGTGAAGCTCTCAGGCAGGCTAAACAAGTGTGCAGTGACCAGCCCAGATTTGATGTGCAACTCAAAGATCGAGGAAAACGGCAGAGTAACCTGCTCCCGTCCCGTCAGTTTGGTCCCTTTGGACTGACAACCTCAGCTAGCAACATGGTCCATGAAGCAAGATGAAAACACACAGGAGGGAAAATCCTGGGATTCTTTTTCTAGGGATGTAATACATTCATGCAAATAAAATGCCTCAATGGAAAAAAATCAGAAATGTTTATCAATTGTCAAAAATGAAAATACTTTTTCCCTTTTTTTTTTTTTTTGGCCATGCCGCATGGCTTGTGGGATCTTAGTTCCCCAACCAGGGATCGAACCCGTGCCCTCGGCAGTGAAAGTGCGGAGTCCTAACCACTGGACCGCCAGGGAATTCCCATACTTTTTCTTCTTTATTGGAAAACATTTTGGCTAAAATTATCATTACCAGAAGAAATCAAAAATGAAAAATCTAAGCTTATTATTTTTTTAATTAATTAATTTATTTAGTTTTGGCTGCATTGGGTCTTTGTTGCTGCGTGGGCTTTCTCTAGTTGCAGTGACCGGGGTCTACTCTTCGTTGCAGTGCATGGGCTTCTCATTGCGGTGGCTTCTCTTGTTGCGTAGCATGGGCTCTAGGTGCGCGGGCTTCAGTAGTTGTAGCACGTGAGCTCAGTAGTTGTGGCTCGCGGGCTCTAGAGTGCAGGCTCAGTAGTTGTGGCGCACGGGTTTAGTTGCTCCGCGGCATGTGGGATCTTCCCGGACCAGGGCTCAAACCCGTGTCCCCTGCGTTGGCAGGCGGATTCTTAACCACTGCTCCACCAGGGAAGCCCTAAGCTTAATTTTATTTATTTATTTATTCATTTATTTTTGGCTGCTTTGGGCCTTCATTGCTGCGCACTGGCCTTCTATAGCTGCAGCGAGCCGGGGGCTACACTTCGTTGCTCTGCAGCATGTGGGATCCTCCCGGACCAGGGCCCGAACCCGTGTCCCCTGCGTTGGCAGGCAGACTCTCAACCACCGCGCCACCAGGGAAGCCCCTAAGCTTAATTTTTTAAGTTATAAAGATAACCAATACAAGAATTAAAAACAGTGATATAATTATATTGATAAGGGAAAAGAAGATGGAGTTGGTTTAAGTGAGCTATCTCCTCATGAGGCTCAGGAAAGTCTGACTTTGATCAACACTATACTTTAGAAATGCCACAGTAATCAGGAAGATAACTAAAATAGAACCCAAGAAAAGAATCAATGTGGCTGCACCTGGGGAGGTGTCTTTGTTTTGGCCACTATAATGGAATACCATAGACTGGGTGGCTTATAAGCAACAGAAATTTATTTATCAAGGCACTGGCAGCTTTGGTGTCTGGTGAGGACCTGCTTGCTGGCTCATAGACGGCGTCTTCTGTGTCTTCACGTGGCACGAGGGGCAAGGGAGCTCCCTGGGGTCTTGTTTAAAAGGGACTCGTAGCATTCACGAGGGCTCCACCCTCATGCCTTAATCACCTCCAAATACAATCACCCTAGGGATTATGCTTCAACATATGCATTCTGCAGGGACACAAACATTCAGTCTCTAGTAGAAGGAGTAGAATGGAGAAGGTTAGGGCTCTTTATCAAAAGTCCTTCTATTCTCTGATTTTCAAAAATTATTGGTTATTTGGAAATGTGTTTTTAAACACATAGAACAGAAGCGGTGGAGCTGATTTTGTCCTTGGCTCTATGAGAGGCATTCCTACAAGACTGCACCATGTTTAGCCCACGTGAATGTGGGAGCCTTGTTTTTCAAAACAACACTCAGAAAAAGAGATGTAGGTTTACAATGCAAAAGCTCAAGCACAGTGTCTCTGCCAGGAAGTGAGACTAGTTAGCACAGCAGTAAGGGGGCAGCAAAGGTAACATTGTCCTGTGTCCTTTGAACTAGGACTCTCTTTCAATTTGGTAGAGACAAAGATTTACATTCTGAAAGAAACGCACGCGTGCCTGGCCTTTGGCTAACCTCATAACTAGTGCTGGCTGGCCCTGCTGTCTTTGCTAGTGATGAACATGTAAACATGGAGAGGGAACCTACCGGCTGCACTGCAGATACAATTAAACACTTAATCCTGACTTAATAAGAAATTAACACAACACTAAATCATCCATACTTCAATAAAATTTTTAAAAAATGAATAATAAAATAATACTGATTTAATAAAAACAATAAAAATGTTCATTCAAAACAAAATAAAAAGCACTTAGCATTTACAAGTATGGATCCAACTGACATCCCAAAGTTGAATAAAATCTCAGGTTTTGCTCCCTATTTCCAGACTGCTAGTCTAAAAAGATAGCCTATTTTGAAACTTCAATTTCTGGTTATCACCAGTACTGAGAGACTTCCTAAGATGTGCTCTTTTGTCCTTCAGCCAGCATTTGGAATTTGCAGAGAAAAGAATGAGTGCCATTACAGCGCTGGGTGCTGGTGACACAGAAGGGGAGACCCAAAGCTGCCCCTGGGGATGCCCACTGCAGCAAGAGCTCCTCCTGGGCACAGCAGTGGCTCAAGGGACGGAGCTCAAGGGATGGAGTGACCAGGCCTCTTGCAGGAATGTGGACGTTCCCCAGAAAAGACTCTGGAGCTGGAACAGGAAGGAAGAAGAAGACTGCAAGCAGAAAAGAAAAGCCTGGAGGCGTGAAGTGGTGTGACACGCTCAGCTGCTGTGGACAAGGAGAGGAGAGCAGGCCAGTGGTCAGACAGGACCCTGTGGGCCATGATGAACTAAGGCGTTTGTTCTTGACCTGGAATGAAGCTCCAGGGCCAAATTTTAAACAGAGGACAAATCTGTGTTTTAGAAGTGTTCTAGCAGCACTGGGGATGATAAAAGAGAAGCAGCTCTGGAAGTAGAGAGCAGCTAGGAAACCACTGCCCTCAGTCAACTTACGAGGTGTCGAGAACCATCTAAGGGGGTACTGGGTGAAGACAGAGACAAAGAAATGAGAGACAACAGAAATAATGAAGCTTAAGGATAAACGAGATTCAAGGACCTCCTGCATGTGGGGATTCAGGAAGAGAAAAGCTATGCTTTTGGAAAGTCTAAGAATGAGACAAGGAATCAGGTTCAAGGTCAATTAAATGATCACAACTGCAATGTTAAAATGCCAGCTTTTCATCATGACTCTGGACATAATAAAATCTACAACCACGACTACTATGCTTATTTACTGAGCACTTTCTAAGCGCCAAGCACTGTACCATGTTATTCCATGCAGTCCCCTTGTCAACACCATGAAGCAGGATTGTTGTAAGTCCAGCTTTACAGAACAGGAGAATGAGGCATAGGAACTAGCTGGGATAACGTCCATAAAGAATTGAGCACGATGCCTGGACAAAGCAAACCCTCATTAATGGTAGCTATTCTTAGCTATCCATCGTGAGGCTCTGCAGCCATACTTGAACATGCTTTATTCCCTCCGTATCAAGCCAATCCTAATCAAGACCTTTCCTCTTGAAAGGCACTTGGGATACAAATGGGAAGGGGGGAGTTTAAAAAGAAAACAAAACCCCCAAATCTGAAATAGTTGTGTTCCAGGTTAATTTTTCTCACAGAACGTTCTACACTATTCTAAGCACAAGATGAACTTGTCGATGCTTCTCAACAGCATCCAAGTCACCAGGAGCACCACTTGGCCGACATCTGCGCCCAGGAATCCTGAAGCCCTGGGAGATAGAGCATAAAACACTTCTTCCAGGTTGTCTTAAATATACATCCTTCGGTGGGCACTTACGCTGTTCCCAGCACAAACATGAAGCAGCTGCTCCCACCCGGACTCCCTAAGAGGGAAGCTGCGGAAGAACTATGGGTGGTCCCTGCCGCCCGCTCTCCCATCTCTCGGGAGGCCGGAGAGGGGACACTCGGTATTCCACAGAGAACTCTACTCCTGGGGTCTCTGAGCAAAAGGGCTGTGCTCTTTTGTCCTCTGTTTAAAATTTGGCCCTGGAGCTTCATTCCAGGTCAAGAACAAACTGCTGCTTCTACGTTGCTATCGGGGTGAATTGTAACTAACGTGCTCAATCTATCTCTAAGTCGGGCTAAAACCCACTCCACACACCGTAAAGTCTCAGTCACCACCAAACCTCAAAACCAAGAATCAATGTTGAAGTAACACTCTAAAAACACTAACGGAAGGGTCTCCCAGGTTAGTTTACAGGATTTTCTTCTTGGTCCTTTAAAGAGCACAAAGGCGCGGTTCTTGTTTGCTGGCTTCGCTCGCCGGCCCGGCTTCCTCCCTCGGGGACAGAACACGGCTCGCCTGGTGCTGAAGCCACACTGCGACCCGAGGTTCCGGAGGAAGAGCAGGACAGGGAACAAGCTCACACTAACAAGAACAGAGAGCAGGCCACCTTCACTTGGGTCCGGAGGCGCCGAAAGGGGAGGGGGCGGCTTAAGCTTTACGTGCCCAAGCTTACCACTCGCCGACTGACCACTCCTGAGAGTGAGGCTGCGCGGATCCCGGGTCCGGATTCTACAGAAAATCTGGGGCCCGCAGCAGGGTCGGGGTTCTGCTTGGGACCAGGGTTCCCCAGCAGGACTGGGGTTCCACGGGGATCAGGACTCCAGCGGGGGTCGGGGCGCCGCTGTGCACCCACCTTGGCGCGCTTTCAGCAGCATCGAGTTGGCCAAGAGGTTCTCGAGCTCCATGGACGACCGCCGCCGCCGCCGCCCCCGCCGCCGCCGCGACCAGGCTTTGTGGACGCGAGGAGGCGAGGGGGCGGCTGGGGGCGGGCGGCGGGGCAGCCTCCGCGCATCGCTCGCCCAACGCCGGGTCCGGTCCCGCACTGGGCCGCCGCTCCTCCTCGTCCTCTGCTGCTGCTGCTGCTGCTGCTGCTGCTGTTGCTGCTTCTGCCTCTGCTGCTGCCGCCGCCGCCGCCGCCGCCGCCACGGCCACCACCCGCGCCGCCGCTGCGTCGGACGCTGCCGGCGCCGCGACGCCTCGCCCTCGGGACCCGGGACTGCCGCCCAGGAGAGGGCGGGCCGGGCCCCCGCGGTCACCCCCGCCGCGCCGTGGCCCGGGCTGTCGGCCCCATCGCCCGGGGAGGCGCTCACTGGCCGGGGAACCACCCCCCGGCGCGCAACGGCTCCGGCCAACGGCTCCTCAGACGAGGGAGCCAAAGTGCTGCGCTCCACGGGCCCCGAGGCTGGAGCGCTACCGCGCGGGCCAGGACCGCTCCCAGAAGGCACCGCGCGGGGCGGAGGCGGTGGGGCGCGAGCGCGGCCTGCTGGGAGTTGTAGTCGCTCAGCCTATGGGCGAGTAAGCTGAGCGGGGGCGTGTCAGTATTTTACCCAACGTTCCTACGTCTCGCTGGCTCAGTTATCGCGAGACGGGGGCGGCACTCCTAGGCTGCTGGGCCGTGCGTTAGCTCCGGAGGGAGCGCGCGCTCTAGCTGCCACTTCCTCGTCAGCGCCCCGAGGTGCAGTGCGTGTTGCCATGGGGAAGACCAGGTCTGCCGGAGCGCGTGGGAAGGCCCCCGGGGCCCCGGCGGGCGTGCGGGGCTGCCGGGCGAGGCCCAGCGCCAACCCGTTCGAGGTGAAAGTCAACCGGCAGAAGTTCCAGGTCCTGGGCAGGAAGACGCGCCACGACGTGGGGCTGCCCGGGGTGTCGCGCGCGCGGGCCCTCCAGAAGGTGAGCGGGGCGCCGGGCCCTCCGGGGTGGATCACCCCGGCCCCGCCTGCCGGCCGGGACCACCCACGGCCCTGCTCCTCGAACCCCTGCGGCCCCGAGGGGCCGCCGGCAGGCTTGGGCGAGCTACGGACTTACTTTCCGGTGCCCTTTTTCCCTTCTGTAAATCGGCCATGATGGTGGTACGTACATCCTAGGGCCGCCGGGAGGATGGGAAGCGTCCACTTAGAGTTCTCGGGACAGCGCCTGGAGCAGTGAGACGTCGTGTATCGTGTGTGCCATGTGTCAGCTGGACTGTTTTCATCTTCGTGCCTCTGCTTCTGCGTGGGCGGGGACGACATTCCCCTGCAAAACCGCCGTCCCTTCTTGGAGACCCACACACAAGTCCAACTCAGGCAGAGTTCATCACTTCCGCGCTGCCGCGGCCCCTGTGCGAACCTCTTAAAACCTGCCCTCGTTGAGACTTTGAGCTCCGCTGGTTAGGGACAGGATAGGGGGTTACATGCTCAGTAGATGTTTGAAGAAGGAATGTATCGCTCCTTTGAAGCGCACAACCTTGACCCTTGCAGGGTAACTGAAATGCTGCCTTCTTGGAAAGTGTCATAGCCTCCAGCTTTCCTGTGCCTACGGTTCCAGAGTATTCTGTACTTTGAAATTCAGTTCGGGTGGCATTCTCTATGCAGCTTCTGAGACATGCTCATTGGTTTGTTTAACGATATTTGTTGTTACTCTGAGGAGGAGACATTAGTAAGTTAGTGAACAAATTAAAGCACAGAAAGGTCAAGTAAATTTCCCAGGGTCACACAGCTGGTAAAGGCTGGGGTTTGCACTGGGTTTGGACACCTGTGAAGCCTTTATGTGCCACTGAGCCCTTACATTTAAGCTGTGTTCTAGCAGGTGGAGAGGTAAAGGTAAAGTAACACCTGGCCCTGCCTTCATGGGCTCATAATCTGTGTTCTGTCCCACAGCATCTAATCCAGTTGATCTTTTCTTATAAACTTATTTATTTTATTATTTATTTATTTATTTATTTTGGCTGCCTTGGGTCTGTTGCTGCACGCGGGCTTTCTCTTGTTGCGGCGAGAGGGGGCTACTCTTCTTTGCGGTGCGCGGGCTTCTCATTGTGGTGGCTTCTCTTGTTATAGACCACACGGGCTCTAGGTGCGTGGGCTTCAGTAGCTGTGGCATGTGAGCTCAGTAATTGTGGCTCATGGGCTCTAGAGCGCAGGCTCAGTAGTTGTGGCACACTGGCTTCGTTGCTCCACAGCATGTGGGATTTTCCCGGACCAGGGCTCAAACCTGTGTCCCCTGCATTGGCAGGCAGATTCTTAACCATTTCGCCACCAGGGAAACCCCAACTGATCTTTTCTTTTTTTCTTTTTAATAAATTTATTTATTTATTTATGGCTGCGTTGGGTCTTCGTTGCTGTGCACAGGCTTTCTCTAGTTGTGGTGAATAGGGGCTACTCTTCGCTGCAGTGTGTGGGCTTCTCATTGCGGTGGCCTCTCTTGCTGTGGAGCACAGGCTCTAGGCACACGGGCTTCAGTAGTTGTGGCACACAGGCTCAGTAGTTGTGGCGCACGGGCTTAGTTGCTCCACGGCATGTGGGATCTTCCCGGACCAGGGCTCAAACCCATGTCCCCTGCATTGGCAGGCGGATTCTTAACCACTGCGCCACCAGGGAAGTCCCCCCAATTGATCTTTGAATTGAATCAAACATCGTCCTTATTGCAAGGAGCTGGCAGTAATAGTAGACAAGACAAACTTATAGCCGACTCCGATGCACCCCTGCATCACACACCCCAGGGCAGGCTTGTGGGGGCAGATGTGGGGATGGGCATTGCATGGGCTCCAGGCTAGACATGTTTTCCTTTATCATGTAAGCCTCAGTTTTCTCATTTCTCCTTAAGAGCCTGAGGTAGGAACTGCCATTCTCTCCTTCTTACAGGTGAGGCTGTAGGCGCTTCCCAAAGTCCTCGCTGGGAAGTGGTGCAGCTGGTGGGGTTCTGAGTCCTCACTCTCGACTGCACCTCCTGGGCATCACATGCATGTCCATGAATGACCCAGAAAGTGCTGAGAGTATTGGTTTGGGGCTACACGTAACTTTTACCAATAGACAAATACATAAATATGGAATCTGCAAATAGCAAAGACTGACTGTATATACACATAACGTCACGTATATAACAAGCAAAGAGCAGATAGGCAGTGCTGCCGCGGTCTGTGTCTGTAATTGATCGTGATGTCGTCATTGACGTAAATGGCCTCTCAGATCATTGTTCCCTGCTCCCCTTACTCGGCTAGAACCTGAACTCCTCTGGCTTCTTCACCTGGGTGGAGTGACCTCTGCTCGATTGTTCTGCTTTTTTTTGGTTGCCGTCATTTTACTTTAACCTTTGGTATTAGGCATGGAAGTACTAACACACACCCTAGAGAATCCCCTGGGTTCCAGACGTCATCCTCTTTGCTGCCGTTGTATGGCAGCGACCCAGTTTCTCCTCGGTTATTGAGATCAGTCTTTCCAGCCAGTAGATTGGCCTTTTTTGGACTGTTTGTCTCAGTGGCCTGAGGCGTAGAAAATGGCATTTTCCAGTTCCTTAGAGCCAGCGTTGTGTCCCCTTGTGGAAGCACCTCCCCTTTGGTGACTAAGACTGCCAGGCCGTCAGAGCTCAGAGTTGCCAGGACCGGTGAGAGATTGTTCTATGATCTGTTTTTCAGCGCACCCAGACTCTGCTAAAGGAATACAAAGAAAGGGATAAGTCCAACATATTTAGAGATAAACGCTTTGGAGAATACAATAGCAACATAAGCCCGGAGGAGAAGATGATGAAGAGGTTTGCTCTGGAACAACAGGTATGGAAAACAGTCTTTTGCTGTAGTTTTACACAGAAGTCAAATACAAAGAGAAGGCCGTTTCCCCCTTGTTTGTTTATACTTTTGTGAGTGCACAGTGGGTGGGTCTTCAGTCGTGTATCTTGCCTGTCTAGACCAAGGGGGAAGCAGCCTCTTGCACATACCAGTTAGGTGGATAAATATCTTAACCAGAGTGCCCGGCAGTGATGCGTCCTGGGGTTCTGGACTAAACGGCTGCCTTCAACTGGGTCGAGTGGATTGTGGAGCATTCCTGGTGGGTAGAGCTGCACGATTTCCCAGTGCCTTAGGGTGCCCCATTGATTTATTTACCTTCTGTGGGTTCTGTTTATATCCGAATCATTGCTCAAATGACCCAGAATAATCTTAAAGCTACACTGTCACATTGCACAAAAATGGGGGAAAAAATCATTCTTTTTTTGATGTTAAATGGATGTGGAAATTTTAGGAGACTGATTTTCATTTTTTCTATTCTGTCAGCGTCAACACGAAAAGAAAAGCATCTACAACCTAAATGAAGATGAAGAACTAACTCATTACGGCCAGTCTTTGGCAGACATTGAAAAGCATAATGACATTGTCGATAGCGACAGCGATGCCGAGGACCGAGGAGTGCTGTCGGGTGAGGCCTGGGATCAGGGGCAGTCTGCTTAGCACTGACGTTCTTTCTGCCCTGCTTGGACACCTAGAAAATGCAGGTGTAGGTCTTTAAGAATGTGTATATGTAGATAAGATAGACAGCCTGCTGTCTGTCTGTCACAGAAAGCACTTCAGTATCCCTCCTCTTGTTTGAACTTCACCCCAGCTCATTTTACCCGTGAGCTCAGAGAAACAATATGATTTGACCAACCCGTGAGTCAGAGCTGTGGGTAAAACCCACCTCACTAACCCCTAGGACAGCTCTTCTGTACTAACCCACAGTGCTTTGCTACCACTGTTACCAGTTCTGACCCAATGTGTGTACTAACAGTGTTTACTTAGTTCTTTTAGTCTTTGTTTTCTCTGGAACCGCTTATGACAGTTTTGTGGGGGAAGTAACATTGAGCTTCTTCTTTTTAATTTCTTTTTTAAAATTTATTTATTTACTTATTTCATTTTTGGCTGCGTTGGGTCTTCGTTGCGGCGCACAGGCTTCCTCTAGTTGCGGCAAGCCAGGGCTACTTTTCGTTGCGGTGAGCAGGCTTCTCATTGCAGTGGCTTCTCTTGTTGCAGAGCACGGGCTCTAGGCGTGTGGGCTCAGTAGTTGTGGCTCATGGGCTTAGTTGCTCCTCGGCATGTGGGATCTTCCCAGATCAGGGCTCGAACCTGTGTCCCCTGCATTGGCAGGCGGATTCTTAACCACTGGGCCACCAGGGAAGTCCTGAGCTTCTTATTTATAGATAATAACGGAGCAGGTTAAACCGTGGCATTAGTTAACACTGATATACACCTGAACTGAGTTAGGACTCGGTTCAGGTCTGATCATCTTGGGCCCTTTTATAAAGCTGGGGTCATGTCGTAAGTTCGCATCCTTATGATTTAGAATATCCTTTATTTAGCATCTTCAGAACAAAGCTGCACAAAACTAAAACTGACTCAGCGGTTTTTCTGGTGTGTGGAAAGCCAAGCCGTTAAGCCCATGACTGCCTTTTGGTATTTGGGTGATGCGGGGGCAGAAGGCCTAGGAATTAGGGCGGCCTGTGGTTCTGTCCACAGCACCGGGCGGTGGACCACAACTCTGCTGAGGCTTCGTGGTTGAGGAGGGAACATAGTTCACCTTGAGGGCCTTTCTCTTCGCACTTTCCATTGTTCAGGACTTTTTATGCACGCCTCGCTTTAAACACGTTCACCTTCACTGTCACTGAAGGGGACTGCCGTGGCACCTTAACGTTTGGCGGCCTGGTCATTCATCACAAGGTGTCGGCCTCGGCCTCGTTGGTATGATAGGCTGTGACGGTTGGCTGACTAGAGGAGAAGTTGGATTCCCATTCTGCCAGGTGTTGGGTCCTGGGGACTCAACTGTTTATTTGAGGTTTCCTATCCTCCTCTGATGTTTAGTATGAGCTTATGAGAATCCAGGTGACTTGCACATTTCCAGGTAACTGCTTATATTTGAAAATAAATATATTTGCCGTACCTTTTAAAATGAATCATCAGGAAACATTCTGTTTTGTTCAGCTACATAATTTATATGTTCTCCTAGATTAGGAGAATTTCATCTTAAAAATCAACCCTAGTTTTCTAATTAAATCCTATCATCAATATAAACACACTGATGGATTTTTTTTTTTTCTTTTCTCCGAGAATCCTTTTTGGAATCTTTTATATAATACCACCTCGTTAGTTAATGTTTTGTAAATTTTCTTTCCAGAAAATATTGTAAACAATCTTGAATTAGTAGAATGCTAAATGATAGTGTTTTCTAATATGCTAAACTTTGCAGGAAGCAGAGGAATCACTCATTCACTGATTCATTTATTCAGCATGTGCCAGGCAGTGCTCTTGGTTCTGGGGAAATAGCAGTGAGTAAAACCTACCTGCAGCTCAGTTTTCTGGGGAGACCCAGACAGTAAACTAAATAATCAGTAAATCCCGCAGGCCGGTCGGAAGTAGAAGTGCTGTGGGGGAAATGAAGTCGGAGCGGTCTGGGACACGCCAGGTAGTCCTGATTAGGGTCACGAAGGATGTGGCGGTTGTGCAGGCCTCTGGTGGTGTCACGGTCTGGGACCAGCCAGGAGCCTGGCAACTGGAGGGGGCGATGGTACAGACAGGTGGGCTGGGCCCCTGGGGCCACGGGAACAATTTTGGCTTTTACTCAGGAACGGGAGCCAGAGGGACTTGAGTGGGGAAGGACAGAGTTGGCTAGGGCAGGCCAAGAGGTCTTCCTGAAATTCTCTTGTAGGCGCGGGAGGTGGAGAGGAAGCAGGATGCGCAGGGGTGTTTGGGGTACCTGTCAGCCCAGGGGAGGCATCAGGAGAGCAGTGGGGCCCAAGTCCGCAGACAGCCTTGCCTGGAGGAGGGAGCTGCTGCCCAGAGGAGTGAACGTTGGCCTTTAAATCGGGCCAGAGTCTACTGCAGGGGGAGCGAGAGCAGCTTCCAGAAGGAGGCATGATGGGGGTGGCGGAGCGCAGGCGCAGACGGCGGGTTGTGGGCCTGACGGGGTTAGAGGGCCACAGGCAGGAGCTGTTTCTCTTACTGGATGAGATCTGAAGTCAGTTGCTTAGCATCTAAGCCTCTGTTTTCTCTTCCAAGAAATTGGATTTTTTAAAAGTTTCTTTCTATTCCAAAATCGACGATTCCCAGTGTTTTGTTTCTCTCTTCTTCCCTGGTAGCTCAGGCAGCCTAGGAATCAGTGACTCTAGTAGCTGGCTCCACCCCCTGCCCCCCGGGACTTTCTGTGAGACACAGGGAGGGTGTGAAGTGGCCCTGGTCCTGGGCACGTGAGGACCAGGCGTGAGCTAGTTTGCGTTTGCCCATCTTCTGTGAGATGTTAACACATTGGAAAACAGGTTCTTGGTGTTTCCAGTCACTTGGATCACAGCTGCTTGGTCTTTTTATGCCTCTGGGTTTTCTCAGAGGGGCTCATCTTGGGGGTTTGTGTCACTGTGCCTGTAGTCTCACCTGCCGTGGGTGAGAGTTTTCTCTTAAACGTGGAGTCTGCTCTCAGGACCGTGCTTGGAGAAACGTTGGCAGAGCGACTGCAAAACCCACTTCGCAGCCGGGCCTGGCTTCACAGAGGGGTTTTCTGCTCTCTGTCTGCAGCTGAGTTGACGGCGGCCCATTTTGGAGGAGGTGGCGGGCCGCTTCACAAGAAGACCTCTCAACAGCACGGCGAGGAGGGGCAACAGCCGAAGTCACGCAAAGAGCTGATCGAGGAGCTCATCGCCAAATCAAGGCAGGAGAAGGTGCGTCCGCTGCCGTTCTCGCTGCGGAGCAGCACCGCCCGCAGGCTCGCTGCTGAACACTTTCAAGTCTTTTCTCCCTGTGCGGTTTAGGCTGTGTCTAATATTTTCTATGAATTCAATAAAAGCATTCACTTTGAATAAGAATACAAAATGCATTTTAAGTTTCATCAAGCATGTACTTCCTCTTCTTTTTTAAAATTTTATTTATTTATTTATTTATGGCTGTGTCGGGTCTTTGCTGCGCGCGGGCTTTCTCTAGTTGCGGCAAGTGGGGCCTACTCTTCGTTGCAGTTTGCACGCTTCTCATTGCGGTGGCTTCTCGTTGCGGAGCACGGGCTCTAGGCACACGGGCTTCAGTAGTTGTGGCACGCAGGCTCTAGAGCACAGACTCAGTAGTTTTGGCGCAGGGGCTTAGTTGCTCCGTGGCATGTGGGATCTTCCTGGACCAGGGCTCGAACCCGTGTCCCCTGCATTGGCAGGGGGATTCTTAACCACTGCGCTACCACGGAAGCCCCAAGCATTTACTTCTGATGGTTTCTTGGGGTTTTGGTTTTGGTTTGGGGGGAGGGTTGGTTTTAGTGTTTTGGCACGTATCAAGAGTCGCAAAACATCACTGCTTCTGCTAAAGGCAAACTGCTCAGAGCATCTAGAAGAGCAGTTTTACAGCAGGAAGTTCGTTCTGCGTGATGGGATCCTGAGATGCTGATTTCTCGTGGTCTCTTTCTCCGTCGGCATGTTAGGCTGAGCGGTTGTCCAGTGGGGCCTGGACGTCTGCTGGAGGCCGGCAGTAATGGGGTGCCTTCTGTTCTTTTTCCCCAGAGGGAGAGACAGGCTCAACGAGAAGACGCCCTTGAACTCACAGAGAAGCTAGACCAAGACTGGAAAGAAATCCAGACTATCCTGGCCCGTAAAACACCCAAATCCGAGAGCAGAGGTGGAAAGGAGAAACCCAAGGTGGGGTCAGCACCTCACAGGCAGCCTGGGCTCACGACCATTGACCCGGCCTTTCTCTGCAGAAGAGGGGGAGCCAGACATCTGTTCTCCCTTTTAGGACTTAAGTTTTCTGTTAAACTTTTATATTGAGGTATCTGACGTGTGTTACATCAGGGTGGAAATAGACTAAAAGTTACTTCAGTATCTACTCCAGAATAATGAAAGTAAAGAAAATGGTTGTTTCTTGGTATGAGAAGACTTAGTATGTGTATTGATATATACATTTATTTATTTTTCCCCCGGACAATATTTGGTTCCTGCCACATTGCTTTTAGTCTAAATTGTCAGAGAAGGTGCATTCGTTTGAGTTGCTGGTTTCTAGAAAATACTTGGATTTCACCATATTACCTTGTCGTGTGGCCATCTGCACATCTGTGAGTTGACCTTACTGTTGCTTCCCCCAAAATCCCATTTGGGGGGCTTAATGCCTAGATGAGCAAAGTTTAGTTTTTTGTTTGTTTGTTTTTTGTTTTTTTTTGCGGTACGCGGGCCTCTCACTGTTGTGGCCTCTCCCTTTGCGGAGCACAGGCTCCAGATGCGCAGGCTCAGCGGCCATGGCTCACGGGCCCAGCCGCTCCGCAGCATGTGGGATCTTCCCAGACCAGGGCACGAACCCATGTCCTCTGCATCGACAGGTGGACTCTCAACTGCTGCGCCACCAGGGAAGCCCAAGTTTTAGTTTTCTTAAAGCAGATATACTTTAAGAATTTTCGAGGAGCGAATAGTTGTATATGACCTAAAGGCATCCTCGAGACTGATTAGAACAGGCCTCTGTCACACAAGAAGAAAAGACTTAGGCTGTGGTTTAGCTTCTTCCGTAAAGATGTCCAGCCACAGTTGGGGTGTGCAGGAAGCTCGTTATGCAGGTCTTTTCTTTAAAAAAACAATTTCTTCTTTCTGCCCTAGCCTGACGCATACGACATGATGGTTCGTGAGCTCGGCTTTGAAATGAAAGCACCGCCCTCTAACAGGATGAAGACGGAGGAGGAGCTGGCCCAGGAGGAGCGGGAGAGGCTCAAGTGCCTAGAGGTGTCTAGGGGGCGGGGCAGGGGGCGGGGCGAGGCAGGGGCGGGGCAGGGCTGCTCTGGGAAGCTGCTACTACTGGAAAGGCCCTTTCCACCTTGTTGTGTTCAATGGGCTGGAGGTGTGCTGTGTTTTACCAGTGGAATCTTTTTAGTCTCTAAACAAGTTTTATTTTTTTTAACTATAAAAGGAAAAAAAATGCAGATAATACCCAATATAACAAATTAAAAATGACTTTCTTTCTAATCCCTTTACCTCAGAACAGCTGCTAGCGATATAGTGCACTACCTTTTCACCTCTTTTCTCTTAAAGGTTTTTTAAATTTCCTTACGTTACAAAACAAAAATGAAGTGGAGGCATACTGTCGTGCATCTGGCCTTTTCAGTACCCCCCTCGTGGGCCGTCTCCTGTGGCCATTGCATGGTTCATAGGGACAGAGTAGCTGAGCTGCTTGTTAAATGGATGCAGACCTCAGTGTAAAGTGTCCTGTTCCTCTTCTGGGGCCTGGTGGTGAGTGAGGCCGATGGTTGGCCACCATCATTTGGCCAGAAAGCCCTCAGGGTGACAGCTTTTCCTTCCTTGTGACGGGAACATATTTCTGCCGCAGTATTTTTATTTTTGTTAAAATAAGTCTTCCACACGGTGCTTGCCAAGGGTTTGCATGTCTGGTTGAAGAAAGCAGAAGGCAGGCCTGAAGCAGCTGTGACGGCCGAGGGAGCCTGGAGCGTGCGTCCCTGCCACGTGCTCACAGCACGGCAGACAGCTTTTCTGTCTTTCCTGCTCAGGCTGAAAGACTCCGGAGGATGCTTGGAAAGGAGGAGGGTGAACATATTAAGAGACCGAAACACATGTCAGCGGATGACTTAAGTGATGGCTTCGTACTAGACAAAGATGACAGGCGTTTGCTTTCTTACAAAGTAAGATGTTTGCCTTCATTTCCTTTTTTTTTTTTTTTAATTTAAAGCAACACATTTCCTGGTTTTTCACGTGATAGGTTTACCACAGGTGGAAATTGTGAGTCTTTTTAGAAGCAGTTTCTCTGTGGCTCTTTCTAAAGTTGGTGAGGTTTTTCATTCGCGAGCCCCATTAGCTCTATACTCCTCTCCCCTTTCAGAGCGTCGGCCCCACTCGGGGCAGGAAGATAGGAGAAGGCCAGGGGTCTCGAGCAGAAAGGATTCGAAGACGGGAAACTGGGTGCTCGCAAAACAATGGGTTATCTGGGGGAGTCGTCAGGGGTCACCCTCCGATGTTGAGGTCCCGCCACCTCCGCGTGCAGCCCACATGCCAGGAAGCCCCAGCTGTTCCCTAGCCCCACGAGCAGCAGGGCTGCCAGACATTCAGCAGCCGGAGCCTGTCCACTGGGGCGCCTTCCGCATCCTGGACCCCCGCCGCTCCCCAGCAGAGACAAGCCCTGCCCAGAGTCCTGGCGGCAGGGTGTGGGGACTGCGGTTCCCAGGCCTTTAGCCCTGTGACGTGTAGCAGCCCCGCAGGAGGTGGGAGAGAGGCCCCACGCCCGTGGACGGTGCAGCACCGGGCCGCGTGTTCCTGGCAGACAAGTAGCATAAAGCGTCTGCACGTGCATGGCCCTCAGACACGGTCACAGGCTGTGCCAGCTGCTGTCCCCTGAGGAGTGATGCCGCTGGTTCCCACATTCTGTTCCCAGGATGGAAAGATGAACGTCGAGGAAGAGCCGAGCGGGGAAGCCAGTAGCAGTGAGAGCGAAGGGGAAGAGGGCAAAGGCTCGAGCGAGGGGGACCCAGAGGAGAGCGATGGCCCGGACGGCCCCTCGGGCCTGGAGTCTGACGTGCAGAGCAAGGACGGGAGCGAGAGGACCCAGGAGGAGCAGCGTCCGAATCCCGGGGAGCGATCAACAGCCGACGACCGGGAGGCTGCCAGGGCCGAGCTGCCCTATATGTTCGCAGGTAGACAGACAACTGGGGAGTGACCGCAGTGACCTGGTGGCGTCGGCCTCACGGGCTGCGTCATGGAGTGGGACAGGGTACAGGCCTGGACACACTCGCACAGCCCGTCTGTGCTGTCCTGGCTGGCAGACAGGCATGGTCATCCTTCTCCGCGACGCCCCTGGGATCTGACCCGAGTGCTCTGGGCAGCACGTCAGCCTCTGCTATGTGCCTGCAGCAGTTCTGCAGGCCGCCGGCGGAGGTCCCTGCCGCTTGACAAGTCGGCCCTTTGTGGGCAAGGGTGGCCGCGGAGCCGGGCTCAGGCCTCGTGACATGGCATGTAGCACACGGTGGGCTGCTCTGTCCCACGTGCAGACACCCCATCCGGTTCCAGTCCACAGGCCTAAGCTGTCCTGCGACTTAAGGGTGTTTCCAGAGCGGTTGAACCGGCGGGTGGAGCTGGCTGCCGGGGGCATCTCAGGCGTGACACTGCTTTGCTCGCGGGGCTCCTTCCAGCTTCCAGCCTGTTCTGAACGGTCCCGGCGGCCACCCCGCCCGCGCACTGTCCCCTCCTCCCTCCCCGTGTCGGGCATTGGGATTCCTCCTGGAGGGGAGCTTGGGGTCATTTCTTCGTTGAGGCTTGTTGCAGGCAGCCCAGTTTCCTCGAGCCTCACCCTTGGCGGGCATGCGGGCACACGTTAGAAGCAGTGTGGTAATTACACAAAACGAGTGCTTCTATAAAATAGGTGGAAGTATTTCTTTGGGTGAAGTAAAAGATGTTCTATTATTTAATTTGTGTTCAGTTTTTATCTCCGTTACCAGAAATGTAATTCTCATTTTACAAGTTAAGCGTGGAGTGTGTTTTGTATTTATTTTGATAGCTCCCGAATCCTATGAGGAATTGAAGTCTTTATTATCGGGAAGATCGATGGAAGAGCAGCTTTTGGTTGTGGAGAGAATTCAGAAATGCAACCATCCAAGTCTCGCAGTGGGAAACAAAGCAAAACTAGAAGTACGCTGAGTCGTTTGTCTGCAGTGTTGGGAGTGTCAGGGAAGAGCCCTGGTCTGTGTGGGCGTCGTAACCGTGAAGCTGGTAGTCCCGAAGTGCACCCCGTGCTTACGGCCGCGAGATTTCACGGTGGGGTGCGGGTCGGGGGGCAGAGAGCCAGGCCCGGATGTGCGTCAGCTCCAGGGCCACGGCAGGCCCAGGAGGAGGCCGAGCTGTTGACCTCAGTTTACACTGAGTCCACCGCGCGCACCGTCACACAGCAAAGCCAGGCTTTGGGGAAGTAGATAGCTAGGAACGTGCCTCGTCCTCTTTGGCGCCCGGCCGGCGCGCTCCTGGTCTAGGACTGAGGCGTCGCCCGCCGGCCGAGGCAGCACCCAGACCCTGTGCTCTTCGCCCCCGTGCCTGCCTTGGGTCACACGCCCCCTTCGCTGGCCCTGAGGCCCTCGCCCCACCCGGTGCGGGGGCACAGGGGGCAGGGCGTCCTGTGCCGTGGCTCCGTTCTGGGCTCAGCCCTGAGCTCTGGCCCCAACCCTGTTCCTGCAGAAACTGTTTGGCTTCCTTCTGGAATACGTCGGAGATTTGGCTACAAGTGATCCTCCAGACCTTGGCGGAATCAATAAGTTGGTTGTGTAAGTGAAAACGGGGTGCCTTATCTGGAACGTGGGGCTCAGTTGAACAAATTTTGTGCCTTTTAGTAAAGTAGTAGAGTAACTTCGGAGTTATTAAGGCAGCCTTGCCAATGGGCCCACAGCTCGCACAGCTGCGGTGATTTCCATACGCCATCCTGCTCCTAAGTCGTGTTGACGCGCTGCTCCCATTGCCCTAGAGATGGGACCTGCTTTTAACTGCAAACGAATCGACTTTAAGACAGTAGGGTCCCTTCAGTTTATTAATATTTGACGGCGAATTTTCTGTTTCATTCGTCTGCCTGCTGCTGTCCTGCACGGGGTCCCCGGGCCAGGCTCTGCACCAGGCCCCGTGAGAGCAGAGCAGCATGGTGGCTCCTGGCCCCGTGGTGGCTGGAGCAGGGCGCAGCGGGCAGGGTGCTCAGTTGGGAGGGTCCGTGAGAGCAGGTGCCTGGTGGTGCCCTCGGGCTGGCCACCTGCACACCCCTCCACCCCGTGCCAGCCTCTGCGCCCAGGAGTGCTGGTGAGGCACCACTGGGTTCAGGACTGTCAGCCACGTCTGGCCCTTAGAATATGCTCCCCGTGCTGTTACTTGTATAAACAGAGCTACTTTTGCCACCAGTACTGAGAAGTTATGACCAGGTTCTTAGCAAATAACAAAAATGAATATAGGTTATTATAAAACACTATTAGAAAAACTACCTGGATCACCGAGACGGCCAGCCAGGTGTCAGTAAGGAAAAGTGCATTCATCCAGGGGCTTCCAGCTCCAGCTCAGCCGGCACGTGACTTCACAGGAAGATAGATGATAAACGTGGGTGGTTTGAGGGGGTTTCTATGTTTTTGTTACCTATGGACATTCTCCCCTGACATGTCTCTGATGAACAGGCAGTTGTATAACCTTTGCCAGATGTTTCCTGAAGCCGCAAGCAGCGCCGTGAAATTTGTCCTCCGAGATGCCATGCATGACATGGAAGGAATGGTTGAGACCACAGGCCGGGCGGCCTTCCCGGGCCTGGACGTGGTAAGCCAGGGGCGTGTGTCATCTGGCCGTTGACCCGCGGCCGCCAGCTGTCCAGTGTGCTGCCATGGCACAGAGGGGCTGGTGGCTTCAAGAGGGTGGTCTGCCCCAGAGCCTCTGCAGCCATCTGGAGGGCACGCTGGGCCAGGCCTGGAAGGACTGCTGACCTGTTAACAACTAGCTAACGTGGGCCCAGGAGCAAAGTTCCTGGTTTGACTTCTCCGTGAACGGTGCCGTGTTAGTCTTGATGGCAGACCGGGGTGTGTTTTCCTGAGGACCTGAACCTGTGGGCTGGTTGCTCCACCTGATTGTGCACAGCGACCTCTGACCTCTCTGAGGTTTCTGACCGTTTCATGACAGCCATGGGCCGTGTCGTCAGCTCTGGTCACTGAAGAAGTACTGCTCAGTCCGTTCCATTTTCTGGTCTTCGTGTTGAAATGAACTAACGGCGACTGGCAGGAACTTAAAAGTTTGGCTTTAGGGCTTCCCTGGTGGCGCAGTGGTTGAGAGTCCGCCTGCCGATGCAGGGGACACGGGTTCGTGCCCCGGTCCGGGAAGATCCCACATGCCGCAAAGCGGCTGGGCCTGTGAGCCATGGCCGCTGAGCCTGCGCGTCCGGAGCCTGTGCTCCACAACGGGAGGGGCCACAACAGTGAGAGGCCCGCGTACTGCAAAAAAAAAAAAAAAACAAAAGTTTGGCTTTATGTCAATGGATCAGTAGACTCCTTGGGAAGGCATCTGAGCCAGTGTCTGTGGCCTCGGCCCCTTTCTCTGTGTGACCTGGGGTAGGTGGGTGCCCGAGCTGTGGCCGAGGGTATCCAGCCTGCCACCCCGGAGCCTGTCCCCGGCGAGGAGTAGTGGGGAGGCCAGGGGGGTTGGCAGGCTGCCCGGGCTTCCGTCCTGGGCTGCGCGGGCCTGGCCTCTCCCGGCTGTAGGCGGTAGTGATGGCTCAGTGGTACCTGTCCCGTAGGCTGGCGTGAGGTTTCATGAGTTGATGTTGTTACTGAACCAAATTGGGGTCCACCCTTGCCCAGCGCACAGCAAAGACAGCCGACTGGTGCCAGGTTGTGGGGAAGAAACGTGCAGCGTTTACTGCAGGCACCCGTCCAGGAGCACAGGCAGCTCGTGCTCAAGAGACGTGGACTACCTGCTGGCCTTCAGGGGAGGGGTTTTAAAGGCAACATCGAGGGTGAGGGTCCCAGGGTGTGTGACCAGCTCGTGGACTTCCTCTGAGTGGCTGGTGGTGAGCTGACAGGGTGATGTTTCTGGGATCTCAGCAGTAGCCACTTGGTTCCCACCGTCTGGGGTCTGGTGCTCGTGGGCAGCCTGCAGTCACCGTCCTCGGTGGGTGGTGGTCTTAGTTTCCGCAGAACAGCCCAGAGGTACGCGTCAGGTTGTGTGTCTCCCTTCTTTAGCCCGTGTGGTGGCGCTTTCTTTCCAGCTCGTTTACTTGAAAATTGCTGGGATGTTGTTTCCAACCTCTGACTTCCGGCACCCGGTGGTCACGCCTGCGCTGCTGTGTCTGAGCCAGCTGCTAACCAAGGTACGTCAGGGCCTCCCCATCGGAGCCAGCCCTCCCTGGGGCTGAGCGGGGCCGCGGAGACTGGCCCTCCTTGGGCAGGAGTAAGAAAGGCTCGTCAGCGAGGCCTGCGTAGCAGCTCCTTCCCAGAGCTCCCGGGTGAGGTGGCAGAGGGCGTGACCCCAGAAAGCACATGAGGGCATCGTGTCTGATCTGGGGTTCTATTCCCCTCTTGGCTTTAAAAGTCCAAATATCTCCGTTTTCCTTGAGAGGGCGTGTGATCGGTGCCCACTTGCTGTGGCAGTTATCAGCGTTCGCTCCGAAAGGGTGGGACCTTACGGTCACAGGGCCCTGTGCCTGATTGCACGCCACGCGCCTCGACCCTGCCGTGGGGGTGGCGCTCCCCCCCACCCCGTGCAGAGGAAGGTCGGGGCCCGTGGCCCCCCGCGGAAGCCAGGCTGTCTGCCTGGTGCAGTGTTGTGAATGTTGTTCCCAAGTGGACACTGTGCCCTGTGTTCCTTTGCCAGTGTCCCATCCAGTCCCTCCAAGACGTGGTGAAGGGGCTCTTCGTGTGCTGCCTGTTCCTGGACTATGTGTCTCTGTCCCAGAGGTTCATACCTGAGCTCATCAATTTTCTTGTTGGGATTCTTCACATCGCAGCTCCCAACAAGCAGAGCCAAGGTGAGTTGATTGGAGGCAGCGTTTGCAAATATACTGTACTTTAGACTTTTAATAGGAATCGGTATTCATTGTAGAAAGCTTAGGATGTGGGGAAGTTAGAAAGAAGACAAAAGAATCTCAAGTCTCATCATCCAGAGTAGCATCCTTTTTTCCCTGTGTGGATGTGTGTAAACCCACATTTTGAAAAAAATCAGGATCCCACTTTATCTGTCCAGCACAGTAGCCCATTTCCACGTGTGGGGAGTCTGAGCTTAGTGTAAAGTACCCCCCAGGTGGCAAGACTACCTACCAGAAATACATAAAATACTGAGGTTCACTGTATTGACTGTGTGTTGAAACAGTATTTGGGGGGGAGGGTAAATAAAATACATCCATTAAGATTTACCTTTTTGGGGGCTTCCCTGGTGGCTCAGTGGTTGAGAGTCCGCCTGCCGATGCAGGGGACACGGGTTCGTGCCCCGGTCCAGGAAGATCCCACATGCCGCGGAGCGGCTGGGCCCGTGAGCCATGGCCGCTGAGCCTGCGCGTCCGGAGCCTGTGCTCCGCAACGGGAGAGGCCACAGCGGTGAGAGGCCCGCGTACCGCAAAAAAAAAAAAAAAAAAGATTTACCTTTTTGTTTTTACTCGTTTTATGTGGCAACAAGAACACTTTAACTTGTGTAGCTCACGGTGTATCTCTAGTCAGCAGCACCGCTCCTGTAGTTCCTACGATGTTCTGAATGTTGGAAGGAGATCATGGACAGCAGTATTCTGAGAGAGGGTTTCAGCAGTTGTTGCTCTTCAGAACTATCACACCCTCCCCTCCCCTCCCCCACACAGGATGCCGACACTGCTCCCCACGCTTCTGCCCACTCACGCCACGGCTCCCTCGCCCTCCAGGAGCTGCCCACCTTTGTCCCCTCGCTCCTCCATGTCTAGAGGGGCTGCTTTCCCGGCCTCCTTTTCCCTTCCCTGCCCCCTTTTCCCTTCCCTGCCCCCTTTTCCCTTCCCTGCCCCCTTTTCCCTTCCCTGCCCTTCCACTTTCTCCTCGTAACCTCACATGGACACTTGCCTGATTTCTCTGAGCCCCACGCTGCGGGCTCCTCTCTGCCAGCCGTGGGGATGGGCACGGGGTGGGGGACAGCCACACCCCAGGGAGACGTCAGGGTGGCTGCAGTGCTGGAGGAGGGGCCCCGGTGGAGGGCACTGGATGCTGGAGTCGGGACTGGTCAGCGGACTGGCTGTCGCCCGTATGCCCCCCACCCTATGCCCAGCCACCGCCCACTCTGCCGTGCCTGGACCGCACTCGGCCTGGCGCCCTCCCCGGCAGTCCTTTCCGTCTGCTTCGACTGCTCCTCTGAGTGACGGAGGGCTTAAGTCCTGCTCGCTCCCCGGGTCTCTGGAGCAGGCCTTCTCTGGCCTGGTGAGCTCTGCACCCTGCCCCACACCGCCCCAGCTCTCCTGACAAACCCGCCTCACCCTCCTCTGCTTTTCCTTTGTCCGTCGTTTCTTACTGATACTCAGTCTAGTCTGCCCACGAGGGCAGGGGCCTGGTCTGAGCTTGGACTTGGCCCACACACCCCTGTCAAAGCTGTCGCTTGTCTCTGGTGGTAAGCACAGCACGTATTTGTTAGAATGAACTTCCAAAGGCTTCACCCTGCAGAGCCTGCCCTGCGAGCCCGGTAGCCTCAGAGGCCGACTCTGTCCCTGTCCCACTTGGAATCCAGGTTACACTCTGGTGCACCCTTTCAGAGCACTTGGGAAGAACTCGGAGTTGCTCTTGGTTTCTGACGAGGAGGCCACGACCACGTGGCACAGGAGAAGCCTCCCCCTCCAGTGGGCAGGAAGACTGAAAGCCCAGACTGAGACAGAGGCCAACCACACCAGGTACGTGCGGGCCTGGGGCTCCGGGCCGTGGTGCCAGCTTAGACCTCCGAGAGGCCAGGCTGCAAGCCAGACGTGACCCAGCACCCAGCCTTGAAGATGCACCCATGTTATCTCTGTTAACAGATGAAATGATTTTATATGTGGAAAATCCTAAAGGTTCCACAGAAGAGCTATTGGATCTGATAAGTGAATTCAGCAAAGTAGCAGGATACAGAGTCAACGTACAAAAGTCAGTTGTATTTCTACACACAAACAATGAACAGTCTGAAAGGAAATTGCAAAAACAATTCCATCTACAATAGCATCAAAAGGAATAAAATTACTTAAGAATTAGCTTATCCAGGGAGGTGGAAGACTAGTACGATGGAAACTACAAAACATTTGTTGAAAGTACTTAACAAAGACGTGAATGAATGGAAACACGTCTGTGTTCCTGGACTGGGAGACATAATCACCTCCAAATACCACCACGTTAGGGGTTCAGTTTCAACAAGGGGATTTTGTGAGGTCACATCCTTCAGTCTGTAGAAGTAGAATGAGGAGGGGACTAGGACTTTTTCTCCTAAGTCCTTCCATTCTCTGATTTTTAAAAAAATTATGGTTATTTGAATTTTTTTGTTGACATTTATTGTGTTAAAATGCAGATAACATTTACCATCTTAACCATTTTTAAATGTATGGTTCGGTGGCATCTTAAGTACCTTTACACTGTTAAGGAACCGTCACCACCCTCCATCTCCAGAACTTACTCATCTTCCCAAACTGAAACTGTCCCCATTAAACACTGATCCCACGCCACACCACAAGCCCCACCATCCTCCTCCTGTCTGTGGCTTTGACTCCTCTGCTGCGTCTCATATAAGTGGGATCACAGGATTTGTCCTTTTGTGACTTATTTTATTTCACTGAGTGTAGTGTCCTCAATGTTCATCCATGTTTAGCAGGTATCAGAATTTCCTTCCTTTTTAAGGCTGAACCATACTCCATTGTGTGGATGGACCACATTTTGTTTATTCATTCATCCATCAGTGGACACTTGGGTCGCTCCCACTTTTTGGTTATTCTGAATAAGGCTGCTGTGGACATGGGGGTACAAGTATCTATTCCAGTTGCTGCTTTCAGTTCTTCTGGGTTTATACCCAGAGATGGAATTGCTGGGTCAGATGACAGTTTCATTTCTAATTTTTTGAGGAACCTCCATGCTGTTTTCCACCACAGCTGTACCATTTTACATTCCCACCAACAGCATATGAGGGTTCCAATTTCTTCACATCCTTGTCAACACTTAGTAATTTCTGGATTTTTGATGGTAGCCATCCTCATGGGTATGAGGCGGTATCTCATTACGATTCTGCCTTGATTTTCCTAATGATTAGTAATGAACATCTTTCCATGTGCTTGTTGTACATTCATAATCTTTGGAGAAATGTCTGTTCACATCCTGATGGCCATTTTTTTCCATGAAAACCTAACTTTCCCAGAATGTTATTTTCAAAGTATATCTGCTTGATATTGGAAATAGTTTTAGTAATTTAAAAACTACAACGGGGTTTATTTAAGATGAGGGCTCCAGCCATTGTAGTGAGTGAGTCAGTTTTCTTGGGTCTCTCCCAAGAAATGTATATGTGTTACTAAACTTTTTCTTCTGTTTAAAAAACAAAAAACACCGAGTACTCTTTCCAAGTTGTTGCTGCATTTCCCGCAACGTTCTTTCCTATTCAGGGAAGCAGGATGTTTTCTTTAACTCCTGATCCCATCAGCCATCGGGCCGCAGCCGTTGCCCAGGGCAGATGTTTGACCTCAGGGTCCTGCGGCCCAGGCCCACGAGTGGAAGGTTTTCATCTTTGCCAAGATGATGGGCTTTGTTGGTGACGGGGAGGGGCCCTTCCTTCCTGTTCGCCTGAGGCCGGGTGTCACCCATGCAGGCTGTCCTGCCTGGCCGTGTGTCTGGCTCTGGTGCAGCGCTGTGTGACCGTCTATGGCGCCCTGCCCTCCTTCCACGACATCGTGCAGCCCCTGCGAGCCCTCCTGATGGAGCACCTGGCAGCCCGCAGCTGCCCGCCCGAGCTCCAGGTGAGGCCTCCCCTGGCGGGGCCGTGTCCCGGAGTTGGGGCAGGCTGGTGGGCGTTTCTGTCACGGGGGTTCCGGCGCTAGGAATCAAGGCCGGCCGCCCGCATCAGCCTGGGCAGCGGCTCCAGGCCCCGCGCCCCTCCCAGGTCACTCGGGTTCTGAGGATGGTCCGACTGCCCTGCACCAGGCGACAGGAAGCCATGAGGAGCGCCTGCCTTTTGGCCTGGGGGCTCCCCTCTGTACAAATGGGCTGGTCCCCATCGTGTGCTCCCCACGTTCCTCTGGGAGAGACCGTTCTGTTGCTCGATGGGTCTGTAGGTCTGAAGTCCCACCAGGCCAGATGCCACGAGGACGCTGCAGGAAGGTGGAAGCTTCGTGAGAGCCGGGCCTTCTGGGCACAGTGGCTCTGCACCTGCAGCCGCCGGGCTCAGGGGAAGGGGCGGCCCGGAGGGAGGAGCTCCGGAGGCCACGGTGGGCAGGCCAGGCGGTGTCAGCTTTTCTCACGTGTCAGGAGCTGAGTCGGAGCATTTTGACGGAAATGGAAAAGCAGCCGAAGCACTATCGACCGCTGGTCTGTGAGAAGAGCAAGCCGGTGCCGCTGAAACTGTTCACCCCCCGGCTGGTCAAAGTGTGAGTACGGAGGCCCCCCCAGCACCCCAGCCCCAGAGGGGCCTGGGAGTCCGGGGCTGTGGCTGGGGGCGGCCTTGACTGGAGGCCTGGCAGGCTCTGGGTGCGCAGACCCTGCGCCCTCAAGGCTGGCTTTGCACCTTCAGCCTCGAGTTTGGGAAGAAGCAGGGCTGCACAAAGGAGGAGCAGGAAAGGAAGAGACTGATCCATAAGCACAAGCGAGAATTTAAAGGTGCCGTCCGGGAGATCCGCAAGGACAACCAGTTCCTGGCTCGGATGCAGCTCTCAGAGATCATGGAACGGTGAGGGGCGACGGGGTCTGGCAGGTGCTGGTGTGGGTGCTGGGCCGGGGTGAGGGCGGGCCAGGGGGCCTGCTCCCCTCACTTGTCCTCTGTCCTGGGCGGAGTTGCAGGCCCCACGCGGATGTGAACTGCTATTGGGTCAGATAGGAAAAAGGGTAAGATGTCCTCCAAAAAGTATCCAAAAATGGGCTTTTTTTTTTTTTTTTAAAGGGACGCGGAAAGAAAACGAAAAGTGAAGCAGCTTTTTAACAGCCTGGCCACACAGGAAGGTGAATGGAAGGCTCTGAAGAGGAAGAAGTTCAAAAAATAAATTATGTTTTATAAATCAGACAAGGAGATGCTATGTAATGAATGCCGTAAGGGGTGCTGTAACGTCAAGAGTTACTTTCCTGTACTTCTCTTCATGTTAAAACGCCTCTCCTGACGTATTGCACTTTTGGAACACGGCCAAGCCTCTGTGGGAGCTACATGCCGATAAACTGTGAATCACCTCTATTCCTCACTTCCAGACAGTCCTCAGTTAATCACAAGGCTTGGGACTGATGGGATTCAGGCTAATGTTTTTGGTCAACCAAGCATATTTGCCTTGAGGTGTATAATTCAGTGTTACTTAATGTTACATAAATTTTCAGTCATCAGTGAAACAAGTTTGCACATAGTTTAGAAATCAGAAAAGAAAGAAATCACCCGTAATCCCGGCACCCCAGCAGCCATGATCGGCTTTGCCCCAATCCATACCCAGTCTTGATTAATGCTTTGGAGTGCCAGGCCGCTGTGAAGGCAGGAGGGGTTGGGCTGCATCTGCATTGACCCAGGAGGCTTCATAAGGACACAGGAGCCACCTGCCCGCCCTTGCGGCCCTGGGGGGCTACGGCCTTGCACAGAATGCTGCCTCCCTGTGCAGGTGCAGAGGTGGGCAGGTCCCCCAGCCCCCGTGCCCTGCCCCCAGTCTCCGAGAGTGAGGCACTGGTCCTCACACCCCAGGTGACCATGCGGCACGTGGCAGAGGCCTCACCGTCAGCTGGCAGCCCTGCCGGGTGGCCCTAACACTCACATCAAGAACCCATCCTTGGGACTTCCCTGGAGGCGCAGTGGTTAAGAATCCGCCTGCCAATGCAGGGGACACGGGTTCGAGCCCTGGTCCGGGAGGATCCCACATGCCGTGGAGCAACTAAGCCCGTGCGCCACAACTACTGAGCCTGCACTCTAGAACCCACAAGCCACAACTACTGAAGCCTGCGCGCCTAGAGCCCGTGCTCCGCAACAAGAGAAGCCACGGCAATGAGAAGCGCATGCACTGCAACAAGGAGTAGCCTCCGCTCGCCGCAACTAGAGAAAGCCCGCGCAGCAACGAAGAGCCAACAGAGCCAGAAATAAATTTTAGAAAATGAAGCCCATCCCTGAGATCACAGCCACAGAAGTGACCATGGAGAGATTGGAGGATTAGCCAGACTGGACATGTGGGAAGAGGGTGACTGATTCTGGCTCCCCCAACGGGGAGGCTGGTGGGGAGAATCGGGAGTTTGATTTGGGGCGCTGTTAGGCCGTGTTGGGGCTCAGAAGGGCAGAGGGACAGGGCCAGAGCGCCCCCTGGTGGCAGGCGTAAGGGACAGATGAGGCCACGTTGGATGAGATTTCTGCATCTTTACCTTCTTTCTAGGATTGTTCAGAGATAGGTGTTTGCCAGGTGCGTGGCTCCACAGATCTCGAAGGCCCTGGCAGGTGTCGGGGCCACAAACGGGGCTGGCTTCACCTCGCTGTGTAGGCCTAGCCTGCTGTTAACATCGTGCAGACTCAAGACTCCACCCACACGTAAACCCTCCTGCAGCTGTTGCTACTTAAATTCGCCAAGCCGCTGATCACGGGGGGGCCTGCTGCTGAGTTCTGTGGCGGTGGAACGTGCCAGCAACAAGCTGATAAAGCCCCAGCTTTGGGTCCTGGGTCGCCCGAGCACACCCACCTCTGCCCACCCTGGCCTCTCCACTCCACTGCAGGCACAGTCCTTGGAAATGTCAGTATCCATGTGGATGGCCCGTCCCAGCCCTGCCTCCTACTCCTTGCAAAGGGGCGTGTGTAGAAGGAGTCGTGCAAGAAGGGGGTTATGAAGCCAGAGTGTTTCCATGTGAGTACGTTTGCCGACATATTGCCCAGCTCTTCCTCCCCTCTGCCGCGCGCCCACCAGCTCTTACCTCCGCTGTGTCATGTGAAGGCTTCTAAGCGGGGGTAGCACGGCTCAGGTGGAAGAGGCGAGCATCCCCTGAGCCTCCATAAAGGAACGCGTGTCCTCAGGGAGAGCTAACACGTGTTCTCTTTGGTCGTAGGGGGAACAATTATATGTTAGGCAAAGTGTGACTGCTTGGATGTTTGAAATTTAGTGTCGTTTTCGGAGAGGTGCATGAGTGCTGAGCTGACGGGGTGGACTGTCCTCCCGGATAGTTCGGCCATAGACGCCTGAATTCCAAGGGACGGAAGGGAAGCAGGAGGTGCTGGCAGGTCCGGAAGTCCAGAACCTCCAGCTGCCGTGGGGTCTCCCCCAGCGCGGGCCCAGGACCGAGCGCGCCCTGGGGGCACCTGCTCCTCCCCGCTGACCCCGGGGCAGGCGAGGCACCGGAAAGTCCTGACCTCACGCCCCCTCCTCCTCGCCGGCCCGGCCGAGGCCCCAGGGTGGGCGAACCCGCGCCCCCGCGCCCCCGCGCAGATGCCGCGTATCTGCGGGCGTATTTTGGACGGGAGTGGACGATGCGAGGAGGGTCCGGTCAGGGTGGACCCCGCCCAACGGCCCTCCGGACGGAGCGCCCAAAACCCCGAGGTCCTCAGCGGGCGGGTCGTCACTCGGGCGCAGTGTCCGGGGGCAAATGGGACTGTGGCCTGTCAGGCGCCTCCGGTTAGATCCCTTCCCGCCGGTAAGCCGCTGCCAGACCCGATATCGGGCCGAGTCGCGCGGCCTTGCAGGACCGGACGAGGCCCCGCCCAGCGGCCGGAAGAGGGCGCGCAGGGCCGCCCACTTCCGACTGGGAGACACGCCCACTTCCGGGCGGGCGTGGCGTGGTCGGCGTGCGCCGTCCCTCCGCCGGTCCATTCCGCTTCCTTCCGTCCGTCCGTTTGTGCGGAGCGCCGACCCCGCAGGTGCGGGACGGGACGGGGCGCGCGACCAGGGATGGGCGGGTGTCTTGTTCTCCGGCTCGCGGGGCCGCCCCCGCCTCCCGCCCGGGCCTCAGTTTCCCCGGCCGCTCCGCCCGGGACCGTGGGGTGGCGGCGGGGGCGGGGAGGTACCGGGGCAGCGATGCCCCACCCCGGCCCCTGGGACGGTTGGCCTCCGGGGCTGCGGCTTCTTTGCGTAACGCCCGCAGCCTGCATTTCCTGCTGCCCAGCGTCGGGGGAAGGGTGCACAGAGGGACTACTGTGTTGGGTCACGGGGCAGCCAGACCCTTTAGGCGCTCGCTGGCTCTTCGCGGGTTTGGGGCACGGCGGGAGCTGGGGTCTGTTTCCCCCCCAGGTAGGTGGGTGTGAGGCTGGGGTACCCAAACGTGCCCTCGTGCGACGTGCCGTCTTGCAGAACCGCCACACGCTCAGCCAGGCCGGATCGGAGCGGCCCCCATCATGGGCTGGGGAGCCGGCGGGAGCTGTACCCCGCGCCCGCCCATCCACCAGCAGCCGGCACCCGAAACCCGAGTGGTCGCTGTGGTGTTCCTCGGCCTCCTGCTGGACCTCCTGGCCTTCACCTTGCTGCTGCCCCTGCTGCCTGCGCTGCTGGAGAGCCACGGCCGTGCGCAGGTGAGCACCCCCGGTCCCGATGCCGCTTCACCCCCGATGGCTGTCCATTGCTCCAAGCCCCTCAGGGACTCCCCCGCCCGTCACACTTCCTTGTGCCCTAGGATCCTCTTTACGGCTCGTGGCAGCGCGGGGTGGACTGGTTTGCTGCAGCTATTGGGATGCCAGCCGAGAGGAGGTACAACAGCGTCCTGTTCGGAGGTACGGTTCTGGAGCCGGGGCTGGGGGCCCATTCAGGTCCTGCCTTCCTGGTCCCTCCCTCCTCAGTCCCAGGTTCTGGTCCTCGTATTCTCGTTTCTGGGTACTGTCTGTTCTTTCTCCAGGTGGGCGGTTTTGGGGCCGTCTCAGCTCAAGGTCCATGGCCTGGGGGTGCAGGGCCCAGCATGGTCCGACTCTTGGGGACTGGGCAGTGTGGTGACTGTGATCTCTGTGTCTTCCAGGTCTGATTGGCTCCATCTTCTCCTTCCTGCAGTTCCTCTCAGCGCCTCTCACGGGGGCCGCCTCTGACTGCTTGGGGAGGCGCCCGGTGATGCTGCTGTCCCTGGTACGGGTGCCCACAGACGGGAGCTTCTTCCCGCCCACCAGCAGGGCCCCTCGTTGCCCCCTGGGGGTGGTGTTTGGGGGGGGGCAGTGGTTTCTGTGGCTAAGCGAGGCTGTGCCAGAGCTGCTCCTGCCACGGGGACGTTGGGAACACAGGTGGCCCTTGGATGCTGCAGAACAGGGCAGGGTCCCAGGGCACTGCTCGGGCTCGCCGGCCCCGCTGTGGGCTCCTTCTGGTCTCCAGTGACCATGCCTGCCCTTGGTCCCCGCCCTGAGGCAGGCAGGCCTGGCCACCTCGTATGCCGTGTGGGCCACTTCGAAGAGCTTTGCAGCCTTCCTGGCCTCCAGGATGATTGGGGGCATCAGCAAGGGGAACGTCAGCCTCTCCACCGCCATTGTCGCCGACCTGGGCTCATCTCCCGCCCGCAGCAGGGGCATGGTGAGTGCACTCTGGGGGGCTTAGTGGGTGGAGGGACTCCGGGGCCTGGGTCTCAGTGCCTGGCTCAGGCAGTCTTCTCCCCAGGCAGTCATCGGGGTGGCCTTCTCTTTGGCCTTCACGCTGGGCCCCATGCTCGGCGCCTCCCTGCCTGTGGAGACGGCGCCCTGGTTGGCCCTGCTCTTCGCGGTCTCCGATCTGCTGTTCATCTGCTGCTTCTTGCCAGAGACGCTGCCCCCGGAGAAGCGGGTAAGGTGGAGCCAGACAGGCACAGGGGCTCGCTTCCGGGGCCTGCGGGGAGGCCCGTCATGGGCCCAGGTGCTGGGGAGGCTGAGCTGCCCGCTTCTGGTGTCTAGACGCTCTTGGGACCACAGCGCTTCCTGGGGCCCCTGCGTTCCCCAGACCCCCTACACCTCCAAAGCCCAGCAGGTGGACTGGGGGCCGGGCCTGCCGGGGCCTTGCAGGGGGCAGGGGCCAAGCAGGTTCGGGTCAAGCCCGCCCCCCCCCCCCAAGGCTGCGAGGCCTGGGGACACCACCAGCCTCGTCGCAGGCTCCTCAATCCTGTCCCCTCCAGGCACCGTCCATCACGCTGGGGTTCCAAGCTGCTGTTGACCTGCTCAGCCCTCTGGCCCTGCTCTGCTTCTCAGCCGTGGCACGTGGCCCGGACCCGCCCACCGGAGTCAGTAAGGAGCAGGCCCCCCTCGTGAGGGTGGGGCTGTGGCTCCCTCGGGCTGCCCAGCGTTCCCCCCAGCTGCCATCGGGGCCCCCTTTCCACTGAAGTGCCTTTCCGCTGCTCCGCAGGGCTGGGCAGCCTGCGCCTGCTGGGCCTGGTCTACTTCCTCTATCTCTTCCTGTTCTCCGGCCTGGAGTTCACGTTGAGCTTCCTCGTGCACCAGCGCTTCCAGTTCAGCAGGTGGGAGTGTGGGGCCCCTGCCAGGACCCTGCCTGGGCACGCCCTGCCCTCTCCCCATCCCGAGGCCCCACAGCCTCGCTGCTTCAGGGCTGACTCCCACCTTGGGCTGTCCCCCGGGGCCCAGCCCGGGATCCCGGGGCGGGCGGTGCCTCGCGCCGAGGACGGGTGACGCACGGGCCGTCACCCAGGCTGCCTGGCTCTGCGTGCGAGCAGCACGGGCACAGCAGGGAAGGGGTGCTGACGGCTCGCCCCTCCCAGCCTAGAGCAGGGAAAGATGTTTTTCTTCATCGGTCTCACGATGGCCACCATCCAGGGCGCCTACGCCCGGCGGATCAGCCCTGGCGGGGAGATCGCAGCTGTGAAGCGGGTACGGGGGCTTCCCTGGGCGTGGGGGCAGGCGGCGCCCCGAGCTCTGCGGAGGCAGCGGGGTGGTCCTGAGACCAGCTGTGCCGCCTGCAGGCCATCCTGCTGCTCGTCCCCGCCTTCCTTCTCATCGGTTGGGGGCACACGCTGCCCGTGCTGGGCCTGGGGCTGCTGCTCTACTCCTTCGGTGAGTGGCCCTGCCCAGGCTGGCGGGGGTGCGGTCAGGGGCCGGCGGCCGGGAATCCTGGAGGGTCGCACCCCTGTCGGCCCCTTCCCCAGGCTGACGGGCGCCTCCCTGATGTCCCCTACCAGCCGCTGCCATCGTGGTGCCCTGCCTGTCCTCTGTGGTCGCCAGCTATGGTGAGAGGCCCTTCCCTTGCCTGAGATCACCCTGGGTGGCCCACAAGCACCTGACGGCCTCTCCCCTTTCCCCCGCAGGCTCTCCCGGGCAGAAGGGCGTGGTCATGGGCACGCTGCGGAGCTTGGGCGCCCTGGCCAGGGCTCTGGGGCCCATGGTGGCCGCCTCAGGTGAGGGCCGCGCGACAGCACTCGGGGCGTGCTAGGCGCTTGGAGAGGCCCCCCCGCCAGGCCAGGGGGCTGCTGGCCCGAGCTAGAGGCCACACAGCCCCTGCTGGCCGCCTTAGTCCCAGCTACTGAACCCCCGGCTCAGCCCCGCTGTCCTGTGGGCAGGGACCTGGGTGGGGACCGTCGCCATCACCCCCTGATGTCTCCACAGCGTACTGGCTGGCCGGGGCGCAGGGCTGCTACACCGTGTGCGCGGGGCTGTTCCTGCTCCCCTTCTCCCTCCTGCGGAAGCTGAGGCCTCCGGCAGCGACGCTCAAGGCCGAGTAGCTGAGCCACGCCTACCCCAGAGCGGGGGGCAGCCGACGCAGGGAGTGGGAGGCCTGGGCCAGGACGGCTCCCCACTGCCCGCCTGACCCCTCCCTCCTCGCCCCCCAGCCCGGGGCGGCCCAGGACTCGCGCTTGTGCCTGTGACACTCCTGTGTGGACCTGCCTGCTGGGATCAGACTCCGAAACCTTCCAGGCTTTCTGTTCACTTGTGTTTTATACTTAGTGACACACAGCATTCAGCCAGGCCTCTGAATGACCAAATAAAGCAGCTGTTTTATACGCAGTGCCTTTCTCCAGTGCACAGCTCTGCCTCAACACACCCACTGCGCAGGGAGACCCCCCAGGCACCAGGAGAAGCAGCTTGAGCTGAACACACATTACAGCTCCACGGTCCAGAAGAGCACGAGGCTTTGCCCAGGCCCGTTTCCCTCCCTTCTGCACTGTAGGGAGGGGTGGACAGGCAGATGAAGGGCCGCCCCTGCCCCCGCCCCGGGGTCAGCGCTTACCGAGGGGGGGGGGGTGTCCTGCACCCTGGCAGACTGGGGAGGAGCGACCCTTCCGCTTGGCCCCCCACCACCTCGCCTGGACCCTGCCCTCCGCGTCCTGTGGAAGAACAAGCGGGCACTGGGGCAGGGCACTTCCAGGTAGAGAGTCCTCCATGGTCCAAAGTGACAAACTGCGTGGGATCTTTTTTTAGAACATAAGATAAACTTCTGAAGTCCTATTTTAAAGGAACGAAGAAAAGGAATTAAGATGCAAGACTGCTTCCCAAGTTTAGACAAGGAAACTGCTTAAAGAATTTTATTTGTGAGTAAAACATGTTACAATGAAGAAAGGCTGTAGAGGTGGTTCTCCCAAGCCTGTGTCTGTATATGCAGCTAAACTTCATGTTGTAATACAAAGAGTTAAACTACAAAAATGAAATGAAAGTCGTTGCATACCTGGGGTCAGAAGAAGGGATAAAAGGAAGAGCCCATGGTTAACTGAGGTGCAGGGTGAGGGTGGAGAGCTCTACCACCATCTTGGCAATGGAATGATACACAGGAGAGAAGTGGCTTGCCTGCCAGTAAGCTCGAAGCAGAGGTCAGCGCCATGCAGCCGCTTCAGGTCCTGCCTGGGTGTCGAGTGTGTGGGACCTGAGCCCACGTCGGGCACTGGGTCCCCCGAGGGCCCCTCCCCCCTCCTGGGGACCTGTCTGGGAGACAGGCTGGCACTGGAGCTCCTGGGACAGGTCACTGTCGAAGAGACACCTGGCCACCCACTAGTTCCCACTAAGCAGCTAGCCGCTATCTTCCAGGGTGAGTGCAGTGAAATTCACCGTGGTGCTGGAGGGCAGGAGGTGGGCTCCGCCAGTGACTGCACAGGGCGTCAGGTGGGACCCCTGGGGCCAACTCCTACCCTGAACTGCCTTCTGTCAAAGTGAGGGTACCCTCCAGGCCGAGCCGAGCCGCGGTTAAGAGCAGACCCCCCAGGACAGCGCGTGGAGCCCTGGTGTGCTCTGCCACAGGCCCTGGGGAGAAAACGAAGCACAATGCAGACCGTTCGCTCACAGCGTGTAGGGTGAACTGCAGACTTTCCGAAAGAACATCTAGAAAGCACTCTTCCCCTCCTGATGCACCTTCCCTATGACAGGGAATCGAGAGCCCCCAGTGAGTAAGGAACGGAGCCCCAAGTCTGGTTTTGGCCGCGGGGGGCCGGTGAGACCATGCATAGGTTACCTGGGTGAACACAGGCCTGTCCGCTGCTGGGACTGCCGGCTCAGCCCAGACCCACCTCTCAAAAAGTCTGCCACGGTGGCCTGGGCCATTGGCAGGGACACGAGTGTTCTCACAGGACCAAGGCTTTGTGTATCCGAACAAATGAGATCACTGAGCAGATAATGCCAGCAAGAAGCTACAGGTGTGATGCAGTCACCCGAGACCTCGGGCTGAAGGGAGCCTAGCAGAGGTGGACCGCGGATTACTTCACAAGAGAAGGACAGCAAGAGCGGTGGAGGCCAGAGCTGGCAGGGCCACCCCCGACCCAGCCAGAACCCGGACTTAGCTAAGCCCCTGGGGACAGCGTGTCCCCGAAGGGCTCATGAGATGGGCCGAGGTGCTGGTCCCTGCAGGGCAGGGCTCGGAGGTGGACGCAGAGACCAAGTCTCCCGCAGCACCTGAGGCTGCCGGCTGGGCCGCTGCGCGCGCACAAGGTTAGCACCGGTCTCCGTGGGGATTCGGTCACGCCGCGAGGGGAGCGCTAGCTACGCAGGGGTGGGCCTTTTGCATTCCATTACACAAGAAGACAGGGCACGAGACACAATCGGGACAGCCTGGTGGCATCGGTTTGTGCAGGAAGGGCCTTCAGGAGTCACTCCTTTTCTTGCTCTTCTTCAGGAAGGAGGGAGTGCGGAATTTCTTCTTCTTTTTGGAGGGGGACTTGCCCGGAGACCCATCACTGCCAGGGTCCACAGCAGCCCCCTCCTCGGCAGCCGGGGCGGCGGCCTCGTCAGCCGCCTGGGCTGTGACTGGCTCAGGGATGGCCGCTGCAGGGGACCTGGTGGGGCCTGGAGGGCCCCCGGCTTCACAAAGCCCCTCTTCCTCCTCCTCCTCCTCCAGTGTCGGGAAGCAGAGCGCTTCTGAAGGCTCATCAGGGGACAGGTCAGGGAGAGTCGGCGTGAAGGTGGCGGCATCGCTGTTGTCTCCGGAAGCCGGCTCCTGCGGCAGGTCTGGGGGAGTGGGAGAGGCGGGGTTAGAGGGCGACTGCCTGGACCTCCAAGGGGGGTGGCAAGCGCCCTGCACCAAACAAGAGTGAGAAGCTGTCAGCAGGATCTACTCTGCCTCAGGCTGGCTGCAGCCTACAGTGCAAAACAGGGGCTCAACCTCAGGGTGGTTTTTAGCTCCTTCTCATGGACAACGTGCTGACAAAGCCAGACACAGTCCCAGGGCTTCGGTCCCCGGTCACAGAGACGGTGACGAAGGCAAGTGGAAACATTTTCAGTATTGCAACGTCTGCGCTGAACACTTGAACCCTTTTAAAGGACATGTGTTAGTAATCCTGAAATCAAGCCTCAATTTGTATCCACGACACCTGGTCTCCCCCAAGGAGACAACTATGTAAAGCTGTGGCAGCTGGTAGAAAACTAGGAGCTGATTCCCAGACCAACATCAACACCAAACAAAGGCCATTTTAGGCTGGAGAGTTAAAAAAGAGATGAACGCTAAGGTAAGGGACAAAAAATTCAAGCCCCCTTAACAATTTGAACATGGAAACATAAAAGAACCAAATGGAACTTACTTTAAAGAAACAGCCCGAGGACTGGTTTCTACACTGACCCTGGGGGAAACCAGTTTTGTAGATTTTTAAAAATAGTCCAGCAAGTTACCAGCCACTGGCAGGTTAGGCAACAGCAAACCTTCAGTGCCTGGAAATCTAGCCAAACGTCCGGAGGTGACCAGAGGCTGGGCTGAGCTGCGGAGGCGCGGCTGCACGGGACTGGGCGGGAGCAGTTAGGACTCACTCCGCGAAGCATGCAGAGGTGGCCTGTCGGTGCTCAGGGGAACTCTGACCATCTGACAAATGTCACATTGGGAAAACAGCACTAAATGTCACTCTTCCACCCCCTCAAGTTAAGCTTAAGCACCCAGTTTAAGCAGAGATCCAAACACATGCGACCCCCGTGCAGCAGGTGGCAAAATCCCAGCCTGAGTCTAGCTGAGACTTGTCTCGAAGGCTCAGCAGGACCACGTGGTCCTTCCGAAACCTCTGAGACCCGGAGTGCTTGGAGCAGTGCCACCTCGGCCCTGGGGGGACTCGAGGACAGGCTGCCCACCGCACAGCTCAGGGGGACCCAGCCCCTTCCAGAAAGGCCACTGCCCAGAATGGAGGAACTGGGTGAAAGAAGGGCCTTTGTTTTTATTTTGAATAAACAAAAAACAAAAATTAATAAGCAACAAAGAAGCAGAGGAATGAGGCAAAGCACAGGGAAATTCCGATTAAACAGCAGAGGGCCAGGCAGCAGGCGGTACTTACTATGGTAACAGGTACTCTTTAGCACATCCACCTCCTGTTTGTAACGCAGCCACAGGAAGAGAAAAGCACAGGTAGAGAATCTATGCATTCAGTCACAGCCATCGGGTTACAGAAGGAGAATGGCCAGGCCATTCTTGTGGACACAGAAAAGGGCAGGAGGTGGGCCACAGGCTCCCGACAGGCACGGGAAGCACAACGTACAAGACCGAGGGACAGACACGCAGGCCACACGTCACAGAAACACGGTGGGTGGTCTGAGAAGCCAGGGGAGGCGGGCACTCTCCACGGACTGGGAGATATGGCCAAAGAATGCAGCCCCGTGGCCCAGACACAACAGAGGACGTTTCCGGGGCTGATCCGAGCACAGGAAGGTTTAGGAAACGTGCAAGCAGTGGGCAAAACTGACATCGTGAATGAAGGCAGGTTCCGATCCCCAACGACTGTCCTCCCAGCTGTGACGTCACGCTAACGAATCTGTGTTGCCTCGAGTTACCCCGGACAGAACCAACACGGGAGCGGAGGAGGCTGGGCAAGCTCAGAGTGGATGATGTACTGGTTTCCATGCAAACACACTCGGCTGTTAAGTGTCAGTTCAACTACTGCCGCACTCAGCTGCTTTTCTTACACAAAGCCATGAAGTTCGGCCCCTCCTGGCGATGCCGCCCCTGGCGGCCGTGCACCACCCTCCCACACGGGGCAGCCGCACAGCCACCTCCACCCCAGGGCTCACCTTCCTCCAGCTTGATGGGGGCGCTCGGGGGAGTGTGGGGGGCAGCAGGGGGCTCTGGAGGGCTCTCTTCTTTGTCTTCTCTAGTCTCGTCCAGATTCTCTGCAGGTGCACAGAGGGTGGAAAAAGCACGGTGAAGGCCTTTGGACACGGCGGGCCTCCCCTCGCCCCCTCCCGGGCGGACGGGCCCTCCCGCCCTGCCCATCGGGCTGCCTCGGGGAGGGCGGGGGGGCGGGGGCGCTGCTCAGGCCGCAAGCAAGAGCCCAAGAAGGGAAGGGCTCGCAGCCGCTGGCCTCAACCTTTTCCCCATTCCTACCCAAGAGGACAAAGGAAGCCACTCCTGACTGGGCTGTGGATCTCGGTTTGAGACTCTGCCAGAGCTGCCTCTGTGGCGGGCTGTGAGCCGTGATCCCCCGCCTGTCCTCTCCTGTCCTCTAGTGAGGGGCCCCTCCCCATGTCCTCACCATCCTGCCTCTCCCACTGCTGGGCAAGAGCCCAGGGTCCCAAGCACCCTCGCCCTACTTGCCACCTCAGGCAACATTACAGGAGTGTGACCTTGGTTTTAATTTGTTATTTAGAGCATTTTCTACCAATAATTTAAACTTGGCAGTTGTAACACGTATTTTTATTTTCTATAGTAAAGTATGCTAAGGACCAGAAGAAAAATTACAAGAACTAGGTAGGACTCAGGATCCAGAAAATTCCAAGTCCACCTCTCATTTAGGGAAAAATATATATCAGTATAAGTATCTTAATGCCTTAAATCTCCTTCTCTCATTGAAACTTTTCATGTTAATAGCTTTGGACCAACTTGCCTCCCCAAGTCCCCCGAGCCTGCAGCTCCCTTCCTGAAGCCAGGTGTCTCTAAACAGAGGCATTCACACCTCCTGCCTGAGTGAACAAATGCCTTCAGCCAGGAAAAGCAGCCAAAGGCCAGGGGCTTTCTTCATCGTGCCTGAGGTGCTGCCTCTGACAGCCTGCGATCACTGCGGCACACACTGCCCGCCCCCATGCCGTGCCCAGAGCCAGCACCAGTGCTGGGCAGGGCTTTCCTGGCAGTGGCCCCTGGCTGCCACTCCCACTGCTGACAGCTCTGTGATCGCACAGCATGATCACAGCTGTCCCCATCCACATCCACTCACTTGCTGTGACATCACTCCTCATGGAGCCTCACATATAGAGGAAATATTTGTATCTTGTGGTTTAACTCAAAAAATAAAATAAAAATCCAGGTTTCCCAGACACTGGAAGGGTCTGAGTCCAAAGGGAAGACACACATATATGTGCCCAGGAACTGGGATTAGGCTACAGGACGAATAGCTCAGGCCCACACACCAGTTCTTACTCTAAGGCAAGTAATTATGGCCACAGCTCAGACAGAGCTTTCTGCAGGGCTGCACGGACCGCTCAGGAGATGATCAGAATTAGTGCTGTGACCAGAAGATCAGGCTCACCCTGAATCTATGTGCAGCAAGCCTTAATTTTAATGCATATATAACCAAGTGACAGGCAGTGATGGTGTAACACACTGAAAAACAATTCAGCAGCAGTTTTTTTGCACAACTCAAATTCCAATAGCAGCTATGTGATGCATTATGTAATTGGTCTAAAACAAGACTAAAAAAAAAAAAAAAGTTAAATTGGGGCAAATCAGAGGTTGCGTTTGAAGCAGGAATAGTTCCCAGGATGGTCCCCCATCGACCTGGAGGGTAACTGTGGGATTTCCATTCCAGGAGGGCTGCTCCCAAGAGGAAGAAGCGTGGTCCATACTAAGGTCCCGGGGACAGCAGCATGAACTTCCTGGAGGGGACGTCGTGCCCCAGGGTCTTCGTGGTAACCAACCCAGGGCACTCAGGGACAGTGATTCAGACCCACTGAGCCTTCGTGTCAGAGGCAGTGGGAGGCTGGCTTCTCTCTTAGTTCTCAAAATGTCTGGATGTGCTTTTAAAAACCTGAAGTTTACACCATTGTAAAGCAATTATACCCCAATAAAGGTGTTAAAAAAAACCCAAAAAACCTGAAGTTTGAAACAAGCTGCTCCAAGAGGTTCTGGCTCTCAGAGCCATTTATTTTCCTTTGTTGTAAAATAGTCCCAACATGTTTTGCAAAAATATGACCTCCTATGTCAGTGAGCTACCAAGAGAAACAAAGGCTGCACCAGCATTGGCCACACCCTTCACAGGGTCTCGCTGGTCCCTGGGCCTGTGACCACGCCCAGCCAGGGAGCTCTCGGGCTTACGGAGAAAAAGAGAAGTCCGTCAGAAAACTCCAAGCCGTGACTTCAGCTGAGATGAAGGTGGGAGGAGACCGCGTGCAGGGGCGCAGGTCACAGACCCGGGCCGGCCTCCGCCACACGCAGTCTTGTTCTTGGGAACAGACTGCTGCTCTATCCCGCTCTCTCCGGGAGCAGAGCAGAATGCGCACGGAATGGCATGCTGCGCTTATCTTCCATGGCCACCTACAGTCGGCCCAGGACAGAGGAGCCCGCGGAGCACGTCCTCCTGCCTCCTCCTGCACCCAGGACCCACGGGGCTGCTCACCTTCGGGGCCCCTGTGCTTGCGCTCCACCGCTCTGCGGTAGTCGTCCAGCTCGCGGTCGGTGAGCGTGCTGAAGGGGTTGGGGCCCGTGGTGCTCACGATGACATGGGGCTGGTACTCCTTCTCAATGATGGCCTTGGAGGCTGTCACCAGCTCGCCCTGCGGACAGAAAGGGACGGCTGGTCTACAAGAGCCCTGCCGCTCCAGGACTGTCCCTCCTCCCGGGCAAGGGTGGGGCGGGGCGCACACACATCCCTGAGAGGCCCTGAGGCTTAGGCTGAGCGGCAGCCTTCAGCAGTAGAAGACTGAGAAACACATGCAGCTGGCGAGAGACTCCTAGGAAAGTCCTTCAGATTTCAGAAGCAAAGGCACCAACGTGCAGATCAAGTGTGTAGAGCACCCCAGGGAGAGGCCCATCCCCTCACAGACAGACAGGGATGGATGGAAAAGGGGACTTTTAAAGTCGATTACCCTCCTCCCAAATCAGAAAACGTCATGACCACAACACTCAGATGGGTGTGCTCGGAAATGTGCTCATGCTCTAAGAGCACAGAAAAGTTCTGTCCTTTTGACTGTGCATTTGATTTGTAGCTAGATCCTGTAACTTACCCCAAAACATTAAGAGATAACAGAATGTCACAAAACACCAGCGCTTGTCTGAGGAATTTGGAAAAGTGTAAGACTTTATACAAAAGAAAAAAGAAAGCTTAAGCAAAGCGAAGCACACAGGTGGCCCGGCCCTCGAGGAGGAGGCCAACGCAGCCAGGCCGCACAGGCAGGGAGCAGCGGGCAGCCCTTGGGCGCTACGCCCGCCCACCCTCGCCTGCCCAGCACAGCTCGGTGCCCCGCAGCTCGCCAGCTTGGCCCCCACACGCTCTGGGGCTCAGTTTTGAGAAAGTTAACCAGAACCCAAGCACGTGCCCATTACTTAATGAGAACTTCTGAAAGCCAGTGAAAACGGGAGAACCCACAATCGTTTCGATGCCAGGCCTGGCCCGGCAGCGCTCTCCTCGGTGGGCGAACCCCAGAGGGAGAGGGCGTGCCAGCGACGTGCACGAGAGACAGGGCCAGGCCGAGTCCCAGGAAAATTCAGCCCACCGGCCAACTGCTCCCCTGGGAACCTGGGCTGAGCAGTCACTGTCCAGCGACACGGACCCCAGGGGAGAGAAGGAAAAGGCTGAAATCCGCAGGCTGTGCTCAGAGAGCCTCGAGATCGGAAATCAGCTGCCTAGATGGGTAGGGGGCTCCTTCTGAGCGGGCTTTTCCTTCAGAAGTAGCCCAGCCTCCCCAGACAGGGATCGGATCCTCGTCTGCCACGAGTTAGCTCTGTGGCCTAAGACAAGCCCCTTCCTGTCCACGGGCCTGTTTTACAGGCCTCAAGAGGGGCCTGCCGGGCTGACCACAGCTAAGACGTGCTGAGCACTAACATTCTAGGATCTACGGCAACTAGGGAACTGCGTCTGCATCCTGGTATCACCGCCAGTAAAATGAGATGGAGATTCGAGCTTTCAGAGAAATGTTTACATCACTTAAATCAAATGTTCAGTCAACTGCCACGGAGATGCCCTGTGGTCAAGCAAGGTCCTTTCTGTCTGGAACACCTGGCCCTCGAGGTGCAGCATGGCCGGCTCCTGCCCCCACCAGCAGGGAGCTCCCTCCTCCAAATTCCTCAGCCGAGGGCCAAGCTGCCTTCCAGACCAGCTCTTAACAGATACAGGGACACAGGGACCCTGTTATTCTGGAGGGAAGGAGACACAGATACGCTTGAGATGCAGAGGGACGCAGGCCCGCTGTGGAGCAACCGAGGCCGAGAAACCAGGACGCGCAGCGGCTGCTCCTGCCAGCAGGCCCCGCAGAGACTCTCGCTGCTGCCGTCACTTGGAGCCACCACCACGGGCTCTAAGCAGGACAGGCGCCCAGCAACTACGTCTGCCCCGACTGACACCACCTGTGTGGGATAACAACTCCAGCTCCGAAGCTGTGCAAACCTGGTCTAGTGCCCTGACCTCTCTGAGCATCAGGTTTTCACCTGTAAAACCTACTCAGGTTTGAATTTACACTCCAGGTGCCGGGCCACACACACACTAGGTGCTCAACACCAAGTGCACCGGGCGAGTCCACAAGCTGGGCCGCAGGCCTCCTTGCATTTCTACCATGCGGCAGGCGGCTGCAGGCACACGCACCAACAGGGAAGCTTACGCTACACAAATCGCACAAGAGTTGTTCCCCGCGCTGGACAACTTTCGGCGTAGACTTTCCCACCCTGGTCTCTAACGACTCGATTCAGTCGTGATGAGGTCCAGAGGGCTGCATGCTGGCATGTGCGGCACTGGAGCCAAGCGCGCCTGCAGCAGGGCTCAGCGTTCCTTTCAGAACCGGAGTGTCGGGGTGTGGCTGGCGACGCACCGCCCCTCCTCCGTCAGAAGACACCCCCTGCCCTGTGTGAACAGCTATCATCATGAGGGAGAGATGGAGGCAAAGCCAAGTCCTTCCAGAAAAGCCCCAGCTTCCCGAGTCCCAAACACCTGTTCCTCAAGTTCTCAAACGGGCAGCAAGTATCCATACACTTGCCTTACCGGGAAGAGGACGCGTTTAGAACATTAACAACCCCAGTCCTTCCCTGGTCAAGTTAGAACTCAACTTGCCAGCAAGCAGTGCCATCTTCCAGGAGTAATGCCATCTGCATCTTGAGGTCCACACGAAAGGATGTGGACACAGACCCAGTCCAGGACGCTGGTGGAGTCAAAGCACACTCTCACCGCTGGAGGGAGACACCTGCCGCGGGAAGAAGACCAAGGCTGCGAACGCGAGCGCCCGGAGGATGGCGGAGGAAAACCAGGGACAGAAGCCTGTGTCCGGGGATGTCGACATCCCCCCAGCTGGGAGCAGTCTCCTCGGCTAACCGCACCGGACACGGCACTCACAGCGGCACGCTGCTCAGATCTGCTGCGGGGAGGACGCCTCAATCTCCACGAGTCTCACTCCCACAGACTCTCAACTTCCCAGCCAGGCGTGAGGGGGGCCCTACGTACACCACTTCGGGAAGCGGTCGCAGGTGACTGTGACGCGCCCCCAAATCCGAACACCACTCGGCAGAGCGAGAGCCAGACTGTAACTGGAGCCACGAGAGCTCCCTCCAGTGCAGCTCCCCGGCCCACCCTGCAGACAGCCCTCACAGCAGCACACAGAAACCACCAAGTGCAGTGTAATGCCGGAGAGACTGCACAGCAATGACTAGGAATTTGGCTCAAGCCCACAAAGCTGGAGGTGGTTTGGGGCTTTCACAGTAAGCACCCTGGGGTCATGGACTCAACACACTTGGACGCATCTGAGAGAAAGAATTATGAACTAACAAGATCACAACAGCTTCTGGTCCAAAGCAGCAACATGAGAAACAAGCACCAGGGGTAAGAAGCCATCTTTCTCCCCTGCTCTGAGCAGTTCCTCTAAGAATGGCAGCTGGAAGTACACTCTAAGGACAAGGAAAAATGGGGCCCATTGAATTAATATATAAATGTGCAAGAAAATTTTATCAGCAGGGCTTCCAGACAGGAATATAGGATCATTAGTGCAAATCTGATTTCTCTGGCAATGGGAACATTGATAAAATGATATTTGCCTCTCACTGGGTGTGTATTAATCGAAAGAGACCCTGAAAATTCCCTTTGAACACAGGGTACACACCACTAAGACACTCAGCCACGTGGTCAGCCACCCTGGCTCTGCACACCAGCAGCCTGAGTGTGTAGAGGGTTTCCTTCCACCTGGGCAAGTTACACCAGATACATTTTCCACCTACTGTACATGTCAGGCACCCACGTACACAGAGAAATTACAATTCTGGGTTTCAAATTTTCATAAGTATTTCTTCCCCCTTGCAACATTTAAAACAATCTAGGTTTTTTTTATTTTCTATTTTTTTGAGGTAAAAATACATTTCCTCAACAAGGGCTGGCAAAGACTGTCCTGTTTCATTTCCCATCCCTCTGAAACGACGTCTTTCGATTCTACAGCCTCTGACTGCCACGCTCATTGCACCCGCGGTCACAGCTGAGAAGCGAAGGCGGAAGGTCTCGCGGGGGAGCTGACACGCTCGCGGCCCACCCGTGAGCCTTCTGCAGTTGGCACCTTGGAAGAGGCAAGCTCCTCAATCCCCAAAGCATGCACCAACCAAAGTCACATGCAGAACTTCAGAAACATCCCTAAGATCAGCCATTTCTCAGCACAACGTAAAAATGCTAAAAATTGTAAAAATAACCTCATACAAAATGCTGTATTTAAAGAAGCAGAACAGAGCCTTTTGGACGATCTCACAAATAACTGAGAGATCCGTTTAAAGCTCCTGCGGTACCTAAGACAATACCTAGCGAGAGCTACGGGTGAGGGGCGGGGCGGGTAAAGAGCAGGGTGTGCCGACAGGTAGCTGAGGACGGGGCGGTGAGTACCTTTCTAAAAGAGACAGACTTAGCGGGACTAAAGGTCTGCTCTGTACGCTCGAGCCCTTCGATTGTTTCCGTACAGTCAGAGAGGGGCGCGTCCTGCAACAGTAAACTGAGTCGTCAGAGCCCACCAGGCCCGGCTGTGGAACATCAACGAGAGCACAGGATGGAGGCAGCTGAGAGCATGCAGCGGGACAGCCGTCCACAGCAATGCAGCGGTGATGGCGGTGCAACGTGCAAACACGGGCCACAGAACCAGGACCACAGCTGGCCAACGTCAGAAAATGCAACAACAATCACCAACCCCGGTGAGTCATGTTTAGAACATTCGGTGGCAACTTCATTTTCAGAGATAACTACTTACACAATTATCTTCAATGTGCCATGAGGTACAATCCTTTTACAGAAATGCGTGTAAATGTGGACCACATTTACAGAAACCCTCTGCACTTTTCCCCAAGCAGCACTTTGTTGTGGACAGCAATCTATACAAGAACCAAAGTCCACGACACCCACCCTCTTCCAGCGTTGTACACAGTTCACCGCTAACACCGGGCGAACCCAGGCCCTGAGCCAGGCATGCACGATGTGGAGCTGGGCTGGAGGGGGACACGGCCCTGGGCATGCTTATGCTTGGTCTACCACTCAAGGAAAAGTGGCTGGGTTACTTCTTATCATGAAGACTTTGAACAAAGAAAACTGGTTGCCTAGGACACTTACCTCATAGTCATTCTCTCCCAACTTAAGAATAATTTTGGAGCAGGCAGTCATTAGAGCCACCACCCACTACCGTCAGAGACATTCTGAGCTCTCACCTGGACGAGGCTCCTGTCCATCACTACACCACACAACACCTGGGACTGGGGGCCCGCAGTCTTAATGTCCTGTAGGTTCTGCTCTCGAATCTGAGGATGGCAAGAAGGGAAACACACATCAACAGTACAGAGAAACCTCGCTGTGGCTGAAAGTCACCGTTTGTGCGCTTGGGCCCCCAGCACAAGCTGCTATTCTGTTCTGCCCTGCACCCCAGTGGGTCCTGCGTGACCACCGTGCCCGCTTAACGGTGCTGGTCCAGCCCGATTAGTAATTCATGGGTCTGAGGAGATGGAGGGCCCCTTCCAGACGACTTCGGCAGGCACAGACCTCACTGAACTCACTAACTTGAGGGGAGGCACCCCTGTGTGCCCATCTTTTAGTGACATTGTGAACACTGGTGGATCTCATGTTCCAATATACCAAACGTTCTAACTCTTCAAACGAACCCTGCAAGGCAGGGGGCAAAGGCTGTTCTTTCTGCCCTGCTACGTGAGCAGGTGCTGGCTCAACAACGGGGGCCAAAGCGTCTGCTGCTCACGCACTGCCACTGCACCTCGTCAGCACGGCAGCAAAGCAGTGTGAAGGGAGGACCTCGGCAGTCACGTGGTGGCAGCAGAGGTCCTCCTGGAGCTACACCCTCTCCCCCTGCAGCCGCAGGCCTCCTGCCCCACCCAGGGCTGCCTCCTCCCGCACGCACGTCAGCTTCCACTGATTGCTGGTGGCAGTCGGTGCACACCTTGTTCCTCATCTCCTGGACCTCTTTTGGGTTGGTGTTCAGTGGGACGAACAGGTTTGGGACGGCAGAGGCGGGAGTCCTATGTCCATCCTCTTTAGTCCACTGTAATAGCAAGGACAGTTGAAAAGTCAGAATCGTGACGACAGTAAGTGACACCACAGCATCCAGTCTGTCCAACTCCTCTCACATCTGGTCATGCACCGAACTTCACAGAGAGTGAACCAATGACCACACCGCCTGGGTCACTGCAGTGGCTGGAAACCAGTAATGCTGGAAGCCAGAGCTGTGACTGACTGGCAAGTGCCAGCCAGAGTGCCCAGCTGACATCTAGGGCGCGACACGGGCTGACGACACAGCTATGCCCCATGACTCCCTCGGACAAGCCGTGGGGGACCCTTCAGAGCACACTGGTTCACCACTCCGAGAGTCCTCAACATCAAAGCCGGCTGGAAGCATGAGATGACAGGGTCATGAGAAGCGGTGTGATGCTGCTGTCCAGGTGAGGGGAGACTCTGTGCGGTGAGGCAAGAGTGGGCATCACCAAAGTTTTGCATTAAAATAAACTACCGCACCAGAATGTACTGTTTGCGTAGCTATTTCAACCCAAGAAGATTACTGTATGAAGACTTACACAGTAGCTACCTGCGGAAGAGTTTGGTGATGTCAAATACTTTATATAATTAATACTTTTGAGTGTTACAAAAATGTCCCAAACGAACTTAAAAGCGCTCATGAACCCTTCCTGGAAGGCTGTTTTAGACACCAGTGCGTATTATATCAGCATGCTGCACCTTTCATGCGTACTTTTTTTTCGGACCTCCAATCAAATATGAGATTTTTAATCAAATTCTAATTCTTAGGCATGAGTAGGCACTGAACACTAAAACAAGCCCATCGTAGAGAGCAAATGTTATGCCTTTCAAAATATTTTCAAGAGGCAATAAGATAGCCATAAACCGAGACTTTAAAGAAAGCAGCAAAACCGTCCAATGCTGGGCCGCTGTGAAGGCAGCGTGGGATGGGCATGAGCTGCGAGATACTCACTGACGCTTTATCTCCTCAGATAGAAATAACTCCAGCTTCTTATTAAAAATAATTTTTAGTTAAAACATTAAAACAACAACCTCAGAAGCTTGAGCAAGTTTGAAAACTTAAGAATAATTATTATAAATTAATATACCAACCTGAAAACAGCGCATGGAATTCGTATTACTCCAGAACAGTAAGAAACAAATTTAAAAGTTGAACAAAGTCTCCCCTTCAATGTACACAGTGACTAAAATACCTAAAGCAATTTAATATTTTTTTCAAGCTAATAGTAAATAAGGCTCAAAGCTGCTGCTACACATACACTTTGGAAAAATTCATCACAGCAATTCAGCACTACATATGTATGTGGTCAGCAGAAGTTGTTTTTAGGCCCACTCCCTTTAACAAGTGAAATAAGTTACAAACTAAACAAATAAAATGAAAAAAGAAAATAAGGGACAGAGGGAGAGAGAGAGGAAGTGGGTGAGAGGGAGCAGGAAAGGGGAGACGGGCTCAAACACCGACCGACCCCGGCCATATTCACGCAGAGTCTCTGCCACGTGACACGTTTCCTTAGGAGCACAGAGGCTGTCTCAACAACTGTGCATCAGGAAAACACCAGAACCACCTGGGGAAGACAGAACTTATTTCTTTTAAATAAATCTATAAAGCAAAAGCACTGTTACAAGGGAAACAGGAAGGCCCGCTTTGCTTACTTGGTGTCCTGTTTCAGCACATCTAGGCTGATCTCTCCTCAACTCCTATGGAACTAATCATGCAGAGACACGTGCGTCCCAGCCTCCGTCTCTTCACAAGAGGCTCCACTGAGGGCCTCTCCTACTGGGATGCAGGGCCAGCGGCCTGTCCAGGTCTAGCGCTGCCCAGGGACGTCTGAGCACCAGACGGCAGAGTAGCGTTCAGGGCAGCGTTACTCCTGACACGAAGCTCGCCTCAGCGCCTGTCGCTGGTGCCTGCGGATAGCCTGGCTGCACTTGGGTCATGCCACACCCAGCAGGAGTCAGAAGACTCTCCACTATGGCCGTCTACTCACATGCAACAGTCCATGCAGAAAGTAGCTGGCTGAGAGCGTTCGGAGGCTTTGGGACAGCAAACAGGGAAGGAGGCTAACGAGAAAGGACGAGGGTCAGCTGAGAAGATGCCCATGAGCCACGAGGGAAAACTGCTTAAGAAAACACTGAGACTTTAAAGAACAGACTTAAGTTAGTGACTTAATGAAACAGCTGAGTTTACGACATTAAAGTAAGAGGTTACGCTTCGCCCATCTTTTTGTCCTGAAGTATTAAAGATTCTTCAAATACAATTTGAACTGAATGATAGCTCCTACTTTCAGGTTAATCCATGTAAGTTATGTAGCATTTTTGCTGTGTACGGAGTTAGGTAATGCTGGAATTACTGCAGAGGTACAACATATCTTAAGCAGTTTCAAGCAGACAGTATTACTTGAATTATATCTGATGCAAAAGTGGATCTGGGTTCAGGCTAAGGAAGGTTACTGAGGAAGGCTCGCCTAGCCCTGGGTCAGAAGGGCCAGGTTCCCAAAGCCTCCGAAGCCCCAGCTGCCAGACGTGCTCTACATCATCTAACTATGAACAGTAAGGTAGGCACAGACCAAGCAGTTGGTAATACAGCTTGGCACGCAGACACCGGACGAGAGAGACTGCAGCAAGGGTTTCACGTGATCGTGTGTAATGTTCGTCCACACCTTAGTCTTCGACTTGGGACTGCTTCCGTTCTGCCCTTCCTCAGAAGCATCGTCACCCCGGCCAGAGTTCAGCCATCTTGTCTTCTCTCGTTGCTGCTTCTGAAAACTGTGTCTGAGAGGGGAGCAAGTGCCCGAATCACCGTCACTCGCAAAGGGGTAACCTGTGACACTGGCAGGAACCTCCACGTCGCTGTATTTTTTAGATTTCTCTCTCAGAGCAGGGTATCGATAAGGGTAGCCAGTTCTGTAACCCTAGGGGCCAGAGAGAGAGACACAGTCAATATTTCAGATCTGAAAACAAGAGTTTCACTTTGGAAAATTGTGTGGAAATATCTACAAAAGCTGACTATATGCACACCCTATGTACATGCACGCCCAGGAGAAACGCAAATATGTTCACCAAAAGACAGGTATGAAAATGCTAACAGCGGCACTATTCCCAAAGCCCCAAAGTAGAAAAACCCAAAAGTCCATCAACAGTAGAATGGATGAACGGTGGTATATTCACATAGCAGAGCATGACACAGCAATGAGAATATTACTAGTACAAAATGTGGGTGCATCTTCACAAATATGGTATTGAGTGAAAGAAACCAAATGTGAAAGAATATACTGTACGATTCCATTTATAAAAAGTGAAAAAGAGGCAAAACCAATCTTTGCTGTTAGAAGGATGCACAGCAGTCACCCTTGGGATGGGGTAAGAGACTCAAAGGGGGATACGAGGTTCTGAGGTGCTGGTATTGTTTTTTGATATGGGTGCTGGTTACACAGTGTGTTCAGTTTTTAAAAATTAATAAACTGAACACTTAAACAGGTACACTCTCCTATTCATATACATATATATATATATATATATCTCAACAAAAAGTTAAAATTTAAAAGACCAGGGTTTACTTGCTGCTGGTTATAAGTTATATTAGTCAGCCTACTTAACATTTTTTTTTTAACCTGTTCAAGTCACAGTGAAAATCTTTCAGGAAGACCAAACAAGGACACCTCATGACAACTGGTACCTGGAGAAATTACTTTACTTCTGAACGTAACAATATTTGCATTAACCTTCAACCCTGTTTCACGACCATTTGCTGTGCTTTAAAACGCCTGCCCGACTAACTCCCGCCTCTGTAACGGCACTGAGCCCACCGTGCTGACCCACCTGCGTGCTAACAGCCCACAGACAGCATCTCCAAGGCAAGGATGATGTCTCACTCATCCTTCCTCTCCAGAGCTGAGCATTCAGAAGCTGTGACGGAGAGACATTACAGTGGCCCCCCAAAGGCCCCCACCTCCTGTAAAGCCCTTCCCCTGCAGTGTGAGGGGAACCAGCGACCTGCTTCAAACCAGCAGAACTGGGCAAAGGTGATGGGATATGGTACATCAGAGTGTAGCACCCGTCTTGAGAAAGTCTCTCTGCCCATCGCTGGCTCTGAAGAAGCAAGCTGCCGTTGACTCCTGAGCTGTAAGAACATGAATTCTGCCCATGATGTGAGGAGTCTGGAATTGGATCCTCCCCCAGTAGAGCCTTCTGATGAGAACCCAGCCCAGGCCAACACCCTGACTGCAGCCTCGTGAGACCCTAAGCCAAGGACCGAGCTCAGCTGTGCCTGGACTCCTGACCCACAGTTTCTTACCTCGACCAGGTCATTTATGGCAGCTTCACAATGAATGACAAGAGAATTAAGATTTGAAAGGATTACACAGGGCTAGTCACGTAGGATGAGTCAGTGGCGGCGCTCTACTTGCCAAGTACTGTAGAAGCATTCCTCTCAATTCGGGAATTCTCCCCCCTCTGGGTGATTGCCCTCTATGTGGGGTCACCACCTTTATTACCAATCATTCCCTTAATACATTCAAAAAAGGGTGGTAATAACCCCTGAATGGAGTTGGTTGTTGTTTTGTTTACTCTTGTTTCGTAACTACCCTCAGGAAGACAGGTAAATGTCTGCACTGGCAACTTCTCCATTTATGAACATGCTTTGCTGAAGAATAATAAAAGATAACCACTCAGCTATAAAGACTGTCTTCAGAAAAATACAGTTCTTATTAACTCAAGTGTCCTCTTGCTGAGAGAGCCGGGACTCTTGAGTAATCTTCATGACTTCAGAATAAACCATCCAGGACATCACAAAATTTTATTCTGAGGGGGTATGGGTTTTTTCTTTATTCTTCCCCTTTAAATGCCAAACCCAAATCAGAAGGAATACTCAGCCCTCAGACCTCCTATATGGCTTACAGTTAAAAATATGGATTCATCCCTTCTTTGAGAAGCTGGAATGATATCCTGATCGCAAAACAAACTAGCATTTCTTCTGACTTTCTATGTCAGAAATGTTCATGGACTTTATGACCTACTCCTTGTAGTGTGAGAACCCTCAACTATTCTCTACCTACTCAATTATTAGCAAACACATACAGTTGATCAGAATGTTAAATTAAAACAGGGACTAGCATCAGTGACCACCGTCCAACTTTACTTCTTATAAACCACACAGCCTTCTAATGTCAGAAATAACCTGTGCACGTTAAGCGCACTGAATAAAACACCCTTCCTGTCATCTCGCTTATTAATCTTTCATCCTTTATCTTCCTCCCCTATCAAACTGGAGTCACTAATTTTAATTCTCTCTCTCTCCACCTTCCAGAATGTACTGAGTGCACAAGATGTGGCAGGCTGGTGTTCCTGATTTTTATTCCTCCCTCCCGCTCCCCGCCTTTTAGGTATAAGCGCAGTGAACGTCAAAGTATTTGCTAAGAGGACAGAAGAAGGGCCAGTAAGCCTGGGTCGCCCCAGCGTTCCTCACCTTGCCGGGCCCCTCGGGGTATCGGACTCCGGATACAGATGCCTGAGCGACCACCACCCACTCTCAAACCTTCTCCGGGTGTGACCTCCCTGAGACTGCACTGTCCTGGCCTGCCTCTTTCAGCGTCTCAGTGGGCTTTCTTCCTCTTGGCTGCTTCCCTGGAAGCAGTCCTGGCTCACGCGCCCCCTCCGCCCTGCAGCTGCCTTCGTGCTCCGTCAGTGCACACGTCACAGGTGCCGGACTGCATCCGGGACTTGTTTGTCCATTTCCCTGACTAGGCCATGAGCTCCCTGAGGGCAGGAACTGTGTCCTGGTCACGGCTACAGGCTCAAGACTAGGTGGTCAGTTAATGCAACCCACTTACTGAGCAAACGAATGCAGAAGTTATGGGAGGTTCACCCCTCCCTCACTGATCAAATCTACTCCTGTGACCATCACTTCCAGGCAGTTAACTCCCAGCTCTCCCTTTCCAGCAATGTACATTCTCCTAAGTCCAAAGAATTTCAGTGAGAAGAACCCTCTGAGGACACTTAGCACACCCTGAATCAGATCCATGAATTCTTTTTCTTCCAAGATCTTCCTGAAGCCACCCATCCCACCCGTGACCTGGTCCAATTGTGGCGACTTTCTTAATGTGAAGCTGGCAACGTGCCCTTCCAGTGTCTTCTCTGTTCCACATGCCCACGACAGGTCTTTTTTTTCTCCAGCACCTAACATCACGTGGCAGTAGGAGACTCTCTTGAATCCTACTGAAGAGGTATGACACTGCAGCAGGAAAAGGGCCCCATCACAGAGTCATTTGTCTTTTAATGTGATTGCTTCGACCCTAAGTGCCTTGTTGTGAATATTTAAAGAACTTGGCGAGATCAGAGATGGACCTGAAAGACATGACCCTGTCGTGCTGCCATGTCTCCAGCCGTGCCCTCACCTCTGCTACGGATGCTTTCCTTCCCCCAACTCAGCCTGCCACACTTCTACCTCTTCTTTGAGGTCCTTCTCAAGTGCCACCCTCTACATAAATTTCCTCCCTGATCCTTGCAAAAGGATGACATCCCTCACTGCGGCCACCTAACAGACCACATCCTGCCATGTACTATTAGAACGTTCTTATTATGCTAAAAGCCCCGCAGCCATGCTCCTGTACCACGTTGGGCTCCACGTCCCCGCAGGAAGCAGCAGAGGGTCTCCCACGCAATAAATCGGCAGCAAAGTGTGTGGAACACAGCAGTCAGGCCCCGAATAGCTAGAATTTACTGTTAAAACAAAAACAAGACACTCGGCTGACTGATTTAGAAAGTCCCCTCAACAGCTTGCTTGCGGGATGACGGGTACAGGGCTGACCCTGCTACTCGAGGAGTTACTCATCCAGCAGAGCAGAGCATTCTTTGTGCTCCTGACCCCACACAGTCCAAACAAGATTACCTTTAAAAAATAAAAGGAGACAAGAAACCCTCACCTGTATATTCAATCGTAGTTTAGCTTAGAAGTTAAATTGCCCTGGTGCTTCTTCATGACTTGAGGGTGAAAGCATTCTGATGAATGAATGCATGAAGACAGCAATTTCACAATACTATTTCACTCACTATAAAAACACTAACATTTGTGCTGTTGGGATGAGCGCTGTATCATCAAGTGGTGGCAACATTCTTACCAGATTATCCAGCATCCGCATGAGCGCTTCAAACTCCTGCTCACCAATCTGCCACTTGGGAGGCGATCCGCTGCCCTCCCCTGCCGGGGACCCGGGGGAACGGGATTTGGCCTTGTACTTCCCAGGATCCAGGAGGACTAAATTGTCTGGCCCTCCCGCACTGGCCAGAGTTCGAACCTTTTCCAAAACAAGCAAACACTACAGTTGGAGTTCCTTGCTGATCAAGGGGGTCAGATGCCCATGAGAGATCACTTCAACAGAAATGTAGGTTTCAAAAGAAACCAAATCATTATAAGAATAAAAAATGTGAGACAGACACCGATAGACAAATCACAAGGTAATCTTCAGAAGGTTTTCTTTAGCATGAAAGAATATTGGGCACTCATACTAGAAGGGAAGACAAAGCCCTCCCAAGGCCATATGAAGGGGACTGGGGGCTGCATCACCACACAGACACAAGCCAGAGTGACAGTGAGGAACGCACACAGGGGCCGAGCAGACTCAGCATAAGCAGAGCCCACTGCTGTGAGACTGTGGGCACGTCTCTACTCCCTGCACCCACCTCTTCAAAAAGAGTGTGTGGAGTTCGAGTGAAATGACATGTAGTAACATAAATAAAGCCCCTGATAGCAGGGCTGGCATATGCTAGTACTCCATCAATGGCAGTGGCTTATGTATTTGAAAAATTAAAAGTTAGAAATGAAAAGCCCAATAATCATTTGCCAACTTAAATCAGTGAAACGGCATTCTCCCTGGTCATCTTCCAAATCCATGAGCTCATCTTTAGCGAAGAAATCGCTCACAGACTCACTGCTGCAAAACAAGTATCAAAAATCTATGGGAACCCCACAAACACCTAAGTGTACTACAGACCAAACGGAACGGCCACCACCTACCTGGATCTCACATGCAACCACAAGGTTATGGATGTAATAGAAGGCCTCCTCAACACTCTCTCCAACGGATACAAGCCCGTGATTCCGGAGAATAAGAACCTAAAGGGAGGAAACAGGAAAGCTTTATGGACCTAGGCAAGAAGACAGATAACGTTTTTCTTCTTTCCTCTGTAATTTAAATACCAGATTAGATGCCTACTGACCTTGCTTTTAGGCCCCAAATTTTTCTGAATTAAAACTTTTTCTTCCTCATCAACCAGAATCCCGTGATAATCATGATAAGCCACTTCTCCAAGGGAAAGTGCCTCTGGGGAGATTGGCAAGAGGCCACATTTCATCGCAGAGACCTAGAGAACAAGCAGCACCATCAACGAAGACGAATCAGGAGCTACACTGACGACACGGCAAATGCTTTCCTCAAAAACGTAACGGCGGGAACGTATTTTACTCTGTTCTCCTTTCAGAAATGAATGAACCCATGAATTTAAGATAAACCTTACTTCTGGGGCTCACCACCAATCTATTTTTAAAAATCAAAGCTACCACTGTCAAGGAAGGTCTCAAAAGAAATTCCACATATTTCTGGATTTCTCCCACACTGACTGTAAACACCAAGTGAGCTCAGATTTAATAAGATGAGCCCTGGATCTACTGCAAGGAGAGATAATGGCTTCCTCTGAATGAGTCACAACACTGCAAAGAGGGGTTTCTGAAGAGCTTTAAGGTTTTGTGTACTTTTCATCTTAGGTTGTAGGTGAGATAGGAACACCTGAAAGTCAGATAAAAGGAGATTTATAAAGATTTAGGATATTATACTGTATAAATTCTCTACATTTATTTAAGTGAAAAATCTAAGTGTCCATATAGCCCTTTAATTTCCTTAACTTTCCCAAACTGACTTTAGAATATGCTAATTTTAAAGGTCTTCTACCTAGACTAACAGGCCCCAAAGATTTAAATAATACATATGTAAGTGTAGCAATTTCTTAGAGAAAAGTTAATCTAAAAAGACAATACCACAAAGAAGGCAGTACCATATTTAATTCCTTTCACAATATCAGCCTTTCTATAAGAAGATATTTCCTTATAAAGTAAAGGTACTTTGATAATTTTTAAAACAAATTACATGCTATTTGTGATAACCATAGTCTCAAAGGTACCTCTAATGGTTCTTTAAAATGCATGGATTTTTCTTTTTTTTTTTTGGCATGGAATTTTTGGGGTTGGAAGAGCATGCATTCTTTTAAGAAAAAATTACATCATTTGGAGAATGATATAACTAATAAAACTGATGCTGACATCAAGAACCATATCTTCAAAGTAAAACAAACAAACCAGATCCAACATTCATCCCAACAACCCAAGATCTATGACATTAAAACATCAAGATAGATCAATGAGGTCATCTGTCAAACAAATAAGCCCAGGAAGTCATTAAAGTATAAAACTGGTGATAAAAAAGACAATTCTAGACAGTTCTTGAGTGCTTCGCTTTCACATGACTGTGCCAACAACCAGAAAGTACACTTTCATACATACTGAGGGGTCCGAGGCTTGGTCAGGTGGCCTGTGTGCACCAGCAGGGTCCAGGCTTGGTGATCAGAATGGGGCAGGCTCCTGGCAAGCTCGGGGCTCAACAGCCAAGTCTCCTGAGAGTCTGCAGCGTCTGTGCCCTCTTCCCCCTTCTTTTTTTATTTTTTGGCTGCACCACACAGCTTGAGGGGACCTTAGTTCCCCAACCAGGGACTGAACCCGGGCCAGGGCAGTGAAAGCGCCAAACCCTAACCACTGGACCACCAGGGAACTCCCTTCCCCGGTATTACTCTCCCCAGTCACAATCCAGCCTGGGTTTCGCTAACTCCAGGCGGATCATCTGTGGAGGCTGGCCGGTGTGTCTCTCAGCCTCAACCTCTCCATCACAGGCCTGGCGCCTTCCCCTCAGACCGTCAAGTAGGTTCAAGTCTCCTGCATCCCACAAACCCTTGCCTGAGCCCAGCGTCCCCCACTTACCACCTCACCTCACCCTCCCTTCTCAACCAAGGAGTCTCAATTCACTGCTGTCATTCTGCACTTCCCAGTCTCCCATACGCTGAAATCTCACTCCTCTCTTCAACACTGATTTTTCTAATCGTTGAGTCTTACAACATTTTCAGACTTATTACATGTTTTTCAAAATCAGATAGTAAATGGACCCCTTAAAATATATTCTTTTAAGAAAGTCAAATGTAGTGAGGAAAAAAGATTTTTCTAATCCAACAAAATGAGGTTTGTTGACTTGGTGCAACAAGAGAGGGCAATTTGGAGGAAATGTGAAGTGCCGCTCACTGAACGGCTTTAAACTTGAAGTCTCTACCAGGGCAGCGCACTCACCGCGGCCCCTGCTGGTGTGTGAACATGCACAACGCACTTCGCGTCCGGGCGTGCAGCGTAAATGGCAGAATGTAACGTGAAGCCAGCCTGATTTACCCCTAGATTAGTGCTTCCACGGTCCACTGCCTCTCCTTGTAGATTGACTTTAACCTGAAATAAGAAAGCAAAATCTTAAATATCAAGAGGATTTCATGTTATCCTAACTAGAAATTACTTAAACCAAAGTTTAAAGTGTTTATAACTTATTTTTAAAGTTTTTCCCTGAGTTAATCACACAAAACATAGAGTTTTTCCTCTTTCTTGGGTTTTACATGTCTAACGAGATTAGACAGTATTTAATTACCTAACATGACCTACATATACTTGATGCCCAAGAAGAGAAGGACATTCTTACCAAACTGGATGCAGTCACTTCACTGTAGAGAAGTCCAAAAGGTACAACGAGGAAGTGTTCCTGCTCGGAGCTCACTCTGGTCTGTGTGGAGAATTACTGAGTTAGCTCAAAAATCCTACTGAAATTATTTGCATCTCTTTCAGTCCACAGACTCACAGTTTTTTGGTGAGCATTAACTGAGCTACATAGGGTCTCACTTAAATACAGTGCCTATCGCAAAGCTAAGGGGTACTGAAAGCTTTCTGTTATTATGTTGTAGTAACTTACTGGGTACATGAAGTGCATCTTGGTCACATTCATGATAATTAACTTTATAAAGAAAAAAACCTTCTGGTGGCTACCAAGCCAGTATCACGTGCAAAAAGGTGACACTCCTCAAGGGTGTCATAATGAAAACCAAACCTTACTTTTTAAAAGTCAAAATGTTTTTTTTTTTTTTAAGTACTCAAAACCTATAGGATAGCGAACAATCATAAAAATCACAAAGAGAGCGTTCTTCCTTTCTGCCTGACCAAAAGTCTCTACACATCACATCCTTACTCCCCTGGTATCTTTCTTCCTTCCACAATATAGTTTTCTTTCAACAATACAGATTTGTCACATATGATGGATATGTGCTAGATGCTAGTCATGTAGTACGGTGGGGGTGGGGGGGAGTCCTGCCCTCACAAAAATTTAGTCTAATTTTTATCAATATAATGATTTGGGGATAGACTCAAAAGACTTCCCAAAGCTATTAGGATGGAACACATTTACTACTGGGCTAAGAATTCTAACTAGGGTCAGGTAGATGGAATTCAATGTTTGTTGAAAAGGCCTTATGCTGTTTTAGTCCAACCTCCTAACCAGCACAGTGACTTCTATAGTGGCCCAAAAGAAACACACACGGGGCGGAGGGGTGTCTGCTTGGACAGTGCAGTGATGCCCTCACACGGCCAGCCTCGTTCCTTCATTCAGCAAATAGTCCCGGAGGCCTTCTGCACCTGGAGGCTAGCGTACAGCAGTAAACAAACAGAAGCTGGAGAGGCCTAATCATTAAACACTCTCTCTTACACTGAACAGAAATCTGTCTGTGGTGTGCAACACCGAACGAGGTCTACCTCCACCCTAAACTGTAGTTTAGTCCTGGGACATCTGAAACTATCCCATCTCCTCCATGTCACCTTCACGCGAAACTCACTGGATTTCCTCAGCACACTAGAATGTGGACCCACAGTCATATAAGACCTGAGTTAAAACCCAGAACTGTCTATGTTGCTCTGGGGACCCTGGGCTCCTGGTCTCCTCACCCATGAAGTGGGGATGAAAGGGGCTTGTACTCACAATAAAGCTTTCAATAAATGGCATCTCTTAACTATTACACTACTGCAATATTATTAATTGTAGTAGGAAAGCCATCTCTACAATATCCATTCTCTATAAATCTCTACTACTAGGTCTCTACTCCTTTTTAGTTATTTCAAAAATGCTGGGAATTCCCTGGCAGTCCAGTGGTTAGGACTCCACACTTTCACTACCGAGGGGCCAGAAATATTTGGGCCTTTCCATAATTTTGGGCCTTTCCCCCAAATATTTTCCCATTAATTTTAAGTTAGCCAGGTTTTTTAACCCTGAAGTCAGTTCTTTTATTTTATAAAAGATGCTGATCTTTCTAACTATCTAAATCAAAACTATGCAAATTCCCCAATTCCCAAACTGGGTCAAAACAAAACTTAAACAAGGAATTACTCTGTGTATTTATTGGCTGGGATGAAGAAAAATAAGGTTGGAAACAGGGAAAAATTAAATGTCAGATATTTTTAATTTTATTTATTTTTTTGGCTGCGCTGGGTCTTCGTTGCAGCGCGTGGGCTTTCTCTAGTTGCGGCGAGCGGGAGCTACTCTTTGTTGTGGTGCGCGGGCTTCTCATTGCAGCGGCTCCTCTTTTTGCAGAGCATGGGCTCTAGGTGCGCGGATTTCAGCTACTGCAGCACGCAGGCTCAGTAGTTGCGGCACATGGATCCTAGAGTGCACGGGCCTCAGTAGTTGCGGCGCACAGGCTCTTAGAGCGCAGGCTCAGTAGTTGTGGCACGCGGGCTCAACAGCTGTGGCTCACAGGCTCTTAGAGCACAGGCTCAGTAGTTGTGGTGCATGGGCTTAGCTGCTCTGTGGCATGTGGGATCTTCCCAGATCAGGGATCGAACCAGTGTTCCCTGCACTGGCAGGCAGATTCTTAACCACTGTGCCACGAGGGAAGTCCCAAGTCAGATATTTTTGCTTATTTTAAAAGTTTTTATTTTGAAACATACATGTAAAAAAGTATTTAGCAGGTATACGTACAACTTAAGTAAAATAATAAATCAAATGTCCATGTACCTTTCAACCAGCTTCAGAAACAAAATAAATCTAATATTTCTGAAGCTGTTTCTTTCTCCCCATATCCCATAAGTAATCACTATCCCTGAGTTATGTGTTAAGCATTTTCTTTCTTTTCCTTACAGTTTTACTTTATATATATTCATCCCTAAGCAATATATTGCTTAATTTTTATCTGTTTGTGAACTTCATGTAATTGCAATCATACTGTATTTTTCGGTGACTTTTTTCCTCAACACTATTTCTGAGATTCCTCCAGATGATATACAACATGGCAATAATTTATTCATCCTCATTGCTGTATAGTGCCTATTGGATGAATATACAATTTATGTATCCATCTTCTGTCAATGGACGTGGTTTTCATTTTGCCATTAAAAACAATGCTATGAACATTCTTATACCTGTCTCCTAGTGTACACGGTACAAGTTTCTCCAGGGTAAAAAAGTAGGAGGTGAAGCCAATTATTTTCCAAAGGGCCTAATTAAATGTACACTCCTGCTAGTAGTATATGATAGTTCTGTGCTTCTACAACCATCTTTCCTAAAAATTAAAATCTGATGTCTGTGAAATGGTATTCCATCGTGGCTTTATAATTTCCCAGTTACAACTGAGTTGAGTACATTTCGTATTTTTATAAGCCAGTCTTATTTCCCCTTCTGTGAAATTCCTGTAAACTGCCTTGTCTTTTGTCCATTTTATACTGGTTGCTTACTGATAGTTCTTCGTCTATTCTGGATACTAATTTCTTGTTGGCTAACCGTGAGGCAAAATCTTCTAGGTTGTAAGCTTTTATTTTCACTCTCTTTATGGTGTCTTTTAATGATGAGAAATTTGTTTACTTTAATGTAGTCAAATAATGTATTCATCTTTTCTTTTATAAGTGCTTTTGTGTCTTAAGACAACTTTCCTAAAGTCAGAGGTTAAAGGTAAGTGATTTTCACTTATACAGATCCCAAAATTTTTTAAGTATTATCTTTCACACTTAATGCTTAATTCATTGGAATTGCTTTGTGACTCTATACAGTATAAGGTAAGAATCCAATACAATTTTCCAATTCTGATTTTTCAATCTAATTGTGCCAGCACCAATTACAGCCTGGTCCTTCATTCTTCCCTTGATGATCTGCAATGCAGACTCTTTTGTATATCTGATTTCTTTTTTTTTTTTTAATATTTATTTATTTATTTGGGTGCACCGGGTCTTAGTTGAGGCATGCAGGATCTCCACTGCAGCATGCGGGATCTAGTTCCCTGACCAGAGACTGAACTCAGGCCCCCTGAACTGGAACCGTGGAGTCTTAACCACTGGACCACCAGTGAAGTCCCTGTATATCTGATTTCAGTACATAAAGATCTAGTTCTAGGCTCTGTCCCACTGGTTTATCTGTTTCTGCCTTTCCCCAAAGCACACTATTTTAGTTACCATCACTTTATAAGTTTGACACTTGATAGGAAAAAATATCTCCTTACCTAGTTCTTCAGGAGTTATCTATTCTAGGCCTTTTTTCCTCCACATAAGTTTTAGAAGCACGCTCATGCTATGAGGTCCCACATTAAAAAAATACTACATAGCCAGTTTTACTCACTTTTTTCTTTGTCTATATATATATATATATATATATATATACACACACACACACATAATTCATATAGCTATAAACAGTATACATTTTATATTTTCTCTTTTATAATAATTATTTTCCATGGTTTCACATGGTCTTTGTCAATTATTTTTCATAGTATGTAACATTCCCTCAAGCTGATGTTGAATAACTGAGCCACTTCCCACCTACTGATGGATATTAAGACTCAAATTTTTTTATTATTACAGATAATGCTATAATAAATATATTTATACATCATGTTTTCTTCTTTGACCTCTTTCTTTAACATATATTTCCAAGAGTGAGCTTAACAGATCTACATATTATAATGGAAAAAGCTTAAAATATACAATTTTCAGAATCTGAAACAAAAAGGAGAAAGTGCTAAATACTGATGTAGACTGAAAAAAGAGAGGACATTTCAAAGTAAGTTTTCTAGTCCCTGATGGCGTAGCACTGGTCTAACTGCGAGTCTTCCCACATGTAATGCCCCTTCTCTGTGCACAAGGAATGAGCGCTAACGTCATTCACCGAAAACACAATACACCCGACTCACTATCTCTGGCAGAGATCCCTATCATGTCCTCAGAACACAGTCACTGTGGACCCGCTGCCACCTCTGGAGCCCACCACCTCAGAGGGTTAGCATTCCTTGGAATCCAGAATGGAGGTGAACCTAGCATTCCACTGACACCCAGAGGCATTTAGGGACGGAAAGACCCTGCCATTGGCTACGTGCCACCAAGAGAGGAAGCCCAGCTCATGTGCCAACTGGGCTATCCTGTCTTTTGACACCCCCGCTCAAAAGCTTCTCTAAATCCAATGCAATCTTAAGACAGAGCTGTAATTCAGACAATCAGCTCCAATCCTCTAACACCTGTTAGCACTTTTAAATCCCTTTAGCAGAAAATCCCTATTGCCCTCCTTCAAAGAAAGGGCATGATGACCTGTTGGCACTTTTTGGCTGCACTGATACTATTAATATTTCTTTTCTGTTAAATCTATATATGATAACGCCTAGACTGTGAAACCAAAATATGGATGCTATAAATAGTTAAAAAAACAAAAACTTTCTTCCTCAAAGATTCTCTAGTTCACAAGATATAAGAAATATGTTTTGTAACTTGAATTTCTTTTTTACTCTGTGTTATGTCCCAAACAGATCACTTACAGAAAAGTAAACACCTAACTAATGTTTTTTTTTATTTTTTTTTTGCAGTATGCGGGCCTCTCACCGCTGTGGCCTCTCGCATTGCGGAGCACAGGCTCCGGACGCGCAGGCTCAGCGGCCATGGCTCACGGGCCCAGCCGTTCCGCAGCATGTGGGATCTTCCCGAACCGGGGTACGAACCCGTGTCCCCTGCATCGGCAGGCGGACTCTCAACCACTGCGCCACCAGGGAAGCCCCTAACTAATGTTTTAATTCTGCCAAGTCCCAAATAATTAAAGGGAGAAAACAATGATCAATTTAAGCAATTCAAACTTATTTAAATAGCATTCATAATAGGACTAGTAGTAAACAGCTTTTGAAATCCCCAGAGAATGTAAGGCTGGCATTAAGCCAAGGATTACATTTCCTCTTAGCAATGTAACATTTTCATGGAACTAATTTTTAGGCAACCATTTAGCATTAAATCTCTTCACAGGGGCTTCCCTGGTGGCACAGTGGTTGAGAATCTGCCTGCCAATGCACGGGACACGGGTTCGAGCCCTGGTCTGGGAAGATCCCACATGCCGCGGAGCAACTGGGCCCGTGAGCCACAACTACTGAGCCTGCGCACCTGGAGCCTGTGCTCCGCGACAAGAGAGGCCGAGATAGTGAGAGGCCCGCGCACTGCGATAAAGAGTGGCCCCCGCTCGCCGCAACTAGAGAAAGCCCTCACACAGAAACGAAGACCCAACGCAGCCAAAAATAAATAAATAAATTTATTTTAAAAAATATATATCTACACAGACGTTCTGTCAAGTATAATTAGCCACAGAGGCCAGCAATTTCCACGCAGGCACAAGGAAGAGAGCCAGCTCTTGTGGGAGGCTAACTGGATCCACTGACCAAATATCAAAAGGCACCATGGAGTCTCACTTGATAATTTTACTAAGGCAGAATTTCAGGTCAACTGGATGCTTCACTCCATCATTCAGCCAAGAGTTCAGTGTGCGCCTCCTCTGTGCCCAGCACAGGAATTCTTCCCAGGACACAGCCGGAGGCTCCTTTCATGGAGCTGATGTGGATGACGAACAAACGTACAGTATGGATGATGGAAACTGCTGTGGGGGAAATAAAGCAGGTGTGCTAGGGTGGAAGTAACATTCCACAAGCACGACAGCATAGATACAACAGGGTCAGGTCTGCGTTTTGAAAGGTTCACTTTAGCGGCAATGTGGAGAACAGAGGGGAGGGTAACTCGGTATATCTGGCAAAGATCCCTACCACGTCCCAGAGGCACAGTGCACTAGTCACAAAGGTGGGCTTCAGACTACCATCAAAGAGCATTCCTTGGAGTCAAGAATGGAGCTGGGAACCTCCCTGGTGATCCACTGGGTAAGACTCCGTGCGCCCAATGCAGGGGGCCCGTGTTCAATCCCTGGTCAGGGAACTAGATCCTGCATGCATGCCACAACTAAGAGCATGCCTGCCGCAACTAAGAAGCCCACATCCAGCAACTAAGATCCTTTCACAGCCAAAACAAATAAATACTTAAAAAAAAAAAAAAAAAAAAGAATGGAGCTGAACTAAGCACTGCTGGTTATGAGTCCACAAGTAAAAAACACCTACACATGTGTATTAAGTACTGTGTGTACTGAGTGCGTTGAGTATGGAGAAAAGGGTAGAACGATTTAAACGTCTGGTTATCTCAAGGCGGATAAGAGTATTCACAGGATTATAATTTCTTCTTTCAACGTCTGTGTAAGGGACGCTTGCCACAATAAGCACACACTATATTAATAATTCAAAATATCCAATAAGGGGCTTCCCTGGTGGCGCAGTGGTTAAGAATCCTCCTGCCAATGCAGGGGACACGGGTTTGAGCCCTGGTCCGGGAATATCCCACATGCTGCAGAGCAACTAAGCCCGTGTGCCACGACTAATGAGCCTGTGCTCTAGAGCCCACGAGCCACAACTACTGAGCCTGCGCTCTAGAGCCCTTGAGCCACAACTACTGAGCCTGTGTGCCACAACTACTGAAGCCCACGCGCCCTAGAGCCTGTGCTCCTCAACAAGGGAAGCCACTGCAATGAGAAGCATGCACACCGCAACCAAGAGTAGCCCCTGCTCGCTGCAACTAGGGAAACCCTGAGCACAGCAACGAAGACCCAATGCAGCCAAAAACAAATTAAAAAAAAAAAAAAGAATGAATTGAAGAAACTAGAGGTCCTGATAATGTTGAAAAATGGCTAAAACTGGAATATCTGAAGAAATAAATATGAGAGATAGAAGGCTTTGGTCCAAGTAGGAAAGAAAACATCTTCATTCTTGATTTTTTAGGCATAAAAAGAACTTTAGGAACTGCCTATAATTTGGTAAACACTCATTTATTAGGTTAGCAAGCAAGAAAGGAGTTTTAAAGAACTACTGTTCTCATAATTTTTAATTCAAACTGGCTAATTCTCAGATTATTATACTCTGCAGTCAGCAACCAGAAGGAAGGTGTTCCAAGATTTACTTCAGCTCAGCCAGATTCCCTCTCCCCCTAAATGAAAACAGGTGGTGCCAGACACATACTATTCCACTTATCATTCAGTTACTACTCCATTTAATACTCACTGTGATGTGATTGTAGATAAGCTGAGACCATCCAAAGAGATCTGCTAGTCGGTAAAACGCTGCCAGTTTACACCGCAATAACTTCTCCCCTTTGTCATAGGCAATAGAATCAGATCCTCTAAGGTCATTCACAGGAGTCACCATACCAAGACCTGAAATGAAAAAAGGAACAAGACTCAAAGATTTAATATTTCTTGTCAAATGTAAATCAAATAACAGTTGAGATATTAATCGTCCCACAATGGGCCATAAGGTAAGTCTTGAAAACGTCAAAGACTAGTTCACAAAGACCAAGTTCCCCAACATTAATACAATTAAGGTAGAAATCAATAACAGAAAGGTAATAAAATTTGTAGGATGCAGTAAAGCAAAACTTAGAAGGAAATTTACAGTATTAAACATATACATTATGGGGCTCCCCTGGTGGCGCAGTGGTTAAGAATCCACCTGCCAATGCAGGGGACACGGGTTCAAGCCCTGGTCTGGGAAGATCCCACATGCAGCGGAGCAACTAAGCCCATGCACCACAACCACTGAGCCTGCCCTCTAGAGCCCACGAGCCACAACTACTGAGCCCGCATGCCACAACTACTGAAGCCTCCGTGCCTAGAGCCTGTGCTCTGCAACAAGAGAAGTCGCCATAATGAGAAGTCCACGCACCACAACGAAGAGCAGCCCCCGCTCACCGCAACTAGAGAAAACCCGCATGCAGCAACAAAGACCCAACGCAGCCAAAAATAATAAATAAATAAGTAAGTAAGTAAATTTATTACAAAAAAAAAAAAGAGGGGAGGGGAGGAGAGGGGAATATGGGGCTGGGAACGAGAGAAAAGAAAAGAAGAAAAGAGAAAAGACCCAGATAAAAGCAAGGGAGGAGAATGAAATAAGCTGCCATATTTTTTAGCACTTCACAAAAACAACAGAAGAGGGAGCTCTAGAGTCAGGATTCCTGAACTGGACTCCTCCAGGAAAACTAATTTCATGTAAAAATGAACAGAAAAATATCATGATCAAATACCACACAAAAATTATTCAAAGAGGGCTTCCGTGGTGGTACAGTGGTTAAGAATCCGCCTGCCGATGCAGGGGACACGGGTCCAAGCCCTAGTCTGGGAAGATCCCACATTCTGTGGAGCAACTAAGCCCATGTGCCACAACTACTGAGCCTAGGCTCTAGAGCCCACGAGCCACAACTACTGGGCCCACGCGCCGCAACTACTGAAGCCCATGCGCCTAGAGCCCGTGCTCCACAACAAGAGAAGCCACGGGGACTTCCCTGGTGGCACAGTGGTTGAGAGTCCGCCTGCCGATGCAGGGGACACGGGTTCGTGCCCCGGTCCGGGAAGATCCCACATGCCGCAGAGCGGCTGGGCGCGTGAGCCATGGCCGCTGAGCCTGCGCGTCCGGAGCCTCTGCTCCGCAACAGGAGAAGCCACAACAGTGAGAGGCCCGTGTACAGCAAAAAAAAAAAAAGAGAGAAGTCACGGCAATGAGAAGACCATGCACCACAATGAAGAGTAGCCTCCACTCTCCACAACTAGAGAAAGCCTGCACGCAGCAACAAAGACCCTATGCAGCCAAAAATAAATTAATTTTAAAAATAAATTATTAAAAGAAAAAAGAGCAAAATCACATTCCTACACATAACAAAAGCACACAAGACATATCCACAAAACAAATGAAAACTATAGCCTATTATTTCATAAAAGATAAAGAAAGGCATTAATAATAAAAGATAAGAAAAATGTTTAATTAGAAAAATTCAGAAATGAGGGCTAGAATATAAAAGGAATTAGATATAAATGAAAAATAATTTTAAAAATAAATACCAAAAACAGCGTAAAGGTGAAAGAGGAGAAAAACTTTTTAAATCATAAAGAAATGAAGAAAGTGATAAAAAGGACTTGAGAAAACGTGACAGTTAAAGAAGTCAGACAAGGAAAATCCAACATGCGCATACCAGGAAACAAAAGCAAGGGAACAGAATGAATATTAAAAACCAATTCAAGAAAACACTCTGAAAATAAAGAAGGTTTGGAAGGGCACATCATCTGAGAAAACTGCCCAGAAAGACAAACACCAAAACATATTCTGGTAAAATTTCTGGATTCTAAAGAAAAAGGAAAATAGATTATGAGCATCAAGGAAAAGAAACCAAGTAACTTATATGGAAAGATTGTCTTCAAATTCTAAGAAAATGAATTATGCATTTAAGATACACAAAATAGGAAAATGTGAGCCAATGATTTTATACCCAAACTAACTAAACCAAATTAACATTGACATATAAAGGCCACAACGCAAGAATGAAGAAATCCTTTCCACAAGTGTTTTCTGGGAAATCTACTATAAAAGCAACTTCAGACAACCACACTGACTAAAGGGGCACTGATACAAGGACTGGTGGTGAGCATTAAATATATATTTATTACAGAATTAAGTTATTAATTGTAACACAAAATGAACGTAAAAACAAGACCATAACATATAATGGTTATATGCTCTGACAACAGAGAATATAACTATTTTAAAACATGAAGAGAGAACATATTATTGGTATAGGATTGATACTGTGTGTGGTATGTGAGAGAAAGCAAATGAGTTATTAAGTAATATTCTAGTTTTGTTATTCCTGGTGTCCTAGAGAACCAGAATTCTTGTTGTAGAAGAAAGAAAAACAAATGTTAGATAGAAGAGGTTAAGTAAAAACCCCTTAGACCTGAATTTTAATTGGAATTATAATTCCAATATATTTATAATTATACTTACAATTCCAATTTATCAATATAGTATACAAATCACAAGGTAATTTTTAAAAATAAATTTATTTGTTTATTTTTGGCTGCATTGGGTCTTCGTTGCTGTGCGCGGGCTTTCTCTAGTTGCAGTGCGCGGGCTTTCTCTAGTTGCAGTGAGCAGGGGCTACTCTTTGTTGCAGTGCGCGGCCTTCTCACTGTAGTGGCTTCTCTTGTTGCGGAGCACGGGCTCTAGTTGTGTGGGCTTCAGTAGTCATGGCTCGCGGGCTATAGAGCGCAGGCTCAGTAGTTGTGGTGCACAGGCTTAGCTGCTCCGCGGCATGTGGGATCTTCCCAGACCAGGGCTGAAACCCGTGTCCCCTGCATTGGCAGGCAGATTCTTAGGAAATCTCCAAAAGGTAATTTATATTTCCTAGCTCTATCCACTAAAAAGGTCTAAAAAGAATAACTAACCAGTCAGTAGCAAAGAGCATTTCTAGCACCCAGACTAAAATTTCATTTCTCACAAAAAGAAATCAAGGTTTCTTAGAGAAATGGCTGACTCCAGATCTGGGGCAGGAAACGTACAAGATGAGCCTAGAACATCTCCTACAGGAGGTGGCCTGGAAGCTGTCAAAGACTACTAGGCTCAGGAGTCAACTTGGAGAGGTTCTCTTTAGTCAAAGGTGGGACAATGTGAGTAGTATCAAAAAGGATAACTGCAATGTTTTGAAACACATTAAATATATTTAAATCTCTGCAGGGACCTCCCTGGTGGCGCAGTGGTTAAGACTTTGTGCTCCCAATGCAGGGGACCTGGGTTCGATCCCTGGTCCGGGAACTAGATCCCACATGCATGCTGCAACTAAGAGTTCTCATGCCACAAAACTAAGGAAGCCAGCGAGCCGTAACTAAGGAGCCCACAAGCTGCAATTAAGGAGCCCGCATGCCACAACTATGGAGCCCATGTGCCACAACTAAGGAGCCGGCGAGCCACAGGAGCCCTTGAGCCTCAACTACGGAGCCTGTGAGCTGCAACTAAGGAGCCTGCCTGCCACAACTAAGACCCGACACAATCAAATAAATAAATTTTTTTAAAAACCTATGCATTCAAAATAATATTAAAGAAATAGTAATTGGTCACTTTAGAAGATGACAGGAAACCAACTTCTCATTTTGAACGGTTACCTTTATACAAACTGTACCACGGGGTAAGCAAAAGAGCTGAGAGGAAGTTTCTTTTTGTGCGTGTGGGTTGAGGGCTGACTTCCAATAGATCTCAGCAAGGAAGCTGCTCTGCTCCATATGAAACCCTGACCAACAAGCAGGTCATCTATGAATGGTTTAGCACCAGCCTCCCTGCAATCATGCGTTGAGTGACAGAGAATGAGGCGGCTCCCTTTCTGGCCATGCCCCATTTCCCAGAGAAGTTTCTCTTTACAGAAATATTCTAACTAGTAAATACAGAAGAAGGAATGACAAAATTAAAATATCACCACCTTGGAACCTTTGTTAAATTAATGGATCTAGGCATGGAGCAATGATGGCTGCTACAGCACAAATGGCAACAAGCAGGCTTATGTGCCTGCGGGTAGAACACAGTGCCACCTATGCAGTGAGCTTGCCAAAGAACAAAATCCAAATACAGCCAAGCTTCTAGACCCAGCTACCAATTTACTGTAAATACAAAAGAAAAGAGAACATAATGGGCACCATGGAGATGGCATCGGCAAAATTCAAGACTGTAGCAAACTCTACAGGTCAACAAAACCCATTTCCTTTAAAGTGCGAGGAGAAAAAGAGAGATGGAGGGGCAACTTGTAGCTTTAAAAATGCTGAAGAGACAGTAAGTAAAAAAAGACAAATACTAAACCATAATATTTAAGTATAACCATTTGGATGATAAAACTATAAAGAAAAGCAAGGCAGTGATACCATTCAAGTCAAGATGGTGAATCCTTTTAAGAGGGCAAGCAACTGATAAAACTTTATTTCCTAACCGGGGTGCTGGTTATAAAGGCGTTCACCTTAAACCATTCATACATTATATATCATTTTGCTCTATGCCATCTACATATGTTATATTCCACAACAAAGGTTAAAATTCACATTAAAATTTTTTATATTTGAGAAGTAAACTATTAGATACAATTAAAACTAGATTTTTTTCTTCCTTCTTTTTTTGGTGTGGCACTATTAAAATTTCCTTTATCTCTGACTAGAAAACAATATGTGAGTAAATATATTACATTGTCCTTTATTATCTAATTCATATAAATATCACTAGAATCCATTAAGAATCCATGTGAGGACTTCCCTGGTGGTGCAGTGGTTAAGAATTCGCCTGCCAATGCAGGGGACACGGGTTCGACCCCTGGTCCAAGAAGATCCCACATGCCGTGGAGCTACTAAGCCATGCGCCACAACTACTGAGCCTGCGCTCTAGAGCCCGCGGGCCACAACTACTGAACCCACGCAACACAACTACTGAAGCCCATGCGCCTACAGCCTGTGCTCTGCAACAAGAGAAGCCACCGCAATGAGAAGCCTGTGCACCGCAACAAAGAGTAGCCCCCCACTCGCCGCAACTAGAGAAAGCCCGCGTGCAGCAACGAAGACCCAACGCAGCCAAAAATAAAATTAAATAAATAAATAAATAGGAATCCATGTGAAAACATGAAAACCTAGTGACTACCATTCGACTTCAGGATGGAAGTGTGAGCTAGTAAATTACATGTGATTTTTAACACTCTCTGGACATTAATGATATTATCACTCAGGTGAATGTCAATCAACTTCTAAGAATACCAGAGAACAGACAGGTAAATAGCACATGGCAGGTGATCTAACGCAAACCAATACCTTAAGTTGGTCAGTCAGAAGCTGATTATCCAACTAGAAACATCAGAGATTGATCCAGGGCACAGTACACAGCAGGTCACATTAGCTGATGCTCAAGGTACCCTGGGCTCCACCTTGTCATGTTAACATTTACAAATTCAACAGCCACGGCAAAGCGCCATCTCTGCACAACTAACTCTGCTAACTAACTTTGCTCACATTCACCCACCCAACATTTTTCTTCTAGCTTTCTTTTGGAATTTTTCTGTTTCTCATTCATTTGTGAAGAGCAGTGAGGAATGGTGGATAAGAAATGTTGGCTTGGGGCTTCCCTGGTGGCGCAGTGGTTAAGAATCCGCCTGCCAATGCAGGGGACACGGGTTTGAGCCCTGGTCCGGGAAGATCCCACATGCCGCGGAGCAACTAAGCCCATGCACCACAACTACTGAGCCTGCGCTCTAGAGACCGTGAGCCACAACTACTGAAGCCCGTGCGCCTAGAGCCCGTGCTCCGCAACAAGAGAAACCACCGTAATGAGAAGCCCACGCACCGCAACCAAGAGTAGCCCCTGCTTGCCACAACTAGAGAAAGCCCACGTGCAGCAACGAAGACCCAACACAGCCAAAAATTTTAAATGAAATAAATTTATTAAAAAAAAAAAAAAAGAAATGTTGGCTTGACTGAAATAAGTTCAGGCAAAATCAAAATCAATGTGCTACTCCCCAAGCATTATTTCTGATTAGTTTTTTTTTTCATTCATAAAGGGTCTGAGAAGTCACATAAAAAGTTACCTGCCTGAGAAATAACAGTCTCACTGGCTCATAAAAAAGGAGCCCTCCATAGTCAAGACATTTTTAGGCCTATCTTTTACTACAACTAAAACTCAATTTTAAAAAAAACCTCAATTCTATGTATTACATAGTGTGTGCTCATCTATTTCACATTGGAAAATATTAGGAAATTTTACCCGGAAAATGACAGAGAATGTATACCAAGTCAGGAACTACTCACTCATGTTTAAGGCAGCCATCCCTCCCTGCGGAGCTGCCGGGTAGACATTCGGTACATTCGTGGTCATAAAATCTGCAATCTGCTGTAATGCCAATAGGCCTGTGGGATTCTTCCCCTTCTTAAATTGTTCCTGTATCATTGATTCCAATTCTTCACAGAAAGCCTAATAAAAGGCAAATTAAAACAATGAGATATCGTTTCTTTTCTGTTCCTTGGGAAGGCAGGGGTAACTATCGCATAGACTAATTTTCTGTTTGTTTTCATCCCGTGCTGGAAAGGCAAATGGATATTCTCATATATCACTACCTGGAGCATAAATAAGTACATTCTTTCTGGACAGTAATTTAACAAGATAAAAGCTTAAAAATTTGAACAGGCATCCTATTCCTAGGAATCTTTTCTAAGGAACTAATCACAGGTGTGCTCAAAGACTTATTCATAAGGATGCTCATTCCAGCATTATTACCAATAAAAGGGAAAACAGGTAACAGTCTACATTTTAAACAGTAGGGGACTGATTAAATACCCTGAGTCACCTTACAACACCTGACACTGTTCTAGGCACTGAGGACACATAGGAAGAAAACGGCTTTGCCATCAGGAACTTAAAACTTAGTAAGGAAAACACAAAAAGAAAAAATCCACAGTACAAAGGACCCTCTGTATCAACAGCATTCCAGATGACCTATATGTGTACAGTATGGAGCTGCGCTTAACTACCAGTGAGTGAGGCCTGGAGCCACCCATCTGGACCCCAGCCTCTTTCCTCAACCAGCAGTCACCAGCCAATGACCTTGCCTGCTTGCTTGCTTGGTCCTAACTCCGGATGGTTAAATATCCACACCCTCCCCTCTCAGCTCCCTGATCGCCTCTCCTCCGACGACCGTGTCATCCAATTCACCCCGGCCTCCTATTTCCATGGTCATGCCCTAGAGACCTGCTCATTTCTAGTAACTGGGCCCCTCTTCAGTCTCGGAGCCAAGCACGTGCTCTCCAAACACCCTCTCCTAGTGTCCGTCTTGATCCTAAGACCTTATCACCATCCCGTACCTTCCCTGTGTCCTGACCTCTCTCATTCAGCTTAGGCCCTTGGTTTAAAACTATAGCCATTCCCTTGCTTACAACTTCAACTCTCTACCATTTCATCTGGCAAAATCCCAACCCCAGGTTAAGTTCAACTCTTCACACCCTTTCTATTCACGCTGCTGAAAGTGGCTGGGGAACGAAGACCGTACCGCACTGTCTCACTGTAAATCCATGACCACTGACCTGAGTGCACCCTTGACATTAACCCACGGATCATTCTTGACTTTTCTTGCCCATTCTCTCGCATACTCTTCATGCCTTCTCTACACCACTCCCCGTGCCCATTCTAAGCAGATGCCTCCACTTCTTATTCCACTGAGAACAGAGAATCAGTCTGAAGGAAACTTCCACAGGTTCCCTCTCACATCTCCCAACCGTCAGCATCTGTGCACACAGGGTGGGCCTTCCCACTCCTTACTGCAGTTGAACGACCCACGCTCCTAAAACCAAAAAACCAACGCCGGGTACATTCTACTCAGTAAAGCCCAGGCCTTACCAGTCTTTCCTCTAGGGTTCTTTCTCTGTTCCCAGACCCCACAGTGCATGTGGGTCAGTAACATTTTGATGCTGACTGTGTTCTTGACCCCTGTGGGTAGGGACTTGGCATCACCAGTGCCCCCAGCACAGTGCCTGGCACATACTCGGTACTGAAAGTTTAGCTTCTTCACTCTATCCTTAGTGATTTTCACTTGGTTTCTTGTTGCTTTTACACAGGACAACTGCTCAAGCCAAGTCTAGATGTTATCCTGATTCTTTTTTTTTTCCCTCACCTCTTCCTCCCCATCCATCAGCAAGTCCTATTTATTCCACCTTCAAAACAGAACACAAATGAGTTTACCTCTCTCCACCTCTACCACCACCACTCTGGCCCAAGCTACCACTACCTCTTGCTTGGAAAGACAGCTTACTCTCTTGCCCTCTACGGTGCTCTCTGTATACCAACCCAGAATGAGTTACTCAAAGACTGAAGCGTGCCGTTCCCGTCTGCAACGGTCCCTGAGCTGGGCTGACACAGCCTCTGAGGCAACTGCCCCTTCCTCCCTCTCCAACCTCACGCACCCCGCACTCCCGCTTCCTATGCCCAGACCACACTGGCTGCCCTTGGACTCTTCAAGCTCATTCCTGTCCTGGGAATTTCATGTCTGCTTCTCCCCCATCCCTGCATGGCCGGCTCCTTCCTGTCATTCAGAGTTCAGGTCAAATCTTCCTCACTCAGAGAGGTTTGTTCTACCCAGTCACACTCAATCTAATCATCCAGCTGTTCCCTGCACTGTGCTTCTGTTTGTTGCTCCTTGGTTATCTCCTTCGACTACAATGTAAAGTCTGAGACTTGATCTGGGCATTTACACAGGTGTTATACATATGTCAAAATTCATCAAGCTGTACACTTAAGACTTGTGTACTTTACTGCAAGTTATATTATTGAGGAATAATATATGAATAATAATAACAACCAAACAAATAAGCTTTGTATGCTAAGTACCCAGTTCCTTGCAGACAGAGATGATCAACATTTAAAAAAATAACTCAAATGAATTATCTGCCAAGTGACACCCCAAAATATTAAGGAAATAGAACAAGAACAGATTAAAAGGATAAAAAGAATGAAGCACACATAAAGACAGCAGCATCAACATGAAAAAACTATGAAAACAGCACTACTTTACCTAAAGATGCAAACAGAAGACAGTTGGGCGTGACTGTGGTTCAAATGCCGAACACAACTAAAGGTAAAATCAATCAACAATCAGGTGTTGCTGAGACCTACTAAGTGCCCAGCACCAAGCTAGGTGTTTTGGAGGCAAGAGTAATTTTCAAATGGTCGTTATAAAGACTCTCTGGCGAAGCAGTGAGAGAGTGAAAAGGAGAAATGAACACCTCCTATCCTTTATGATAATGAAGATTTTTCATTTGTGTGTCTGATAACTTGAACTAAACTGAACTCTTTAACAGCCATACATATATACAAGGCACTGATTTCCTGTGTTAAGGTAAACGGACTATGACACATACAACAGAGCATAAGAGCTGAAGTAGTGGAAGAAGGAAGAGGACACTTGGTCAGAGACAAAGCTTCTCTTACGGGACTTTGCAGAATCATGGACACCCTCTTTTTTTGCTCCATCATATTGAAGTCCTGGCGAAGGTCTGGTGCCATGTTCCTCTCTCGCAAGTATTCTGGATTGTTCTCATCCACTCTGTCGAAATACCTCTCTTTGTGAGGGGCTGTGGTCGGGGGTGGTGAGGTCACCACTGCGGCCCGAGTATCACCATTCATTGCACAATCTTTCTAGGCTCCTACAGAATCAGAACAAAAGACAGTATTGTTTTTGAATCAATGTCCAGTAGCATTTCATAATGAGAACATCAGCCTGATAAATACAATCTCCAGCATGAGGATGCCCGGACTGACCGACCAGTCAGAGCCATGACGTGTGATGCTTCTTTGTGGCTTCTGAGGCACGTGGCTGATCAGCCATCGCCCACCTTTCCACCAACAAGGGCAGTTTTTGTCCTTGCCACTGTTCTTCAGCAGACAACAGGAAAACAATAACAAAGCTAGTATATCCTCTGACAAACTGAAGAAATATAATTAGATATGAAAATTTTGACCACAAGATTAGATATGAAAATTTTGACCACAAGATAGTTTCAAGTCAACATATTGTCCCAAACAGACAGGATCTTCTAAAAGCAGCACAGTTCATTTCTGGAGAAATGTGTGATTCATGATATTGTCCCCAAAAAGTACTGGTGGCAACTCTGCAAAGGATTTGCCACACAGGTCAAAGGAGAGAAGCCGCTCACACATCTGTATTCATGCAAATGGGAAACGCTCTTCATCAACATCACCTTCTTGGTTCAAAGAACAATAATAGTAGGCTCAGAAAATGTCAGCATGTCCTTGAGTTTGTGAATAACCTGAAAAGATGCCCAAATGGCTCAAATTTAAACGTCTGCTAATATGGCTACTTACTTTACAGTCTTTTTTTTTTAAAAAAAAACTTATTTATTTATTTGGCTGCGCCAGGTCTTGGTTGCAATATGCGGCATCTTTGTTGTGGCGTGCGGGATCTTTAGTTGCAGCATGGGGGAATCTTTTAATTGTGGCATGGGGGATCTTTTAGTTGAGGCATGCAGGATGTAGTTCCCTGACCAGGGATTGAACCCAGGCCCCCTGCCTGGGGAGCTCAGAGTCTTAACCACTGGACCACCAGGGAAGTCCCACTTTACACTCTTTTTAATCCCAATCTTTTATTTGAAATGCTGTTTGAACACACTAAATTATATTCATCTTTTAACTATAAATCTCTAAATAGCACCTTTACTAATCATACAAATAGTTCATTCTGCTTTTATAACCCACTGAATGACAGCTTTAACAATATATATATATATGCAATGTTTACTGAGCATCTTTTATGTCCAGTCACTGTGCTGGGCACAAAATTAATCAGATGTAGTCCTCACTTTGAGGAAGCTGGACTCACAGTCCAGAAGTGGAGACAGACTCACTGAGGAAGGCGGAGGTGCTGATGTGGAAGTCATCAGCACAGAGGTGGGGCCAGGAGAGGAGAGGAAACTGGCCAGCAGAAGCATGTAAGTTGAGAAGAGGGAGCAGAACCAGCACCCAAAACCGATTTTGCCATATAGCTGGTATGTAACTAAAAAGTCTTGAATAAATTAAGAACAAGAAGGAAAGGATAAAGACACAGGTGAGAAATAGTCTCAGAACCCACAGGCAGAGTTTTAATGGCGAGTGAGTGAACAACAGTTCCTCAAGCCACAGAGGATAAGCAACATGGGGATTTAAAAGAGGTGATTAAATTAGCAATTAAAAAAGTAAATGGTGCTCCTTCTTACACCGTGTACAAAAATTCAGTCCAAACGGAACACAGACCTAAATGTAACAGCAAAAACTATAGAATACTTACAAGAAAGTAAAGGAGTGAATCTAAGAGACCCTGGTTTAGGCAAAGTCTTATGTGACACCAAAAAGATAGCAACAAAAGAAAAAAGATAAACTGGACTTCCTAAAAATTAAAAACATTTGTGCTTCAAAGGTACATAAAAAAGTGAAAAGACAACCCATAAAATGGAAAAAAATTTACAAATCATATATCTGAGAAAAGATTTACATCCAGAATATACAACTTAATTAAAATAACAATTTAAAAACTTGAAAGTCATCAAGTGACCTCAGTAGATGCCACATAGAACAGAACTGCCCAGTTGTGCCTTGCCTAAATTCATGACCCACAAAATCATGAAATATGAATAATAAAATAATTATTTTAAGCTGCAAAGTCCTGGGATGGTTTGTTATGCTGCAATAGATATCTAAAATAATGTTTGTGATAAGGGGAAGGAGAATGAAAGCAGACAGAATTGTACGCTAGACTTTGTTCTTTACCTGTATTTGATCCTCTCACCTCCCCTATTTGTCAATATACTATTGTTTTTCTCACTTTACAGATAAGGGAACTTAGGTCACCCAGCTAGGAAGTTAACATGGCTGGGATTCTAATGCAGCCCTCCTGGACGCAGAACTCCTGTTCCTAACCTCTAAGCTATGTTGTAAATGATGATGATGGTGACAGTGAGAGGAAACAATGTTCCCAAAGCGATGGAATTGAGGGCATAGATGCCTTGGACAGGAGGATCCAACCAGGAATCTGGGGCTGGCGTTATTAGCTTTTTAATGTGCATATGAATCGCCTAAGAATCATGTTAAGATACAAATTCATATCCAGTAGGTCTGAGATGGGGCCTGAGATCCTGCATGTCTCATGAGCTCCCAAGTGATACCAATGCCACTGGACTCAGACAGCAATTTGAATAGTAAGGCTTTAAAGAATAGTTTATTAAAAAAATATATTTTGTGGTACCAACAGCCAAAGAATCAGTTGAACATTTTTTTAAAGAAAAAGATCGATTTGGATATTGCTTTTCTGAAATCTAAAGATATGATAGAAGAGCATACTTGAAGTGACACTATTTCAAGGACTTAAAGACAAAGTATGAAAACAATCGGTGACTAAAAGGCAATAAAACAGAATAAGTGAACCAATGACCTAAAACGTAGTCTTTAAAACTTACCCTTCTCTGAACATATCCTTTAAAATGTTTAGTGTCATCTGTTTACTTTAACCTAGTTTATTTTAAAAGAAGGACCCAAAGAACAAAAACATTATTAATGGTTGTCTGACATTTCTTCATTAGATATAAAAGAAGCTGACCATTCTGAGCCAATGATAAAAATGTTCCACTTCAGCATTTCAAAAAAACAAAAAAGGGACTCCCTGACGGTTCAGTGGTTAAGACTCCACTCTTCCACTGCAGGGGGCTCAGCTTCGATACCTGGTTGGGGACCCGCATGCCATGCGGTGCGGCCAAAAATTAAAAAAAAAAAAAAAAAAGACAATAGGATATACAGTATTATGAGTTCTCTATTATCAAATGAGTCCTAATTTTAAGCTATTTTCATCAGTAAATAAGGACACAGGGGAACATTCTAGAGGCAACTATAGCTGCTTCCTGGTTCCCAGAGCTGACTGAAAGAAAAGAATCTCTGTAAAACCAACATGCTGATGATAAGGCAGAGATTTCTCTCATTTTATTACAAATTGCCATATGAATGGGAGAAGATAAAGACTGAAGACCAGATATGCATGTGGTCTCCCTTCAATAAGGAAGTCTATAAACTTAAATCAAAGTATACATATTCTGAGCCCAATAACCAAGAATAAACATAATTCCAACTTTTAACGTACAAAACCTGTACTTGGGGACTTCCTTGGTGGCGCAGCGGCTAGGACTCTGCCCTCCCAGTGCAGGGGGCCCAGGTTCGATCCCTGCCCAGGGAACTAGATCCCACATGCGTGCCACAACTAAGGAGCCCGTGTGCCACAACTAAGGAACCTGCCTGCCGTAACTAAGAGACCCAGCGCAACCAAATAAATAGAGAGAGAGAGAGAGAGAGAGAGAGAGAGAGAGACACTCTTTAAAAAAATAAAAGCCTGTACTTGGTTTTCGTCAATTACGGCTTCAGGTTTCATTGATGTTGTTTCTAAGTGTGTGACATTTTTTGTCACACAAATTTTTGTCAAACAAAAATTTGACAGCAAATTTTTCTAGGAAGATCTCTACAAAGAAGTCATTACTTAATCCAGATTTTTAAAAAATAAATGGAAAAAATACAGATGCAAAAAAAACTTCCTGCAACATTATTTAGAATAATTTCAAAATAAAATAATTTTAAAAGATCAACATCCAATAACACATGAATGGCTATAACATAATCTGCTCAATACAGTATTATGAAACTATGAATATTCTTTAGCAGAATACACATGAGACTATAACATGTTTAAGTGAAAAACTATAAATTTCCTATTATATAAAGTTATCAATATTATCACTGTAGTCACATATAAACAAGATGATATAATGGCAAATAAGCTGTATTAAAGTTGAATAAATTGATTCAAGAGAAGTAGGGATTAATATTCCTCTATCTCAGTATTCCATAAAGTTGCTGTAATTTAACCTGTGTAAAAATGTTAAGATTTCACTAAACTTAAAATGTTGATACTGAAATCAATGAAATCTCTCGGAACAATACTTTCAAATAAACAAACATACAAACCCAGCAGAACCCAAAAGTCTGGCTGAGCCATGACAAACAAGCTCGGCCTGCCCAGGTTACATCTCGCATTCACCCACTTTTCTCCATCTCCACTACATCACTCTAATCTAGATAATTACGACTCACCTCCTGGACACACAGTAGCCTCCTAATTAGTTTCTCCACTTCCAGTCTCCTAGCAACCCCCACACCGATCCATTTTTCACAGTGAGGCCAGAGAGAGTTTCAAAATATAAGTCAGATCATGTCATTCATTCCCCTGCTTAAAACCCAACAGGTAATAGGAGGATCTCTGCCAGATCCTGATTCAAGTAAACTGTAAAATAAAAATCTAAAAATGACATTCGAGACAATTAGAAATTTGAACACCAAGTGGACTTGGATGGCATTAAGGAATTACTGTTAAAAAGTTTAGGTGTGGTATTATTATGGTTGTATTAGATACATACAGAAATATTTATGGATGAAATAATATGACATCTGGAATTTGCCTAAAACTTATATGGGGTCGAGGGAGAGTAAGGGTTACACAAAATAAACAAGACCAGCCATGAGTTAATAACTGCTGAAGCTGGATGAAGGATAAAGCAGGGCTCATTATACTATTCTATTTCGTATGTGTCTGAAATGCTCCATAATTTTCCTTGCTCATAGAATAAAATGCCTCCAGACCTTTCATAAGCTGGTCTCTGTCTGCCTTCAGATGAACAAATTTCAGCATGTTCTTTCAGACAGATGTGACTGATACGGGATGAAAGGATATTTTAAGATTAACCTCTCCTTTCTACTAACACCACAGAAAATACCACTCTGCCTAGAATGTTATTTATTCTGGAAATAACAAAAAGCGTGCCCTGGAATATTCTTTCTTAGCAAAGGTATTCCAGTCCCAGGACAATGTACCCTCACTAACATGTAACTAAACCTCAGATCAGAACCCAGACAAATTTCTTTTCTCTAACGTATCTAATGAGCTAATTCTAAAGCTTTGGGAGCAGATTCAATTATTTCTTGGCATCTCCCTTCTGGCACAGACATTCTGCTAACTATTCCAGCCATTCACATGATTTACTTTTGAATCCCTAAAAACAGAACACTCAAACCAAAGGCTGAAACAAGAAGGTGACCATTAACAAAATTCTCTGGGTCAGGCGAATGCTGAAGACCTGGAGGGTCTTCAGCGTTTCTAAATGTTCTTCAAACAATCTCAGAGAGCATAAAGACTGCCAGGTGATATTGAGCTATCATGCCATGGAAAATAAACCAGGAGGTATCAAACATGCTCATACGGTAACAGAAGTGGCAGCCTCTGCTGGTGTCCCTGGCCACCTCACAGCCAACTCCAGAGAGCCTTTGGTACCGTCAATAGGAAAACAAGATAAGAGGTGACCTCTGCAGTATCTTCCTCTATTTCTGTAACTCCAGGTACTTAATATATCTCCACCAGAGCTACTTTCCACATCATGTACAAGGCAGCAGAGATAAAAAGTTACAAAATGAGTAGGAGACCACAGACAAATAAATGTAATCAAATACTCTTGGTGCCATGAGAGAAATCTACTTACATATCAGCAGGCCAAAAGTGTCCAGGGGGAGGTAGAAAAAGCAGAGAGAGGGTATTATGGGTTGAACTGTACGCCCCCAAATTCATGTTAAAGCCTTAACTCCCAGCACCTCAGAATGTGACCTTATCTGGAAACAGGGTCACTGCAGAGGTAATTAGTTAAGATGATGTCATACTGGAGAAGGGTGGGCCCCTAACCCAATATGACTGGTGTCCTCATGCAAACGGGGCATTTGGACACAGACAAGACTACAGGGAGAGGCCATGTGAAGATGAAGGTAGAGATGAGCTGAGGTGAAGCATCTACAAGCCAAGGAACACCAAAGACTGCGAGCAAACCAGCAGCCAGGGGAGCGGCCTGGAACAGAGAGAGGCTCCCTCACAGCCTCAGAAGGAACTGGCCCTGCTGACACCCTGATCTTGCACTTCTGGTCTCCAGAACTGAGACGATAAACTTTTGCTGTTCAAGCCGCCCAGTCATGGCAGCCCTGGGACACTGATGGAGCGGGCTGCCCTAGGACGCTGATGGAAAGCTTCACGGAAGCGACGCTTAGAGCTAAGCAGGTGCTTCCAGGTTGGCTTGGGGCAGGTGGCAGTCACCTGGTGAATGAACATCTCTGGGAGGGCTCCATAAGGTTTGCATCCAGAATGAAAGGGCACCATCAGGCCACACTTAATTAAACAGAAGGTGGTCTCACCAGAAAAAATAAAAATAAAAAAGCGCAGCTAGGTGAGGTGATGGATATGTTAAATAACTGGATTGTGGGGATCATTTCACAATATATACACATATCAAATCATCACGTTGTGTGCTTTAAACATATTACAATTTTATTTTTCAATTATACCTCAATAAAGCCAGAAAAAAGCTTAAAAAATAGAGTGGCGCCTTTGCTGGGAAGAGTGACAAGATTTTCTACAAGCTTGGCAGAGCTAACAGTGATAGCCAAGCCTAGGCAAAGGGCTGGGAACAGTGCTGCAGAGACAGTCCACACCCCGTCCAGCGCCTCAGGTAGGAAAGTGGAAGAGACAAGGAAGTCCCCGCCAGAAATCCATTACAAATTCTCAGAAACCTTCAATTGTGGAAGGGGTGCCCAGCTAGTCAATGAAAGGGGAGTCTCTAAATCTCCTGACAAAGGAGCCCAACACTGAGCCCTCTCCCAAATAAAACAGAATACAACCATAATGAGTTACAACCCTCATTGCCAACATTACTAGCCTAGTTCTCCAGTTCCCCTAAAGGACAAACACCTACCTTATGTTTAAGACTCCTCTTCACAGCTTCAAGCTGAGTGTGCCCTGCTCAGGACTCACAGCTCAGTAAAAGCCTTTAATTACTCTGATCGGATCATTTCTATTCCTGTGTCTCCAGATGTTCTCTTGCAGATGAAACTGCTCAAAAGTTCCCTTTAAGATAAGCACTGCTTACTAAGTGGTAATTACTGATCTAAAGCTCATCTTTTACATGTATTAACTCATTTTTCCGAAGGATAAGGAAACTGAGGCACAATGCAGTTAAGAGCCTGTAGTGGGGTTGCTAGGATCTGAACCCAGGCTGCCCAGCTCCAGAGCACCTGCTCTTAACTCTGCCACACACTACCTCTCACCATCATATGTCCAGGAAGCTCAAATTAGAAAAGAAAGAAAGAAACAAAAAAGGTAAAATTGAATCAAAGCAGTGCTTCCTAGCCTTGTCGCCTGCTCTTATGCTCCTTTCATTGAGGAATTATCTGGGTGGGTCCTCTTGCTTCCTCTCTCCTTTAGGATAAATGATTTGTTAACAGATTCCCAGCCTAAATCTTCCACATTTTATTACGTTTTTATATAGTTATATAGCAGCTGTTGTTTTTCTTTTACTATAGCACTTAATCAATCTTCTGGTGTATTATTACAGAGATTCCAGTTACCTACTTAAGGTTACACAGCCATAGTGGAGAAGCAAGAATCTGAAATTAAGACTTGTTTAGACACAGGGAACTCTACTCAATGCTCTGTGGTGACCTAAATGGGAAGGAAATCAAAAAAAGAGGGGACATACGTATACATATAGCTGATTCACTTTGCTGTACAGCAGAAACTAACACAACATTGTAAAGCAACTACACTCCAATAAAAATTATTAAAAAAAAAAAAAGACTATGGTTTAGAGACTGCACTCTTAATTGCTTCTCACCAAATGGTCTTCCTGTGCTGATGAGAGGATCCTCCAGTCCAAGGGTCAGTACTGGGTAGTGGACAGGCCCTTGGGCTAGGTATCAGTGGTTAGTCCCACTTGTTCCACTGTATAATGTCATCACTTACGAAGTCCTCATCTATAAAGTAAAAATATCTCCCTAACCTAAGGATTAAATAAGACAATGTATCTGAAAGCACCTTAGGGAAAAAATGATAAAACAGGATAGAGGCATAGTCATCATCTCCATGACTCACAAACTCCAAACCAAATATTCCCCAAATCCAGTTGAGGAGAATGCAACTAGCAAATGCAAAGGATCAGAAGAGTGACCAACATGTGAATTTTACGAGGACAGTACCACAGGCCACTGTAGAGTACACGCTTCCACACAGACTCGTTCACTCAAACAACCCTGCGAGTTCCCAACCTGCAGAGGAAGAGCTGACTCTGAGTTTCAAGTTCCTGAGGCCACAAGATAAATAAAAGGCCGAATCAGGACCTGAACCCAAGACCGCCTAAACGCCACGCTCATCCATCAACTGCCACACAGGAAGTCAAAATGTGGATACTGGCCGAGAGCAGGTAGCACACCGCGGTCTACTGTCTAACTCAGCACCATCTCCCCACTAATTAGCACATTAACAGGCCTCAATAAACATCGGGTAAGTGGGTGAATGGTGGAAAGGAATACACAATCATTCTCCATTACTAATTTCACAAAATTCTGCTTTCATCCAAAAAAAATGTATCTGAAGTAACATCCACTACTTTCAGATAGCATGTGAGCAAATATTGATCAGTATACTCTTAAGTGCTTTCAAGAAGAAATTCCACAAAGGAAACTACAATTCAGATTTCAGGAGAGGAATCTGGGAGAAGTAATTTTATACATGGTGTCTCACAATTTAACAAATAACCACCACACCACAGGACGGTCTCCACTATAGTTACTATACTGATGCACATACTGAGTTACCCACGTCCAGAACAGCTACATGTAGAAAAAAAGTAGAATTCAACTTTATCCTCTGACAGCATCAACCACTTTCTCTATTTTAGATCCTTCATGATACTGTTACTGTCCTTCAATTACTTTACTATTTTTATTTTTTAAACTATATTTTTGCTGAAGTAATGAAGACTTTCAAATTTTACGGTTTTATTGAAACAAAACTTTTCCTGAATTTCATTCCATGAGGGTGCTTACAATGTAAGGGTTTGAGTTGGATTTTTCCTTATTTTTCTGGGAAGGAGGAAGGGGGGAAACCTTGGCAGGGTTGTAAGTAAGGAAGATTAAAACACCACAAAAACAGACTTCCCTGGTGGCGCAGTGGTTAAGAATCTGCCTGCCAAGGCAGGGAACACAGGTTCGAGCCCTGGTCCAGGAAGATTCCACATGCTGTGGAGCAACTAAGCCCGTGCACCACAACTACTGAGCCTGCGCTCTAGAGCCTGTGAGCCACAACTACTGAGCCTGCGCTCTAGAGGCCACGAGCCACAACTACTGAGCCTGCGCTCTACAGCCCGCAAACCACAACTACTGAGCCTGCGCTCTAGAGCCCGTGACCCACAGCTACTGAGCCTGCGTGCCACAACTACTGCCCGCACGCCTAGAGCCTGTGCTCCGCAACAAGAGAAACCACTGCAATGAGAAGCCCGCGCCACAACGAAGAGTAGCCCCCGCTCGCCACAACTAGAGAAAAGCCCGCATGCAGCAACGAAGACCCAATGCAGCCAAAAATAAATAAATAAATAATAAAATAAAATGAAATCACAACAATTAGTCTAAGTAAAAATCTGCCAAAGGTAAATTTCTCTGAAAAGTAATCAGGTCAGCTGATGGAGACTGAAAACCCTTTATGCTATGAAATAATTATGAGCACACAAATTCTTAGATGGTCTCATTTTCACAAAAATAAAGACATACTATCAAGTGAAAAAAAGCAAGATACAGAGAATGATGTATTTATAGTACCACTTGGTGGGGAAAGGAGGGGTAAGAAAAATACTCACATTTGCTTGTATTTGCATAAAGAAATGTAGGAAGAATGTACAAGAAACTTAAAATGGTGGTTTATACTTGTAAGGAATGGGATCTGGGTGAATGGAGGACAGAGATGGCCAGGAGAGTCTTTACTGTTCATATATACTTTTTAAAAGTTAAATTTATAAAAAAAGAAAAATTTAAAAATAAAACACCATTAAGAACATAAATAAAATCATAAGCATCCTTGAAGGTATAAATGAACAGAGTACACAGTACCTTGTACTTCCAGCAGCATGATGACATCGAACATTTGTTTAAAGTTTAATATATATTCTGTTAAGTACTTTACTAGAGTGGCCCTATCCTGATTTTACAGGTGAGAAAATGTAGGCTCTAAGAGACTGTTTTACCCTAAGGCAGAGATAGTAAGTTAACCAAACTCTCAAGTTGAGTTAAGAATGTATAGGGTTAATGAGCCCCTCATAGTCAGTCCTCCAAAATGATTCGTATCAGAAGCATTGACGGCTGAATATTTCCTTAAATCAGTACTGGCTTTACTGTGCAGCCGCTACGTACTTCCATCTTACAAAAAGCAGCGGAGTTCCTGGCCTCTAAGCACAACAGAGCACTTCATCCTATAAGGAATCAAGGGGATTTGATGCACTTCCCTTTGCACGTGAGGGTACGACAGGCAAGGTTTACTACTGAAGAACAGGGCACTTAGCACGCTGGTCTCAAAGTCTGAAGCTATTAGGGGAACACACCACCCTGCTAGTTCCAAGAGGCAGACCAGGTTTTCTGCCCTTCGTCGTCTGAGCATCGTACACTGCTGTCTGGTGCACAGGAGGTGCTCAATAAAAGTGTGATGAACTAAAGAGCTGCCAGCAGCAGAGCAGCCATGAGGACCCTTAGAGCCCTTCTGAGTCAGTGCTGTAAACATCTCCATCGTAGTTTAAATCTAACCCCTTCATTTGAAAAGTAGGAAAACCGATGGGACTTCCCTGGCAGTCCAGTGGGTAAGACTCCGCGCTTCCAATGAAGGGGGCGGTTCGATCCTTGGTCAGGGAACTAGGATCCCACATGCCGCGTGGTGCAGCCAAAAATTAATTAATTAATTAAACTTAATTAAATAAAATTAGGAAAACTGAGGTTTGGAGAAGGGAGAAGACGGCCCTGGGCACACAGGGAGTAACAGGCAGAAAGCAGCAGCCTGGTGTGTCTGGAGTCAGGCTGAGGCCAAGTCTGATGTCCACTGCGCTGCTTACTACTGTGATCCTGAACTTCTGAAGTTGTTTAACTTCTCTCTGGACCACAGTTTCCTCACCTATGAACGGGTGTTGTCATGGCAACCTTGAGGGTTATCGTAAGAATCAGAAATGCCATTTGGAGAGCATTCAGCTGAGTGTCTGGTAGACAGTGGACACACATTAAAGGGTGGCTATGATTCCTGGGCAAGGCTAGGGCCAAAGTGTCCTGGCCAGGCTTATGGACATTCCACAACACCAAATTGCTTCTTGCTAACATGATTTTTATTGTTGGTGACACATAATTTAAAATTTCTGATCTCTGTCACAACTGCAACTGGTTTCAAAAATATATTAAAAAATATTTTCTAGGGCTTCCCTGGTGGCTCAGTGGTTGAGAGTCTGCCTGCCGATGTAGGGGACGCGGGTTCGTGCCCCCGTCCGGGAAGATCCCACATGCCGCGGAGCGGCTGGGCCTGTGAGCTATGGCTGCTGGGCCTGTGCGTCCGGAGCCTGTGCTCCGCAACGGGGGAGGCCACAGCGGTGAGAGTCCCGCGTACCGCAAAAAAAAAAAAAAAATTTCTAGTATATATAATTTATTTCTCATTATCACTACCACCATAGAAATTTCCTATGTTAATATCGAAATAACTTCTGAAGCCTTTAAAAATTCCAAATGATATTTGAAGGGGAAATTTATGAAAGTCTTAAACCATATGAAAAAAATGGCCAAAAACAAATTGAGACAAAGGAAAATCATGCCTCAAATTGCATATATTAGTTTTTACTTAATCAAAATGGCACCATTTCAACAAACATGACACTACTGAGGTAGAGGGGAGAATTCAAATTCTAAAAGGCTCCATCTGCACTTGGGCCACAGACAGAGCGACAGATCCCACATAATTTTTCAAATGTAACTGAAGCAGAAGCCAAAGGATAACGTCATCAAATGCCTACTGCGCTCCTACCATGAAGCTAACACAGGCCAGGCACTGTTCTTCAATCTGGATGCTTGGGAGACGCAATGCACAAAACAAAGATTTCTGCCTTCAGGAAATGTATATACTAGCAGAGGGGGCCAGGCAATAAACGTGCCACATAAGTAAATCACATAGTACCATGGAAGGGGACTGGGAAGACGCGGGGGGCGGGGGGGGGGGGTCAGTGGCAACATTAAGAAGGAAAGGCTCCCAGAGGTGACATCACAGGTGGCGAGGGCGAGAGGCACTCCAGCAGAGGGACAGCTAGAGCCAAGCCAGGAGTGAGGACTGGCTTCTGTTTGGAGTGGGAGAGGGGGACAAAACTAAATCCGTTTATCATCATTTTCTTTAAGCACTGAGATATTTCAGTTATATTTTGGTAACTAAGCAAACAAAGATAGAAGGAGGGCCACTCATACCTTACGTCCAAAACAGAACTCTTAATCTTCCCCCAGCCTAGTTTCCCTGCTTGGACTCAAACCCTTATAACTCATTCTGCATAAAAATGTAATCAAATCAGGTCCTGCCCCTGCTTAATTCTTATCAAGGACTTGCCATAGTCCCCAGAGTAAAATCTGAAATCTTGATCACAGCCAGCAGGGACCTACCCAGTTTGGCCTCCAGCCATCTTTCTGCCTTGTTGTCCCAGATACACTAGCCTTCCTTCGGTCTGCAAACACACCCAGCTCCTTCCTGCCAGAGCCTTTAGACCATTCTCTGCCCAGAACAAACTTATTCCAGCTCCTTTAAGCGCACAACTCCTTATCGGTTAAGTTTCAGGTCAAATTTCACCTCCAAATTCTGAGACCAAATTTTGAGATTAGTTTCCCTTACTCCCCTATTTAGAGTAGCCCCCACTCCCAGCTCTCTCAAATCACCCTGGGTTTTCTTTCCCTTCAAGGATTTATCCCTACTTTCAGAGCACAGACTCTGGAGCCAGACTGTTTTGAGTTCAAATTCCAGCTCAGCCATTTACTGGCTCTGTAAGCTTAGGAAAATGTCTTAACTCCCCTGGTCTCAGTTTCCACATCTGAAATAATGAGGCTAACAAATGTACCCCCTCAGTTAATGAATGTAAAATGCTTAGAACCAGTGTCTGACACACTAACTACACACACTAAGTGTTAGTTATTAGTACTACCTTCAGAAATTCACCGTCTGTCTCCCCTAGTAGGCTGTAACCCCCCAGAGGGCAGCAGACTCACCTGTCTCAGTCACTACTGTTTTCACAAGGCTAACCCCTAGAAGGCCCTCAATAAATACACACTAAGGACCAAATACACATCCAGGTCTCACATCTTGGACTGGCAATGCTAATCCAAGTTTGGATTCCAGAGGCATCTGACTAAGAAAAGCCATCACTTTGCCTCTTTCAATCACAACTGACGTACAACTGAAGAGACTCTGGGGGTACAAGTAGCTACTGAACAGACTCCAAATCCCAGTCTACCACTCACAAGGTGGTTCCAGACTGCACACCAACAATCTGGATATCAAATTGGGTTTTGTGTTTTGAGTTACCTGGGTATAATGTTTCCAAGAATTACGTCAATTCCCAAAGGTGGTACACAAAGCTAAAGGTGTATCTGTGTCTAGCTGACTGGTTTTGGAGACTCAAGCAAGTATAACTCCCAAAGGTCAGGAAGTACGAAAAGGAGAATTCTAGACTTAACGGTACTAGAGTCAGGCCCAGAAAGACTGCAGAGACCCAGCTGAGCAAGTAGGAAGCACAGGTTGACCAGCCACATGTGAGTACAGAGAATTCTACGCAGATTTGATAAGGAAGAAAAAAGCCACTCTGCAATCTAGTTAAACACATCAGGAGGGACTAACAACATTAGCCTAAGATGAGAATGTTTTTACCTTGAATTCATACTTAGCTAAGCAATACTATCACGTCTAACCAGAACTTGATCCAGTTTTGAAATGAACAAATAATTCATTCTTTCCCAAGTATAGTACACTGTGTGTCTAGGAAAATCTTGGCGCTTTGGCCTTGCAGCCTGACCTTCTGGGGTTAATACAGGAAGGAAATGGTCCATCTAGTCAAGTGTTCAACCCCAAGCCTCAAATGAATAATAATGCTTCATTTACTTAGGGGAGGCAATTCTCCTCTGGTGCCAAAGCCATGACATACTTCAAAATGATTTCCACACAGTTCAGAACACTTCTGAAAAACTACAGCATATCTTATCAAGCCAATAAAAATGCAAAGCACACTCTCAAATAACTGCAACAGCACGAATAAAATAAATATCCCCCAAAATGTGACCCTTTTAGAAAATCCTAGTTGCAGGACCGTGCCTAGAGTGGGAGCTCAAACAGCAGTTGCTAAACGAAACAGTGGAACACTGGAAAGGAAAGTTTACAGTATAGGAAACCCTCCAAATGGGTTAGGATTAAATATAAAGTTTCACTTCCTTTTTGGCTCACATACTCTGAAAAGGAAGCAGAGGTATCAGAAAAATTTCCCTTCTTTGATGGATCGGAAGTGGCTGCTTTGGTATTTCTCTGATTAGTAGGTAAGAATGAATGTTTTTTATATGTTTATTTACATCTGAAATTTCCATTAGGGTCTATTAATTTCTCTGTCTACCTATCTATCTATTGAAATCTTGATGTATTTATTCCTACAAATGTGAAAAAAATAGTATACCTACACTGACCTTTTATTATATTTGACATTCCCAGACTATTACCTTCTATAATTTTATTTTTCAATTAGCAAATATTTTAACATTTTACATATTTAGGTCTGCAGACCTTTTCCTTTGAATTCTTCTGCTTTTAAAGAGAAAGTTATCATTGCTTCCTAGGCACATGTCTAATAAAATGTTCCAAGAAAGTTTTAGGCATTATCTCTGAAAAACATTTTACTTTGCTTTTTCTCTACAGTCTCTATAATTTTAAACATTTCTCCTGAATCCATCTGGAATTTATTTTGATGAATGTCTTCCAGTTATCTCATTGCCAATAATCCCTTCTCCCTGGAAACCTAGAGGTGTGTTTCTTCACCCCCCACCAGGCCCCACTGATGAACCTTCCAACTCTGCACCAGCAGCACCCCACTACTGCCTCGTCATCTACCCTATCACCTTTTCCACCTCAGTTTCTTCATTTGTAATAAAATATACTCAAGTCATGCTCCACGGTTGTTGGGGCAATCAGAAATAATAAGTGTAAAATACCTAGCGCAAGGTGTGGCACACAGTGGGTACCCTGTAACAGGAAATGTTTTAATTATCTAGTATCAAATGAGGATGTAAAAGTAACATGCTAAAAAAAGTTCATTTAAAAACTTCAAGACCATTAAGTTTAACCAACTAAAAGTTAAAAAACATTTTAATTAAAAATAACATTTTATTAACACTATCGTGTTCTATCAACGCATGGAGCACAAATTAATAAGTGAAGTTTCTCACTCTAACTCAATCCCTAAACCAATACTGCACTAGTAACTTACTGAAAGAGACTTGGGTGTGGTTTTGAAAACAACTCTGGGTGAGGCAACTAAAGATAAGTCAACCAACCATCTGTTCAACTGAACAAATTTAAGTGAACTTTAATGCACCCTATCCTGTTTATATTTCCAAAATATGTGAGATAACACTGGTACAGAAAGAATCTGGCTTGGGTCTTCATCAAAATTCCATTAGCCTCTCAATGCTAACTGATTAATAAATGTGCTCAATTCATATCCAGAGTTTAGACCCTAAAGCCAAGCTACCTGGGCTCTGATCCCAGTTTACCATTTACTAGCTATGTAACCTTAGGCACATGTCACCTCTCTCTATGCGCTTCAGTTTCTTCATCTGTCAATGGGAATGATATTATTAGCTACTTCCTTGGTTTAAGACTAAATGAGTTGGGACTTCCCTGGTGGTCCAGGGGCTAAGACTCCACACTCCCAATGCAGGGGGCCTGGGTTCGAGCCCTGGTCAGGGAACTAGATCCCACATGCCGCAACTAAGAGCCTACATGCCGCAACAAATATCCTGCATGCTGCAACGAAGACACGGCGCAGCCAAATAAATATTTTTAATAAATAAATAAAGTTTAAAAAAAGACTAAATGAGTTAATTTATGTCAAAAGTCTCATACAGTGCTTGGCACACAGTAAACAATAGAATAAATGGTAGTCATTATTATTATTATAAGCAGCAGCAGCATCTTTAAAGACTGACTGAAGCTCTTTCAAAAGAACACTGGAAGAACATTCTATGACGGGCACTAATTAACTGTCTTCCTCGATGTGCACAGGGAACACACAGCCGCACCACTTTCTAGAGTTCCCTCTCACAGACTATATCACTGCTCTTTATTGTCAGTTTTTAATACAATTCCTAGACTGCAAGCTTACTGAGGCAGCAGCTATTACAATGCTTTACCTTCCAAAATTCCTAACACAATGCTCTGAACACAGATCTTAAATAATGCTTTTTAAATTAATATAATAGAAATAAAAAGCAGTAAGAAGAAACCTTGGAAGTATACATTTTTAGCACCAGAAAGAACTTGAGAAGCCACCTGATCATTTTACAGATGACAAAACCAAGACTTTAGCCAAGTCTCATATGCTGGCCAACCTGTAGCCAGCTCCTTCCTGTACCAAGAACATCAACACCTCACTCACTCCACTGAACTCTAACTGTGCATTTTAGAATCACCTCATACTAAACATGCTTTTCTTAAGTTTTAAACCAATACACAACCACTATTTCCATTACTAATAAATACCACCTGGAGATCTCAAGTAAGAAATACGTGAGGCCCTACCACTCAAATAAGATTTTCCATAATGTTATTTGCAAGTAGGAAATACATAAAACCTCCAAGGGCTAAACAACAACTACAACAACAACAACAGCCAAAACCTTGAGACTAAAACTAGAACTCTGAATTGGAATCACTCACAGAAAGTGACATTACCAGAGGTCAAACAACAAAAATCTGCATTGGTAGAGGCAAAAAAGGAGGAGCTGATGAGCTGAACTATGTAAGGGGATGGAAATGGTCTCAGGCTGAATAACCTTGGCTCACAGTAGAAGTAAATACAATCTTCTCAGGAAAAAACAACCTCAGTGTTGACTCCCCAGGTTTTTCCACAGGTTAAGATCAACCAAATAGAGGTCCAAGTCAAAAATTCAGTAAACCCAAAAACAATCTCCATGAGTGACAGGCATTGAAAAAAATAAATTATACGTCCAAGCCCTCAAAGACTTCAAATACTAGAATTATAACACAGAACACAGAATAACTATGTATGAAATGTTTAAAAAACAAATTAATCATAAATACGACAAGTCACAGAGACTACCAAAAATGAGCAGGCAGAGCTGAAAAAGAAACCACAGAGAACTTTTAGAAATGAAATAATTTGAAAAAAAAAGTTTAATCAACTAATGAATTAATAACAGCTTTGAGAGAGATTCCTGTTTACATACAGGAATCAATGAATTGAAAGACAGGTTTGAAAAAAATTATCCAGAAACCAGCACAGAGAGACAAGGAGATGCAAATTATGACAGAAAAGGTATGAAGGACAGAATAAGAAAATCTACTACACATTTACTGAGTTATAAGCAGAGATAATAAAGAATAGAAAAGAGTCAGTATCCAGAGAGAATGGCTGACAATTTTACATAACTGAAAGACACGAATCCACAAATACCAAGCAAAATAAATAGCAATCCATGCCTCATAAATACTGTAACAAATCTTCAGAATAGCTAAGGCAAAAAATTTTTTTCTAAAAGCAGAGGAAGAGTGGCATGGACATATATACACTACCAAACGTAAAACAGATAGCCAGTGGGAAGTAACCACATAGCACAGGGAGATCAGCTAGGTGGTTTGTGACCACCTAGAGGGGTGGGATAGGGAGGGTGGGAGGGAGGGAGACGCAAGAAGGAAGAGATATGGAAACATATGTATATGTATAACTGATTCACTTTGTTATAAAGCAGAAACTAACACACCATTGTAAAGCAATTATACTCCAATAAAGATGTTAATAAATAAATAAAAGCAGAGGAAAAAAAGACATCACCTACAAAGGAATCACAATTAGACTGTTGGCAAACCTGTAACAGAAACAACAAAAGTAGAGAAACTACTGAAAGGGAAATAACTGTCAATCTAGATTTCTATACCAAGCAAGGCTATCTTTCGAGAATGTATGTGAAATAAGGTCATTCCAGATAAACAAAAACAGAGGTACCTCCTACAGACCTATAGTAAAGGAGCTTTTTTTTTTTTTTTTTTTGCGGTACACGGGCCTCTCACTGCTGTGGCCTCTCCCGTTGCGGAGCACAGGCTCTGGACGCGCAGGCTCAGTGGCCATGGCTAACGGGCCCAGCCACTCCGCGGCATGTGGGATCCTCCCAGACTGGGGCACGAACCCGTGTCCCCTGCATCGGCAGGCGGACTCTCAACCACTGCACCACCAGGGAAGCCCAGGAGCTTTTAAAGAAGAAAAAGTGATCCCAGGAAGAAAATCAGAAATGCAATAAGCATCGTGAGTAAAGAAAATGGGAAAGTTAAATCTAAAAATGTTTTTGAAAAACATAGTGATGATGCTGTCCAATTCATGAGGCTAAAAAAAAAAGGCTAGACTAAAATACTGGATCAGAGTAGCATGTAACTTGATCATTGAGTTTAACTGGAATTAAAGTATTTTAACATCTTTGTTTTCTCTTGTAGTGGAATATGAAATTAATTTCGCTTTGTTAAATATGCATGGTAAAACTTCAAGGGCAACCACTAAAAGAACATAATAGAGTATGTAATTTCCAAACCAAACGAAGAGAGTACATAATGAAAAACAAAACAACTTGGTTGTTCAAAAAGGCAAGAGTGCAGGGAAAAAAATTACAAATAGAAGACAAATTGTAAGATGACAGAAGAAGTACAAATTTATCAGAATCACAATAAATGTAAATGTATTATGCCAGTTAAAAGCCAGACATAATACCCATTGTAGTAGGCTGAAGGATGGTCACCAAAGAAATCAGTCCTAATCCCTGGAACCTGTAAATGTTACTTTACATTGCAAAGATTGTGGAAATGTGATTAAGGTATTGGGAATGGTGAGATTATCCTGGATTATCTGGGTGGACCCTAAATGCAGTCACCAGTATCCTTACAAAAAGGAGGCAGAGGGAGATTTGGCTACACAGACATAAAAGAGGACAATTTGATCAGGGACACAAAGATTGGAGTGATGCAGCTATAGCCAAAGAATACTGGCAGCCGTAGGAGTCAAGGAACAAATTCTCTCCTCTAGAAGGTCTAGAGGAAGTATGTTCCCTCCAACACAGATTTTGGCTCAGTGATTCTGATTTTGGACTTCTGGCCTCCAGAACTGTGAGAGAATAATTTCTCTTGTTTTAAGGCACTAAGTTTGTGGTAATTTGTTATAGCAGCCACAAAAAAGCTAACATCCCCATAAAACGTTAAGAACAGAACATAGAAAGTTTGAAAGCTAATGGATGAAAATAGGTATACCAAGCAAACAACAACCAAAAAAAAGCTGGAGTATCTATATTAATGTGAGACAATAAAGACCATGGAAAATAAAAGCATTACTTTAGAATGGAAGTGCTATCCTAAGTAACAAAAAAATATTTCAATTCAACAGGAAGATACATATGTATGCCTATTAAAATGGTGTCAACACATATGAAGCAAAAACTATAAAAACTCAGAGAAAAATTGACAAATCTACCATCATAATGGATAGATTAACCCATAATGGGTAGATTAACACCAAAACATTGCTCAATTATTAAAACAGGCAAAGTAGTCAAAAAATTAGCAAACAGTAAATAGAAAAAGAATAACGTAATCAAAAGATCATTATAAGTATAGAGAACCTTGCACCTCCCTGCTTTCCAAAACAATTAAATTTTATGGGAGTTCCCTGGTGGTCTAGTGGTTAGGATTCAGCACCTTCAGGGCTCTGGCCCGGAAATGAATAGGGAACTGAGACCCTGCAAGCTGTGAGGCATGGCCAAAAAGTAAAAAGTAAAAGCACAAACCACATGCTCCTTCACGGGGAAAAAAACATACATCACATACGATGTAACTCATGTTTATCTATTCTTGCAACTATCATTCAGGCTTGATTTTTACTGAGAATAAAGATGATGTCATGGGGGACTTCCCTGGTGGTCCAGTGGTTAAGAATCCCTCTTGCAATGCAGGGGACGCCAGTTCAATCCCTGGTCGGAGAACTAAGATCCCACATGCTACGGGGCGACTAAGCCCACGTGCCACAACTACTGAGATCGCGAGCCACGACAAGAGAGCCCACACGCTGCAATGAAAGATCCTGTGTGCCGTGACTAAGACCCAATGCAGCCAAAAAATAAATATTAAAAAAAAAGGCAATATACCAAAAAATGGATTTTTTCCTTTGTGCCTTAAAAAAAAAAAAAAGATGATGTCATGGCTGTTTTCACAGCGCAATAAATCTGGGGTCAAGAGCTGAAATAACGTACAAGTAACTCATTTTATGAAAAAGGTACTGGCAACCTTCCATAGTTGTAGTCAGCAAAATCCGCACTATTTTCATGAGGATTCTACTTCACCCTAGTGCATCACAAAGCAATCAAAATGAAAACTATCCACCAAGAAAAAGTAAAATATACTTTAAAACTGCTAGCTTGATTCTTATAAAATAGAAATGGTAAAAATAACTGTGAGTGATATGAAACATCCCAGTGATCTGGACACCTCTAACAGAGATCTACCTCGTGTCCCTACAGAGAAGGCCCTAGCAGGAGTTCCTGTGTACTCATCCTCATGGGCTTCCTCTCTGTCTGACCTGAAGAGCCAAGAGCCCTTGAAGTGGGACCTGTGTTCTTGGTATGTTTGATTCCCAATGCCCAGTGCAATGCCTGGCACACTAAAGGCCTTTTAAAAGTTCAGTGAATTAATAAATCTCCTAAATGTGACTACTGCCATTTACAAACTAGAGACAAAGAAAATTCATACTATTATCGCTTGATGAAATGCTGGAGAAGAAATGTTTCCCTGAAGAAATTCCCTGCTTTCCAAAACAATTAGTCAAACACCCTATGCAGAAAACGGAGCACATTCAATATTCCAGACATCCTGGGTCAGAGACATTCCCAGTGGTTACACTGTCAATGTACGTTGTGCTTCAGTTCCTGAGGACGATTCTCAGAATAAACTGAGACAGAGAGTATCTGGATGGAGGGGTCATCTAGTTCCCCTAAAGATGGGCGGACTACCTTCACATCTCTCCTACTGAAGTAGACAGTCTTAAAAGGAGTTCATTCTATGAGACTCAAGAATCATTTCTAGGGCTTCCCTGGTGGCGCAGTGGTTGAGAGTCCGCCTGCCGATGCAGGGGACACGGGTTCATGCCCCGGTCCGGGAGGATCCCACATGCCGCGGAGCGGCTGGACCCATGAGCCATGGCCACTGAGCCTGCGCGTCCGGAGCCTGTGCTCCGCAGCGGGAGAGGCCACAGCAGTGAGAGGCCCGCGTACCGCAAAAAAGAAAAAAAAAAAGAATCATTTCTACCTTCCCTTCTTGCCTGAAGCTCTATACAATAATAACCTGATTAATGGTATCACCTGGGAACAAGGTTGGCCTATTAACTAAAACATTCTCTCATCTTGGAAAGCATGGCTTAACCACAAAGTTCTTGCTAAGCTGCAAATACATACAGCTGTAACAAAACAAAAATATCTCTGCACATAGCTTTATTTAAAAAAAAAGAGTGGGAGTAGCTAGTAAACAGGACTCTTTATTGCCTTTCTGTGCCTTTCCCACTTAACATCCGCTTCTCCCTGGTCTATACAGTGGAAAAGGAGGAAAGGAAAGGAAATGCACACTGACAGCATACCTATGTACCACATGCATTCAAAAGTTCTCTCACTGTGGCCTCACAACACTTCTAGTTAGACAAGACTGTTACTATTACTACTTCTGTTTCAACCAAAGAAAAAAATGAGTTCAGAGAATTTCACCAGCTTGATCCAGGGCTACACAGTTTGAGTGGCAAATTGCATCCAGACACTATATCCCTAATACCCAGCACTATACCAATAGTTGACAACTAACTTATTTCAGTGAGAATAAAATGCCTAATGCAGCATTCGCATTTTTACAGCTTTACTGATATATATTCACATATCATAAAATTCACTGACTTAAAGTGTACAGTTCAGTGGGTTTTAGTATATACAGAGAGATGTGCAACCATCATCACGATCTAATTTTATAACATTTTCAACACCCAAAAAGAAACCCCACACACATTAGCAGTCAGTCCCCAATCCTATTCCTCCCCTCCCCTACCACCTCTGATTCTCTGGCTTCTTTCATTTAGCAAAACCTTTTCCAAGTTCATCCATTTGCAGCATGTATCAGTATTTCATTCTTTATTACCGGGTTTGTTTCCACTTTTCAGCTATTAAGAGTAATACTGCTACAGACATTCACATACCAATTTTTGTGTGAACATGTATGTTCTTCAGCATTCGCATTTTCAAAGGGTTTTCGCAACATTCTCTCCTTTGCATCTTATAACTGCTTCATTTTGTGAGAGAGAACTGAGGCTGGGAGTAGTTAAGTGACTTTGCCACCCACTGCTGGGTAACCCTCAGTGAACCTGCAGTAAACTCGCACCTTCTGGCTGAAGACCTGCTCATTCCTTACCACCACACTGCTTTGTCTCCTCCACAAGACATTTCAAGCAACAGCATGCGGATGAGAAAAACCGTCTGCTTTGCTGAGGAGCTCCCTGAATCATTCTCCGTAAGTCAGTGCAAAAGGCAAATTTAAACTAAGCCTTATCAGATGAAGAGAAGGGGAGAACAAAGTGTTTGAGACACGGTATTCTACAGGTGCCTCCCAGCGCTGGCCTCCTCCCCCCCATGGAAACACTGACGGTTGCTACTGCAGGGTGCTGCGGAGGCACACGTGGAGTCAACACCCACTGTGCACTGCCTCTGAGGGCACCCCGGTCCTGTCCGCATGTGCCTGCGGGCTCGATTCCCACATCAGCCTGAAGCTCCCAGGCCCCCACAGCTCCCAAGGCCTTGACGCAGAGCTAAGCTGTTCTAAAAGGGGGACAGTATTTGGGGAGCATATATGGTCAGTTGTATAAACCCCCTTTTCCAACCTCCTGAAACAGTTCCTAGGCTTATAATATTTTTGGTAATAAGGTTCAGAAACATGGTTAATAATTATATTAATAATATATAACAGCCACTTACTAGGTAGCTTTTATGCATTTAATTCATTTAATCTTCACAATAACTGTGTAAAGTAAGTACTGTGATTACCTCTATGTTACACGTCAACACTTTCTTATGTGGGGAATACATGTAGTTGGTGGGAATATAAACTGGCATAACTCCTTAGGAGGGTAATTTGGAAACAGCTATGGAAACTAAAAGTACAAATATCCTTGAACCAGGCAATTTCACTTCTGAGACTATACCTACAGATATACTTCAGAGTGCTCAAAGACAAAGAATATTAACTGAAAAAGTTTACAACAGTAAAAATCTGGAAACTAATACCTATCAATACAGCAGTGATTAAACAAATTGTATTGTTAAGACGAAATACCTGAGACTATTAAAGAGAACGAAATAGATCTATCTGTGCTGCTACGGAGTATTCGCCAAGATGTATTAAGGAGGAGCAAAATCAATATCATTATGCGTAACAATTTATTTTTTAAAGGAGGTATAGGTACACACCACCACTCTGGCTGTGTGCTCTTGGACAAGTTATAATACTTAACCTGTCTCACAGCTCCCTCGTCTGCAAAATGGGACAACAACAATACTTCCCATGGAGTGCTCAATAAAAATTAACTGTGGCGATTATTAAACTTAATGATTTAATTATGACACTACTAATAGTAACAATAATTTTGTCATTATTACATGGGCTCCACCAAAACAATCAATGTCATATCTACACTACCCAGTGCCAGGCCTTACCCAAGTATAGGGAAACCGGCAAACAGCACGTGCTCTGCTTCCCCATCGAGTTCACAGCCCACGAGGGTTTTCTTTTCCAGATGTCTAGCCTACATGGCCTGCCCCCACCAACAGGCAACAAGAAACCATGTACAGTGAGACGGGTCTCCACTGCCCAGATGCCTTCCCCCAAATGCACACAGATTCGATCTCTGATCAAACATCACCTCCTTAGAGAAGCTTACCTCCCTCCCCAATCTGGAACAGATCCTTGCTGCCACCATTCTCCATTCCCTTATCCTGTTCCCTTAACCAGTTCCATGGTCTTCACAGCAGTTGTTACTATCTCACATTACAGTATTTCTTTATTACCTAACCTCTCTTTCTAGAATATAAGTTCCCAAGAAAGGAAAATGTGTCTCATTCCCTGCTCTGTTCAGTGCCCAGAATAGTACCCAGAGTACAGTAGGTGCTCAATAACTATAGGTGAAGAGATGGGACTGCAAGTTAATGAAAGCTACAGAATGGAAAATATGCTTGCAAAGTAACATTTTAAAAATTACTGTCATTTTATCCTGGCAGACTAGGTTCTCAAGACACTGTTCAGTTAAAAGTTAAGTGACTTCCCTGGTGGCACAGTGGTTAAGAATCCGCCTGCCAATGCAGGGGACACGGGTTCAATCCCTGACCCGGGAAGATCCCACATTCCGCGGAGCAACTAAGCCCATGCACCACAACTACTGAGCCTGCGCTCTAGAGCCCATGCTCTGCAACGAGAGAAGCCACGACAATGAGAAGCCCACGCACCGCAACAAAGAGTAGCCCCTGCTTGCCTCAACTAGAGAAAGCCCATGAGCAGCAACGAAGACCCAATACAGCCAAAAATAAAAACAAATTAATTAATTTAAAAATAAGTGTCCTCCACACTCCAGTCCTACTGTATTTAAAAATGCTATTCTTTTCCTATGTAGCTTAAATTCATACAAAATCATGTCAAAATATGCTCAACACTTTGAAGCTAACAGATATCAAAGACAATATTATACATTAGTCATAACACTTGTTTAAAAAGGTACTTCTGGAATAAATAAAGCTCGAAGGGCAAAACTGAGTTAAACTTGCTTCCCTTCATTCCTTCCAACTCAAGTTTCCTGCATGTAGGTCAGAACAAGCATTAACTATTAAACAGTTTTGTTAAAGTTTAATATTATGCTATGTTAAGATAACCTAAATATTTTAAGGAGCCATGTGTTAACCAGCAAGCACTGAACAAACTAAGCAAGTATTAGCATGTTTAATCTGTCTACTTAACCAAATCTTAGATTCAATTTTTAAAACCTCAGACGATAGAAAATTCAAAAAAAGACATCCCTTCTACTTGCCAAAATAACTTGCCAAAGCATGGGGGAAAATAAAAAACAAAAGGATATATATGATTCAAGGTAAAGTGCTGTTGTTGTTGTTTCACTGACTAGATTCTCAAGGAAGCTAGGAATTTAATATATTAAAAAGAAAAAGAAAATGTTGCCATTCACCATCTCCAACGCAGGAAAAATTCTAAAGTCCTACTGCTAACATAACAGAACAAAGCTTAAGAACATTTATAGGAAGAAATAATGATTCAGAACCCAACAATGTAAAATTTACGATGTCTGGAATCCAATAAAAACTTACCCAACAAGCAAAGCAGAGAAGCAGGAAAATATGACCCATATTGAAGAGATAAATCAATCAAACCAACCCAGGACTGAAAGAGGAGTTGAAATTAGTGGACAAGGTCACTAAAACAGTTAGTACAACTGTATTACATATGTTCAAAATCTCAAGTAGAGAGATGAAAACTATAAATATGATAGAATTGAACTTCTGAAGATGAAAGCTACACCATGTAAGATGAAAAATTACATTGAACAAGATCAATGATAGATTAAACATTGTAGAAGAGAGAGTAGTGAATATGAAGACAGAGCAACAAAAAACCAAAACAAAACATAAAGGGAAAAGACAAATAAATGAACAGAGCATCCGTGAGCTGTGGGGCAACTTTAAATGGTCTAACATGAATGGGACTGGAGTCCTCAAAGGCAACATGGAGAAGGAAACGTGAAAAAATAATGGCCAAAATTTTCTCAAGTTTGACAAACACTATAAACCCACAGATCCAAGAAAGCAGCTCAATGAACCCCAAGCACAAGAAACACGAAAGAAACTACTGAATACAAAAGTACATCAAAATACTATAAAATTGCTCAAAACCAGTGATAGGGAAAATCTTAAAAGCAGCCAAAGAAAAACATATGTTATGTAGAAGAACAAAGATAAGGATGACAGCAGACTGCTTGTAGGAGGTGATGCAAGCAAGAAGACAGTGAAGGGCTTCCCTGATGGTGCAGTGGTTAAGAATCCACCTGCCAATGCAGGGGACATGGGTTCGAGCCCTGGTCTGCAAAGATCCTACATGCCGCTGAGCAACTAAGCCCGTGCGCCACAACTACTGAGCCTGTGCTCTAGAGCCCGCGAGCCACAACTACTGAGCTTATGTGCCACAACTACTGAAGCCCACGTGCCTAGAGCCCGTGCTCCGCAGCAAGAGAAGCCACCACAATGAAAAGCCCACACATTGCAGCGAAGAGTAGCCCCCTGCTCGCCGCAACCAGAGAAAGCCCACGCACAGCAACGAAGACCCCAACGCAGCCAAAAAATAAATAAATTTATTAAAAAAAACAAAAAAAAGACAGTGAAGCAACATCTTTAAAGTAAAACTAAAAGATTTTACCCCAAGGTTTTGAGCTTCCAGACCTTTGGCTCAAATCTACAACTTTGTGTAGTAAGCTTCTGTGGCAACGGCACCTCTGAATTACAAGCATTACATTTTCTCAAACAGTATCATCTCATTTGGCAAGATGAGCTACAATATGCACAGCATCTGCTTTTTCAGTACAATGTTTCACACGCAAAAGGCATGAGATAAATAATTGTTGGGGGTGAATTTAAGAACCATTAGCAATGGTTCCTCTCTCCTTTTTGCCCCCAAGTATATTCTAAATATGTGATAATAAATCACACACTTGAGCAGCACCTATCACTTACAAAGTACTTTTTCATTTACTCATCATACAAATTCTTTGAAGTAGTTAAGGAAGGTATTATCATCACTGCACAAATGGGGAAACTGAAGTTCAGAAAAAGGGAAGTGATGTGCCCAAGGATAAGAAGTGGAGGAAGTGATGGAGGTAAGGGTAGGAAAGGGGCTTTGCCATTTCTTGGGTTCTTCCTCTGGGCCAGGTTTAATGCTAGCTTAAGATTAATTTGGCAAAATTTACAGCAATATGGATGGACCTAGAGATCATCATACTAAGTGAAGTAAGTCAGACAAAGACAAATATATGATATCACTTATATGTGGAATCTAAAAAGATGATACAAATGAACTTATTTACAAAACAGAAACAGACTCACAGACTTCAAAAACAAACTTAGGGTTACCAAAAGGGAAAGGTCAGGGGAGGGATAAATTAGGAGTTTGGAATTAACATATACACACTACCATATATAAAATAATCAACAAGGACCTACTGTATGGCACAAGGAACTCTACTCAATATTCTGTAATAACCTATATGGGAAAAGAATCTGAAAAAAAAAGGATATATGTATATGTGTAACTGAATCACTTTGCTGTACACCTGATACTAACACAATATTGTAAATCAACTATACTCCAAAATAAAATAAAAATTAAATTAAAAAATATTAATTTGGCAAAGAAAGTTATACAACTAGGTGTAACCAGGTGTTTCTAACTCCAAGTAGCTCTTACTATGGAACCACAGCTGGAATACATTAAACTAAAGGACAAACATGAAATATAAAAATTCATTCTGGGATAGAACTAGAATAATGAAGTTGAAAATTCTACTCAAAGTAGAGTAAAGAAGATTTCTTGAAGAATGAACAATGTTTATTTCATTTATTATAATGGACAAAGCCCCCAGTGATAGCCCTGCAACCAATACCATGTGGCATCTCAGGACAGTATTTCTCCTACATAGTTCCTTACTGTAGACCAAAGCAGGATGCAACGAAAGAAAGTCCACTGGCAGACAAAACAATTAAGTCCAGGAGGCAGATGTCTAGTTTGATCTAATGATAAAATTTAAACTCCTGGCAGAAATCAGCAAATGATGCCCCGCCTGAAGCCAAATCCAGCCCACTGCCTGTTCTTAAAAGGGTCACAAGCTTTGATTTTTAAAGGCTAAAAAAAATTGTATGAAACATAAATATATGATAGACATGAAAATCAATTCAAATTTCAGCAACCATAAATAAGGTTTTATGGGACAGTCATGCTCATTCACTTACATATCATCTATGGCTGCTTTCATGCAACAACAGCAGAGCTAAGTAGTTGCAACAGAGATCATAGAGCCCTCAAAGCCTAAAATATTTATTATCTGGCCCTTAACAGAAAGTCTGTTAACCCCTGCTTTAAGGGAACAGATGAACCTTTAATAATTTGCCATGAACATTATTTCTCACAAATAAGCTCTTAAAAAATTAGGGCTTCCCTGGTGGCGCAGTGGTTAAGAATCCGCCTGCCAAAGCAGGGTACACGGGTTCAAACCCTCGTCTGGGAAGATCCCACATGCCACAGAGCAACTAAGCCCGTGCGCCACAACTACTGAACCTGCGCTCTAAAGCCCGTGAACCACAACTACTGAGACAGGAGCCACAACTACTGAAGCCCATGTACCCAGAGCCTGTGCTCCACCACAAGACAAGCCATCGCAATGAGAAGACGGCGCACTGCGACGAAGAGTAGCCCCTGCCTGCTGCGACTAGAGAAAGCCCACGTGCAGCATCAAAGACCCAATGCAGCCAAAAATAAATAAATAAATTTATAAAAAAGAAAAAACTGCCATTATCAGACAAGATATTTGTGTTGAATGTTCATTAAAAAGCAGTCATATCTTCTTGAATAAAGTATGGTACAACCACATAAAGGAGCACAATGCAACTGGAAGAAGGAATGAGAAATATGTCTATATTATAGTCTGGCATGGATGCCAAATGGTAAGTGAAATAAAGCCTGGTGGGATTAGGGAAATGCACATCAAAACTACATCAAGATACCACCTCATATCCATTAGGATGACTATTATGGCTACTATCAATAAAAAGAAAACAAATGTTGGCAAGGATGTGAAAAAACTGGAGCCCTTCTGCTCTACTAGTGGGAATGTAAAATGGTACAGCCACTGTGGAAACCAGTACAGTGGTTCTCCCAAATTTTTTAAGCAGAATTACCATATGATCCAACGATTCCACTCCAGGGTACATATCCCAAAGAACTGAAGGTAGGGTTTCAAAGAGATATCTGTACATCCATGTTTACAGCAGCAGTATTCACAATAGCTGAAATGTGGAAGCAACCCAACTGTCTACTGAGGGATGAATGAATAAACAAAATGTGGTATTTACATACAATGGAATGTTATTCAGCCTTAAAAAGGAAGAAAATCCTGATACATTCTATAACATGGATGAACCTCGAGAACATTATGATAAATGAAATAAGTCAGACAGAGAAAGACAAATACCGTATGGTCCCACTTATATATGGAATCTAAAAACAAGACAAGACAAAAAGCAATTCCTTAGTCGGTATTTTATAATAACTATAAATGGAGTATAACCTTTAAAAATTATTTATCACTATCTATAACTTATATAATATTGTACATCAAATTACTTCAATTAAAAAAAGAAAAAAAGCAATTCCTAAACATTGAAAGCAAAATAAAAAACGAACACTATGCATCCAGTGGTGACAAAATCATGGAGTAACTATTCAAAGCGACTTTAAAACACGGTAATTTGACTACATATTCCAAATAAGGATGCAAAAAAACCTCTTAAATACTTTATATCAGTTGGTGGTAGTGTTCATATTACTCTTCTGATACTGAAATATGTACAGTGTGGGATAAAACAATGAGTAATTAGAATCAAGATGTTTGTCTTAGAAGAAAAAAAGGTACAGGTGCAAGATTAAGAAGGTTAAATAGAATTCTGTCCTCTTGCTTTACAACTAGAAGTATCAGTAATCCATGATGTGTGCACTGAAAAGACCTAGAAACAATGATCAACTTAGTAGCAATGAACAACTCCAGGGCACAGATTGTGATTACTAAATACTATTTTTTCATTAAAAGAAACCAAGGTCCCTTGGAGAAATGATGATTCCAGGGCTGGGACAGAAAATGTACAAGGTGAGCCTGGTGCAGTTTGTCATACCAGAAAGAAGAGCAATCAAAGACCATTAAGAGTTGTGTCCAAAGGATTTAGGAGCCGATTTGAACAGATTCCTATTGGACAACGACGGAACAAGTTGAGCCTCAATAAGGATCTACAATGAATTGAACCATATCAAATACGTTTAAATCCATGAGTTCACAAGAACACAAATACATATACACAATTCATTGGCTATTTTGGGGGGACAACAGCTCATTATTTTGAAAACTAATAAAAAATGGAGCAGAATTAAGCGTTTATCTTGCCTTTCCTTAAAGAGTTATAATTCAAGATAACCAAATTACGAAGGAGGGGAAATTACTCTTTATAGAAATATTCAGCTAATCAATGATGAAGTTATATAATTAAATTATCAACATTTTTTAATGCCTCATGAAATAATGACTCTAAACATTGAGCATCAAGGGCTCCTAACAAGAAGAAAGACTACTTGCAGCAACATGGATGTACTTAGAGATTATCATACTAAGTGAAATAAGCCAGACAGAGAAAGACGTATGATATCATATATCACACATATTACAGCATATGATATCACTTTAGTGAAATCTAAAAAAATGATACAAATGAACTTATTTACAAAACAGAAATAGACTCACAGACTGAGAAAACAAACTTATGGTTACCGAAGGGGAAAGGGGGATGGGGTAAGATAAATTAGGAATTTGTGATTAACAGATACTACTATGCATAAAGTAGATAAACAAGTGCCTACTGGATAGCACAGGGATCTATATTCAGTATCTTGTAATAACCTATATTGGAAAAAAATCTGAAAAGTATATGTGAATCACTTTGATGTACACCTGAAACACTGTAAATCAACTATATTCAATTAAAAAAAAAAGACTACTAATTCTTACCTGCCTACTAACCTATGAAGTCTTCTTGCCAAAAATAAATCAAACCTGAATCTGACTATTCCTTCAGCTCTAACTAAATTAGATTACATTTACAGCAAATTCTGTGTAAACTACAGAAGAATAAAATCCAGACTGTGTGTAATTCCACAGAACAAACCACCAATTTCAGCAACAAATAAATTACAAGAGATAACAAAAGATGGAGGAGCCTATAGATTAAAATAAGCCACAATGTATGAATAGCATTTGGATCCTGATTCAAACTGTTAAAATCAAGAAAATTTCAACACTAGTTGGATATTTGAAGGTAATAAGGAATTCTGTGAGAGTGGTATCTGTATTTATCTTTTTAAAAAGATGTATATAGGGCTTCCCTGGTGGCACAGTGGTTGAGAGTCCACCTGCCGATGCAGGGGACACGGGTTCGTGCCCCGGTCCGGGAAGATCCCACATGCCATGGAGCGGCTGGGCCCATGAGCCATGGCCGCTGAGCCTGCATGTCCGGAGCCCGTGCTCTGCAACAGAAGAGGCCACAACAGTGAGAAGCCCGCGTACCACAAAAAAAAAAAAAAAAAAAGTATATAGATATACATACAGAAATACTTAACGGCTAAAATGATATGACATCTGGGTTTGGGGGTACAGATAAAGCAAAACTGGCCATGAGTTAATAACTGCTGAAGCTGGATGAGGGTAAAGAGACGTTTACTATACTAGTCTCTCTACATGTGTGGGAAGAATTAAACATGTAAAAATAAATAAACAAGTCCACATACTCAGCAATAAAAAGGAACAAAATTGGGTCATTTGTAGAGACACAGATGGATCCAGAGACAGTCATACAGAGTGAAGTCAGAAAAAGAAAAACAAATATCGTATATTAACGCATATATATGGAACCTAGAAAAATAGTACAGATGAACCGGTTTGCAGGGCAGAAACAGAAACACAGAAGTAGAGAACAAACGTATGGACACCAAGGGGGGAAAGTGGTGGGGCTGGTGTGATGAATTGGGAGATTGGGATTGACATGTATACACTAATAAGTATAAAATAGATAACTAGTAAGAACCTGCTGTATAAAAAAATAAATACAATAAAACTCAAAAATTCAAAATAAATAAACAAGTCCAGTTAAACTCTAAGTTTCACATAATAAAAATGTCTTTTTTATATTAGCTGTCAAACTGTTAAAAAATTATGATGATCAATAAAATTTTAACACTGGCTGGATATTTGATTATTTTTAATTTTTTTAAAGTATCTTTTAAAGCATTTCAGTATTTTCTGATTCAATACAAGGACTACTTGAAAGAACTAACTAAAAACTAATAACCGATCTAAAGAAACAGTTTTTATAGTAAAATCAATAACAAAAAACTGAATACCAAACAAAACCTTACCAATATCGGAGAGCATCAAACAGTTAAAGGAGAAACGGTGAGGTGTATAAATTATATTTTAGAAAGGAAACTATCCCACCTTTTGGAAACTGGGTAGAATTTAGATTCCTGTCATTCAGTGAGCCTCTGTAACTAAAACCACACAAGCAGTAAAACAAATCATACCATTTGTCCTGCTGTAACCCACGTCAAAACTCTGAAAAGGGCTTCCCTGGTGGCGCAGTGGTTGAGAGTCCGCCTGCCAATGCAGGGCACACGGGTTCGTGCCCCGGTCCGGGAAGATCCCACACGCCGCGGAGCGGCTGGGCCCGTGAGCCATGGCCGCTGAGCCTGCGCGTCCGGAGCCTGTGCTCCACAACGGGAGAGGCCCGCGTACCGCAAAAACAAAAACAAAACAAAACAAAACTCTGAAAAGCAGTTGGGACTGCCAAAACCATCCACTTCTCTAAATAACAACTTTACTATGGAATATTACTCAGCCATAAAAAGAAACGAAACTGAGTTATTTGTAGTGAGGTGGATGGACCTGTCTGTCATACAGAGTGAAGTAAGTCAGAAGAGCAAAACAAATACCATATGCTGACACATATAAATGTAATCTAAAAAAAAAAAAAAGAATGGTCATGAAGAACCTAGGGGCAAGACGGGAAGACGCAGACCTACTGCGTCTTCTGCGAATGGACTGGGACAAATCTGCGAATGGACTGGGAACAAAGTGAGAGAGTGGCACGTACATATATACACTCCCAAATGTAAGACAGCTAGTGGGAAGCAGCCACATAGCACAGGGAGATCAGCTCGGTGCTTTGTGACCACCTAGGGGGGTGGGGTAGGGAGGGTGGGAGGGAGACGCAAGAGGGAGGGGATATGGGGATATATGTATACATATAGCTGATTCACTTTGCTATACAGCAGAAACTAAAACACCATTGTAAAGTAATTATACTCCAATAAAGATGCTAAAAAGAAAAACCAACTTTACTATTCTAGTTTAACCCACAGTCAGAATACTAAGATTCTGGATTTTAAAAAGTAATTTACACGTGGGCTGGCACCTGCCCATTAACTAAAGACTGCAGTTATTACAATCCCACCCTCATACAATTCACCCTCTTTGCCTGGGATGCCCTCCCCTCTTTGGTGCCTGCTGAACCCCAGCTCACTGACTCCGACTCGTTTTCACTGGGGGCTTCTACTGATGTGTTCAGCAAAGAGGACAGCAGCCTACTTCCTATCCCCATTAAGATTTAACCAATTTTTCACCCGCAAAAAAACCTTTCTGTAACAACTTATCAGCACTGCACACCGCTCTCAGCTATGTTTTTGGTTCTTGGGGATAGGACAAATTGCTTTATGTCATTTAGGCATAAAATCATATGGTCACACCACCAGCCGTCGGAGGTTAACCGAAATACTTACTTTAACGTAAGACTGCATGAAGTGAACACAAAGACCTGGAAAATATCTTGAGCCATGAATTACTTTTACAGCAAAAATAAAAGTAATTGCTAAAGGCAGAGACCCTCTGACACCCCCCCCCGCCCCACTAAAAGAAACGAAAAAGAAAGGAAGGAAGGAGAGGGCGAGATGACCAACAGCTCCTTCTCTAATAAAGTTGCAGGACAACCCTATTACCATCCGTAGGCAGATACGGCTTTTCTGTTTGGGCAGAAGCTGTCGTTTTTTCAAAAACACGAGAGCAGACGGGCAGAACCCGGATGCCCGCGTCTGTCTGCATCTGTGCTCGAACCCTGGAGCCGTCAGCCCCGCGGGCCACTGACCCGGCGGCCGCGAGCACCGCGCTGACCCAACGTCCGGCCCGGATCCTCCTTTCCCACACGGGCGCCCGAAGCCCACCACCCAGTCCACCGACGAGCTGCCCAGGCGCTCCCACAGACCAGCCCGTGCGACGAAGGGTCTGCAGGGCGTCGGCCCCTCTGCGCCAGTCAAGGCCGACGGCCAAACGACGGGAACCCCACCCCCGCCCGCCCAGGACAGCCCCCCGGGGCCGCCTCCACCCTCCGCGCCGCCGCCACAGGCGCCGCCGCCACTGGCCCCGCCGCCACAGGCCCCGCCGCCCGGCCTGGAGGCCCGGGCCTGCCGCCGTCCTGCACACGGGCCTCACCTCAGGGTCGAATCGCGGGCAGCGCGCAGGCTACCAGGTCTGAGCGCGGCCGCCGCCCGTCGCTCCGGCTCCGCCCCCTGTCCGCCGCGCGCACCCTGCCGGCTGCCCCCACCGGCCTGCCCGGCCTCCCGCCCCCTCAGCCCTCCGCACAGCCCCAGAAGCCCGAGCTGGGTGCGGCCTGAGGCGCCGCAGCCCAACAACGCACCACCCCATAGGCCCAGCCCTTGCTGCACCTCCAAGCAACACGTGCTGCTATTGGCTGAGAGAGGGCGGGAGAGGTGGGGTGGGGCCTGGGTGGGAGGGGTTACAGCCTCTGGCCACCGCTTTTCCGGGGACGGACTTCGGGGGCCGCGCCCTCCCCCTGCGGACGAAGCAGGATCCAAAGTGTGGGGACGGCCAGTTGCAGCCCCTCATGCCTCGTCGCTGAAGCAGGCCGGGCCGTCGTGCCAGCGGCGCCCGCTCACCCAGAGCCGTTCCGTCACGCATTCATTGTTGCTGGTCAGGCTCGTGGAGGTCTCCTGCGGGCCAGATTCGTGCGATGCGCAGGAGAGCTTACCAAAGGGTAGTTTGCAGGCCCTGCTCAGCCTGAGGCTGGGGGCCTCTCCCTGTCCGCCTCGCCCACTCCTCCAGTGGACGGACCCTGCCCCCTGCCCCCTGTGCCCAGCCCTGTGCTGGTCTGCATCCAGAAGCCCTTGCCAGGGTGCCCGGGACCACGGGCAAAGTTTGGGGCCGGGCTGGCAGCCAGGCGGGGCCAGGACAGCGGGGCCTGTGGATCCCGATAAGGCTCCATCGACGCGGCCGCTGCCTGATGCCTGGAGCCTGGCCTGCTGATGCTGCTTGAAAGAGCACAGTCACTGCAGCAGAACCAGGGCATTGGTGAGACCAGGCCACCTGCCAGTGACCTGAAGGCAAGACTAGAGATCACATCAGCACCTGCCCCAGAACTGCCCCTCCTTGTCTCATCCGAGTCCCCAAAAGACCCGGGAGACATATGGGCTAGCTCCCTTTATACCCATAGAAAGTTGAGGCCCAGAGCTGAGCAGTGGAAGAATAGTGTGGAATTCAGACCTTCCCTCCCTGCAGGGTCCCCTTTGGCCTTGTCCACAGAGGGTCGGGGATACTGTCTATGCATAATAGACAGTAACCTCTGATCTCCTGGACACTGGCTTTTCTCAGAAGACTTTTCTGACAAGACTCCACAATTCTGCATCTATCACTTCTGTTTCCCTTGCACCCAGCAACAAGGCCTGGCCCACAAGAGGTGTCAGTGGGGGCTTGCTGGAAGGAGGAAGGGAGGAGTAGAAGACGACTGAGCATGTTAAGTAGAGACATAGAAGATACAAAAAAGACCCAAGTCAAACAAATAAAGGTGAAAAACAATGTCAGAAATGAAGAATACACTGGGTGAGATCAACAGCAGATTAGACCCAGGGACTTCCCTGGTGGTACAGTGGTAAAGAATCCGCTTTCCAATGCAGATTCCGTGCTTCCACTGCAGGGGGTGTGGGTTCAATCCCTGGTCAAGGAACTAAGATCCCACATGGCCACGGGGCAACTAAGTCTGCACACCACAACTACTGAACTCGCGTGCCTCAATGAGAGAGCCTGCATGCCGCAAACTGTAGAGCCCATGCACTCTGGAGCCCATGCACCGCAACTACAGAGCCCACGTGCCCTGGAGCCCACAGGCCACAACTAGAAAGAGCAAACCTGCACGCCACAACTAAAGAGAAGCCCACACGCCACAACTAGAGAGAAGACCATGCGCCACAACCAGAGAGAAGGCCACACACCACAAGGAAAGATCCTGCGTGCTGCAACTAAGACCCAACGCAGCCAAAAAAAAAAAAAACCAGAAAAAAAACCCAAAACAAAACAAAAAACAGATTAGACCCAGCAGAAGAAAATCTTAGTGAACTTGAAGACATGAAAAAAGAAACTAAATGAAACAGAGAGAAAAGAGCTTGGAAAAGAATGAACAGAGCACCAATGAGCTGTAGGACAACTTCAAGAGGGCTAGTATAGATGTTAATTGGAGTCCCTGAACATAGAGGTGAGTGTTGGGAGGACAGAAATACTGTTTGAAGATATAATGGCTGAATTCTTTTAATTTCATGAAAACTACAAACCCACCCAGATCCAAGCAGCTCAAGAAGTAACTTCTGGGGACTTCCCTGGTGGTCCAGTGGTTAAAACTCCATGCTTCCACTGTTGGGGGTGTGGGTTCAATCCCTGGTCGGGGTATAAGATCACACGTGACATGCAGCATGGCTTCCCCTATGCTGTAACTTCTGGCTTGCTACTGAGCTCCGGTAGAAATGCAGTGTTTCTATGGGACATCTGAGGCCAGAACTGCCCATCACTTGGTTCTGTCAGACCACCAAGGCATAAAGCCAGGTAGGTAAATCATCTGAAAGCATCTGATCCAGGATTGGATTCACGTACTTACTCTTATAGCTGTGATACTTCTCCCTTAGCGCTCACCTGTGGTCTCAGGGGATTCCCTGTGACACAGTGACAGAGGAGGAAAAAGTATATGCTTGGTCCATGGGAAGGTTGGCTAAATATGTTGGTGTGGCCTGAAAATGGCCTAATGCTGCACTGTATCCCCATTCAGTGGTCACCCTGAAAGAAGGTGGCAAAGGGAAATCATCCCGATAGGCAAAGCTTGCAGTAGTGAACTTGACCACTCACTTTGTGGGAGGGAGACATGGCCTGAACTCATGGGCAGTGAGAAATGATTTAGCTGCTTGGTCAGGAGCCTGGACGGAGAAACGTGGAAGTTCAGGGACAAGAGGTATGGGGAAGAAGCATTTGGATGGACCTGTGAGAACTGGCACAAAGGATGGAGATCTTTGTATTGCATATTAATGTCTACCAGTGAGCATCCACCACAGAGGCTCTAAACACCAAGCAGATGGAATGGCTCAGCCAATGGGGATCAGCTAGGATCTGTCCTCTGCCACCACAATTGTCTCATCAATGAAGTAGCCATGGTGGCAGGGTGGAGGCTATGCATGAGCCCAACAGCACAAGCTCCTCATAACCAAGGCTGATCCAGCTACTGCCACTGCCAGTGTCTAACCTGTCAGCATCAGAAACCAAGGCTGAGGCCCCTGGAGGAGCCAACCGGCCACTTGGTGGCAAGTTGATTATACTGGATCCCTTCTACCTGAGAAAAAGCAATAACTCATACTCACCAAGATAGATTGCCATGTATCTGGGTGTGGATTTGCCTTTTCTGCCTGCAGTAATTAAGCCAGCACCATTATCAAGAGCTCACAATGTATCTGGTTTGCTGACCTGAAATCCCACATAACTGCCTAGCACTAAAGGACCTGCTTTATGGCAAAGGAGGTATGGCAATGGGCACATGACCTGGGACCCACCATTTCTGTCACAAACTGTACCATCTAGAAGTTGCTGATCTACTAGAGATGGACTAGGCACATGAAGGCTCAAATGAGGCTCCAACCTGGAGATGGCATCCTGGGAGGTTAGAGCACTGTCCTCCAGGAAGTGGTACATACTCTGTACCAATAAGTAACCACTTGGGACTTCCCTGGCGGTCCAGTGGTTAAGACTTCGCCTTCCAATGCAGGGGGTGTGGGTTCGATCACTGATCAGGGAGCTAAGATCCCACATGCCTCGCAGCCAAAAAAACAAAATATAGGGCTTCCCTGGTGGCGCAGTGGTTGAGAGTCCGCCTGCCGATGCAGGGGACACGGGTTCGTGCCCCAGTCTGCGAAGATCCCACATGCCGCAGAGCGGCTGGGGCTGTGAGCCATGGCCGCTGAGCCTGCGCGTCCAGAGCCTGTGCTCCGCAACGGGAGAGGCCACAACAGTGAGAGGCCCGTGAACCCAAAAAAAAAAAACAAAACAAACAAAAAAACCCCATAAAACAGCAGCAATATTGTAACAAATTCAGTAAAGACTTTAAAAATGGTCCACATCAAAAAAAAAATCTTAAAAAAAATAAAAGAAGTAACCACTTTACGAGGCTCCGTCCCTAACAGGTGGGCTACCCAGTCACCGCCTTGAGGAATTTGCACTTCCTGCTCTGCAACATTAAGTACTGAGCCTAGAGGTTTGGATTACCAAAGAGGACATTTCTACCCAGGGACCTAGTAAAGCTGAAGCTATGGCTGCCACCTGGTCACGTGGGACAACTTATGTTAGTAGATCAGTAGGCACAGAAAGAAGTGGCCACATTGGCAGGGGTAACCAACCCTCGTTGTTGTATGTAGGGCTGCCAGCCTCATGATGGGGGCAGGCAGGAGTGTGTTTGGCACTCAGGCATTCCGAGGGGCAGGGTAGCTCTTGGTTCTCCCATACCCAGTGACTGTAAACAGGCAAGCATGGCAACATGGCCTAGTAAGCACAGGCTCCCAGGGACTCGAAGAGCCAAAAGCCTAGCCATCAAGAAGAGAAATCTAGAAAGGGTGGTGGAAAAGGGAGGTGTTGGGTATCATTTGTGGTTTTGAGTCCAACTGCAGCAGTGGGGGCCACATAGTTCATCCCTCTACCCATCTCTTGGAAGTTCTCCCAGATACTGGAACCAGTGAGAATACTGAAGAGTCTGTGTCTGAATGGACTGAACTTAATATGAGAAACAAGTGGATCTCAGCACTTCAAGGGGTGGACTTGGTAATTGCCACTGGTGCCCGGTCCAGATCCCCATTCCATGTTGGTGCTAAAAGTGGTCCCCTCTCCAGGTGCTGTGAATGTTAGCTACTAATTGCCCAGAGAGCCCCTTTTGCCAGAGTGCTGCCCTTGCCCAGGAGATTATCTCCCTACCCAGACAACCCCTGGCCAATAATGCTGATCCAGGGTCATACAAGTCTGGTCCCCTCAAAGCAAAACCAACTCTGTAGGACAAGGCACATTCCAAAGCTTCCTGTAGAACCAGGCTAAAGCTAGTCTCCAGCTGAGACCACCTCTTTCCCGTGTTTTTTCCTTTGCACTATCCTGATTCCCCCATTCAGCTTATCCTGAGACTACTTGCACAAGAGCAATAAATCAATTGCACAAGATCCCTGTTTCAGGTTTTGCTTCTAAAGAACCCAATCTAAGAAAATTGTAATAAGAAATACTGTCGGGACTTCCCTGGTGGTCCAGTTGTTAAGACTCCGCGCTCCCAATGCAGGAGGCACAGGGTCAACCGCTGGTCGGGGAACTAGATCCTTCATGCTGCAACTAAAGATCCCGCATGCCACAAGGAAGATCCCACATGCCGCAACTAAGACCCGGGGCAACCAAAAATAAATAAATAAATAAATATCTAAAAAGCAACAACAAAAAAGAAATACTGTCTACAAGTCAACACCAAAAAAGCAAACAACCCAATTAAGAAATGGGCAGGGCTTCCCTGGTGGCGCAGTGGTTGAGAGTCCGCCTGCCAATGCAGGGCACACGGGTTCGTGCCCCGGTCCGGAAGATCCTACATGCCGCAGAGCGTCTGAGCCCGTGAGCCATGGCCGCTGAGCCTGCGCGTCCGGAGCCTGTGCGCCACAACGGGAGAGGCCACAACAGTGAGAGGCCCGCGTACCGAAAAAAAAAAAAAAAAAGAAATGGGCAAAGTGGAGTTCCCCAGTGGTCCAGTTGGTAAGACTCCACGCTCCCAATGCAGGGGACCAGGATTTGATCCCTGGTCAGGGAACTAGATCCCACATGCCACAACTAAGAGCCAGCGTGCTGCAACTAAAAGATCCTGCATGCCACAACTAAAGATCTCGCACGCTGCAATGAAGATCTGGCACAGCCAAATAAATAAACATTAAAAAAAAGAAAAGAAATGGGCAAAGGACTTGAATAGACATTGCTCCAAAGATATACAGATGGTCAATAAGCACATGAAAAGATGCTCAACATCACTAAGCATTAAAGTGCAAATCAAAATCACCATGAGATACCACTTAACATCCATTAGGATTGCTATTATTTTTTAAAAAGAAAAGAAAAAATAAGTGTTGACAAGGATGTGGAGAAATTAGAACCCTTGTGCATTGCTGGTGGGAACATAAAATGGTGCAGCCACTGGGGAAAATGATATGGTGGTTCCTCAAAAAGTTAAAGAATTACCATATGACGTAGCAATTCCAATTCCTGGTATATACCCAAAAGAACTGAAAAGAGACTCTTAACACTTATTTGTACATCCATGTTCATAGCAGTGTTATTAACAATAAACAAAAGATGGAAGCAACTCAAGTGTCGTTGACGGATGGATAACAAAATGTGGTCCATCCATACAATGGAATATTATTTCTTTCCTTAAAAAGGAAATTCTGGGGCTTCCCTGGTGGCGCAGTGGTTAAGAATCCTCCTCTCAGTGCAGGGGACACGGGTTCGAGCCCTGGTCTGGGAAGATCCCACATGCCGCAGAGCAACTAAGCCCATGCACCACAACTACTGAGCCTGTGCTCTAGAGCCCACGAGCCACAACTACTGAGCCCGCGTCTCACAACTACTGAAGCCCACATGCCTAGAGCCCGAGCTCCACAAGAGAAGCCACCGCAACGAGAAGCCCGCGCACCACAACAAAGAGTAGCCCCCACTCGCCCCAACTAGAGAAAGCTCTCACGCAGCAACAAAGACCCAATGCAGCCAAAACATAAATAAATAAATAAATAATTTTTTTTAAAAAGAGGAAATTCTGACACATGCTACAACATGGATGAATCTTAAAGACATTATGCTAAGTGAAATAAGCCAGTCACAAAAGGACAAATGATGATTCCACTTGTATGAGGGAACTAGAATAGTCAAATTCATAAGACGGAAAGTAGAATGGCGGTTGCCTGGGCTGGAGGAGGGGGAATGGGGAGTTACTATTTAATGGATACAGAGTTTCAGTTTTACAGGATGAAAAGAGTTATGGGGATGGATGGTGGTGATGGTTCACAACAACGTGAATGTACTTAATGCCACAGAACTGCATGCTTAAAATGGTTAATTTATATTATCTATATTTTATCATCATAAAAAAGTTTAAATGCTATTAAAGTACACCTTCCTTTTCCAAGAAAAAAAAAAAGAAATACTGTCTTATGTAGGAGTTAAAAAAAAAAAACACAAAACTAGACACATACAATAAATATCAAGTAATGAGGAGCTCAATGAAGTTAAAAGTCACCTGAAGGGAATTCCCTGGCGGTCCAGTGGTTAGCACTCTGTAATTCCACTGCAGGGGGCACGAGCTCCATCCCTGGTCAGGGACCTAGATCCCACATGCATGACACAAGTGAGAGTTCTCATGCTACAACTAAGGAGCCCACATGCCGCAATTAAGACCCGGCACAACCAAATAAATTAATTAATTAAAAAAAAATAGTGGGCATGGTGTTATTTGGGTGGTGTCATCCAATAAACTAAATTTGAAAAGAAAAAAAAAGATATAATTAAGCAACAGTAAGTAAGAGAGCTTGGTATTGGTATAGAAACAGACAGACAAATAGAACAGAACAAAGAGTCCAGCCACAAACCTACACATATATGGATATATGGCAAGTGGCGTTGCAGATGGCTGGGGAAGGGACAGGTTATAAATAAATGATGCAGGGGTAGGTGGGGTAACCCTATGGGGGGGAAAATGAAAGTGAATCTTTATCTCTTGCTATGTGCAAAAAACAATTATACAGTTGGAGAAGATATATATGATACATGTCACTGACAATATTGAGGCTATATAAAGAATTCTTATAGACTAATAAGAAAACAACAGGAAAATAGGCAAAAGATTTGAATAGACACTTCACAGGAGAGAAGATCAAAGTGGTTAGTAAATACATGAAAATGTGCCCAACCTCATTAGTAATTAGCTAAATGCAAATTAAAGCCATAATTAAACACCCACCAGACTGGCAAAGATGAGGAAAAGTCTGACAATACCAAGTGTTAGCAAGGATGTGGAACCAAGGGAAGTCTCTTTTACTGCAAAATTCTTGGAAAACAGTGAAAGGCCCTAGAACTCAGGAGTGAGACTCCTGGGTACATACCCGAGAGAAACTTGTGCACACATGCATCACAAACACAGATAAGACTGTTCCTAGTAGCACTGTCTGTGATTGTCCCAAACTACAAACAAACTAAACGTGCATCCACAGTAAAATGGATCCATGAACTACGATACACTCAATGGAACAGTTTTCAGCGATGAGTCTGAACAAACTACAGCTACGCACAGCAACCTGGACAAATCTCAAAGATGTAACGAGCAGAGGCCAGACGCCAAAGGTTGCATCTGTATGATTCCATTCACATAACGTGCGAAAACAGGAAAGCACTGTGATGGATGAAGCCTTCATAGCAAAACAGGAATGTGAGCCTCCCCAAAGCGAGGGCAGGGGTTACTTGTGAGAGAGGAAGGGGGTGGCGCTGAGCTGGGGAGGGCACACGGGGCCTGGTTCACTTCATAGCAATTTGTTACGCTGTACATTTGTGTTCTGTTCACTTTTCTGGATGTGTTTCATTCCACCGGAAATGAAAGGAGAAAGGAGGTGCCTCAGCTCTGAGTAGCTCAGAGCGTGACCAGGGATGCAGCTGGAGGGCGACACAGGGGCAGCTGTCAGGCAGCCTCTGCGGTTTCTGAGGAGCAAAGGAAGTCTGAGGGAGGCAGATGGGTCAGGTCTGCTTTGCATCCCACGACTCTCCCTCCCGAGAGAGTGCTGGTGGCTTGGTGCGGGATGGCCACTAGCAACCATCTCCGGGGCACAGACAGGGGCTCCCTGCTGCCGAGTCACAGGCAGAGACAGGCTGTGGCCTGCCCCTCACTGCCTCTCTAGAGACACACAGATTTGGCTCAAGGGCCAGCTCTGCCTGGTATTCCCTGGGTGGCCTTGCTGTCCTCTATGCCATGCCCTGCAGAGGCCAGCCCAGTGCAGCCCAGCTGGACGAGAAGCCCCTTGGGCCCAGGCCCCTGGTGCTCAGCCTGCGGTGCCAGAAGTTCCCCCTCGGACCAGCAGGGGGCGTCCGTGCAATGTGACCCAGAATTGGCATGGGGACCGGAGCAACCCTGGCTTGGTTTGTGAGGTCTCTTCTGGTTCTAAAAACATCTTTTGACAATAAAACTCTCTATGAACAGAAGGTACAGAGGCTCACTGCACTCCTTCTGATGAACTGCAGGAAAAGTAAAACCATGTTCAGTGCTCAGCTTGGAGAAGCTTCCCAAAGCGTCCAGGGCCCTCTTCCCTGGCACAGGAATTGAACCATCTCTGGACTCACCATCAGGATGCGCAGGTCAGCGAAGCCTCTCTGAGCCTCAGTTTCCCTATCTATAAGGTGAGGGAGCAGCACAGCGCCTCGGGTGGGGCCCCCATCAGTCTACCCGCAGACTGTGGCTGGGAGGGCAGAACAGTGAGGCAGGTCAGCCTTGTCCCCCCCCCTCCCCGGAGCTGTGGCCCCCTCGCTGGGTGAAGGCGTGCCCAGAACCCCGGGAGGCAGGCTAACCAGACACCCTACAATGACTGTCCGAGGCCGCGCGGGTGGCAGGGAGCTAGGCGGGGGCCAGGGTCTGGGCTCAGCAGCGAAGGACAGATCACACGGCTGGGTCTGGAATCCAGGCCTCTCTGAACCTGGGTGTTCTCACCTGTAAAACAGTTTGCCTGGAGGGCAGCTATTAGACCTAAGTCAAGTGTGCAGCTGAGCACCTTGAGTACAGGAAGTGCTCAGCCAGTGGTAACCACCCTCCAGCCCTACGTGAGGAATAGAACATTCATGGCAAGTCTCGGGAGAGTGGGACCCCTTCCAGCCCCTCCTGCGTGCTGGAGGACCGTGCCTGGGGCCCCATCCACTACCCTCCACACACACACTCTAGCAACCGAGGCCCTGGGCCTGGGGTGTGAACTCAGAGGAGGGCAGCTGTCCCAGCAGGCCCTGGGCTGGGCTCTGGGGTGGGCCTCTAGCAGTGACAGGTCTCATCTGTCCAGGCAGCCAGAAGGACCTATCACCTGGCTCTGGACACCAGAACCCCCCAACCTTCCAGCTCAGGGGTCTTCAAGTATGAGCTGGCTGCCAAGTGGCTGCGTGTCAGCTAAAAGCATTAGTGTCATGTGTCCTACAGCAATCAGCAGCACAGCAGACCCCAGAAACTGCTGGAAATGCTTCTCTGATTTCACAGGAAGGGAAACTGCAAGCCACAGTGGGGACTGGTGTGCGTCACTGGGCTCAGGGCAGTGGACTGCAACTGCAGGAAGGAGGAACTGCTGGTTTCCCACAGATGCTGCGGAAGGAACACCAGGGGCTCCGGTTTCCCCAACTCCACCAGGCGGCTGAAGAAGAAACATCTGTAGAGGTGGTGCTGGACACTCGGTTCCTGGGAGGAGATGGCTGCTGTCTCCCCTGCTGCACCTCCAGGAGCCTCCCACCTGACTGGACTTCTCTCTCCTCCTCCAACGACCTCACCCCAGGACATGCCCAGGGCAGGGGAGGGGACGTCCAAAGGGCCTTCCTCTGGGACCATTAATCAATGGCTAGTGGGCACATAGGCTCTTGTGGCTTGGCTTTTACATCGCAAATTCCTCATTCCCAACACAAAGTGCAGCGAGGAGCAAATGACCCTGGGTTCCCTGCCAGCCCTGACACCCAGTTGAGTCTGTTTTTATGAGGAAAAGAAAAAATTCCAGCTTGGATGGCCACGCCAGGGAGAGCAGGCTGCTGGGATTCCGTGACAGGAAGCAAGGGGATGATCGGTGCTGGGCCTGCACCAGGCATGGACCAGACAACTTGGGCATCTGGATACCACTGTCCCCACCCACCCCTGGCCGACACAGGGCCTACTCTTCCTGCAGCACTGTAACCATCACTTCCTCCAGGAAGTCTTCCTGGAGCCCCCAGCTGCGTTGCAAGCTCCCAGCCCCTGCACACCCCGCTGCCATGGACGGTGGGCGCTGTGCATACCTTCTGCCCGGTTGTCTCCCGGTAACCACTGGTTAAGCCAACGAATGACCCAGTTACTGATGTGAGGGGCCTCACTGCCCTGGACCTGACTTCTGGCGGCAGAACCCGGCGTTCTGGATACAGGCTCTGGGCCCAGACTGTTCAACTTTTTGGGTCCTGTTCTGTTACCAGCTGTGGACCCAAGGGTAAGTCATTTAGTGCCCTGTGGCCTAGAAAACAAGACCACCTCCTAGAGGTCCCGTGAGCTGACCTGCTACAGTCAACACTTGGAGGCTGGTGTGGGTACTCAGTAAGGCTGGCCGTGCCCCCTTCCCAGTGCAGCCCTGGCCACCGGGGCAAAGGTCATCTGTGCTTTATTGTGCGGCACCGGCCCCTCACGGAGCCTGTGTTGTAGCGTTCCTGGGGGTCCAGCCCCTGCCCAACCGCAAATACCTCAGCCCTACCCAGCTCCCGGCCCAGTGCCAGGGGGGCGTGCTGGGGGTACCAGAATTTCTGTAAATCAAGTCCAGACTGGGCTCAGTCCTAGGCTCCTGGGAGGTGGGCAGGGTGAGACAGGAGAGCCCCACACAATTCCCTGGAGCCCAGGGCCTGGCCAAGCCCCGGGGGACCCAGCCTGCTGGGCGGGGCCTGGCCTGGCAATCTCTGTGAGGCATCCACTGGGGAGGCCCCGGGTCAGAGCACGGCGCTGGCTCCCGCGTGTTCTCCCGTGCAGGCCGGTCTCCTTCTGCGGGGCCCAGGGCTGTGGCCCTGTGGCCGTCTCTGCCCAGCAGCGGGCAGCACAGGCGTCACCTGGGCCTGGCGTAACCGTAGGGGTGCCGCAGCAGCAGGCTCTGGTGGCCAGGCAGCACGTGAGTGTGGTAATGCTCCACCAGGCTGCCCACGCTCACAAACAGGACCTCGCCCTCCAGGTAGAACTTCGCCTCCTGGGTGGGGAGTGGGGCAGGGTCAGAGGGGCCAGCCAGCCGGCCCTCCCTGTAAGACGGGGCGGCCGGCAGTAACACTCTGCCCAGGGGACGCAGGCCAGGTCTGTAAGTAAGCCTAGGGCCGAGGGCTGATCACCCCATCTCCTCTAGGGTCAGTGGAGGACAGAGAAGCCAGGAGAGGGGGGGAGGTGGGGCCACGGAGAGAGGCGACGGTGGAGGAGGGGTGTTTGGGAGTGCTGGCCTCAGACCACCCACTACCTATGCTCTCCCAGGGAGATTCTGCCCTGACCCCAGCCGAGCCCGGGACCAGGTCTCCCCTCCCGCCCAGGGCCCTCGGGTAGGCCAGCCTGCTCACCTTCTCAAAGATGCGGTAGTTCCTCACTTTGCTGGAGGTTTCGTCCCACACGACCAGAACCTGCAGGGAGAGGAGCGGGCAGAGGACGGCTCACTCCCCTCAGGAAAGACACAGACTCGGGGTGCGGGGGCAGCAGCGTCGAGGCTGGGTCCCTGGGAGAGGGTCCCCCTGCCCATGGACAGCAGGGTCAGGATGGGCGGCCCCTTGCCCTGGGACTCCTGCCCTCAGAGAGTCTGCTAAGACGTGACTGACAGTAGCAGGTGCCTGGTCCACACTAGGACCATCTCCGACACTCAAGGGGAAACAGGCTTAAGTGAGGTCACACGAGTTACCCTTGGAGGGGCCCAGGCAGAGCCAGCAGACCTCCTAACGTTCCCACGGCCCCAGGCAGCCTCCCCTTCAAAGAGCAGGAAGGGGAACCCCCTACCCCGTCAGAGCCCCGGGCCCCCCAACCCTTCCTGTGCCTCATGCCCGTGCTGGGGAGTGGGCACCACTGCAGACGGTGCTGAGTTCCTGAGAATGGATGGGGAGAAGGGGCTGTAGACCTCAAGGATGAAACCCGGTTGAAAAGCCAAGTAAGAGGCTGCGCGGGGAAATGAGCTACGAACTGTAGAGTTCTGTGCTCGCCTGTCAGCCCGGGTATGTAGAGAGCGGCAGACCCCACCACGCAGCCATCTTGGGGGCCTTTGCACAGCAGGGTGGCGGCTGAGCATCCTCCCTGGGTGCCTACCTTCCCCGCCTTGGTGGAGGAGTTCCGGATGCAGTAGAGGCCGTCCAGGGGCTCTCCCCGGGGGCTCGTGGCTTTGAACAGCCTACAAGAACACAGCCGTGTGAACAGGTGAGCCCCCCCTCAGACGGCTCTCTCAAGGACCCTCCAGCCCCCACCACCACATGGCTTTCTGTCGTCCCAGATTCTGCAGCTCAGGTTCCGAGAGCACTGGGGACCATGAGGGCCGGCCACACAGAGCCCAGGGCGAGGCCAGAGCAGGGGCTGAGCTGGCAGGAGTCGTTCTTTCGCCGGGTTTCTCATGGCACTCAGCTGTGTTCTCGTGCCAGTAACTGCCCAGCACCGAGGCTGGAGAGGGGGACCAAAGAGCAGGAAGACCAGAGGGCGTGCGTTCGTGAGTGTGTGTGCGTAGGTATGTGTGTGTGTAGGTGTGTGTGTGTGTGTGTGTGTGTGTGTGTGTGTGTGTAGGTGGGGGGGGGCGGCAGAGAACCTCAGGTCTGCCAAGACAAGGCCTTGGAGAAAGAAGGGCTTCACACTGACCTTTCCACTTCGCAAGATTCCGTGGTGTTGATGAAAACTGAGCTGGGCAGTGGCACCTGGAGGGAGGCCGGCATGGTCAGCGTCAAGGCCCGGGTGGGGCTCTCCCCGCTGGCTGCCAGCCTGTGCCGGGAGCTGGGGCTGCGCACCGTGTCCCGCGCCCCCAGCTCCCCCGCGGCCGCCCATCCTGTCGGACATCTGGGCGCCCCACCCGGCCTTGCCTTCTCGTAGTCCTCATCAGAGTCCTCCCCACCAGCGTCCGCCTGCGGCGTGTCAGCCTGTGCGGGTTTCCGGGGTTTTTCAAAGGAGAAGCTCCTGAAGCTCTGCCCGTCGGGGGGTGATCTCCTGGACGGGAAGCAAACGGAGGAAGGCCGTGTCGTTGCCAGACGTGGGACAGGCCCCCTCTGCTCCCCCCAGACGCTGCTCCCCGTGCCTCCAAGTGACCACACCAAGCCTGGGGACCCATGAGGTCTGGCGCCTGCGGCCCTGGTGGCTGTCAAAGGCTCAGGACCACAGAGCTCTGGGGGGCTCCACACTGACCGCCCTGGGGTGGCAGCAGTCGCCTGAAGCCTGGCCGCCTGAGCCGGCGTCACCGGCAAGGGGGGTCCTGGGCTCCAGACGCTGTGGGCAAAGGGCCCAGTGCTGCCACGGACCAGCTCTGTGACCTCAGCCACGTTGCACTCCTCCCAGAGCCACGGGACGGATATGAATGGGTCGAGGCAAAGGGACACGCCCCTCACTGTGGCCACATGGTCCGAGCCTCCAGGGCTTCAGGGAGAGTTAAAGGAGGCCACCCTGGGATGGGCTGCCAGGCTGTGGGTGAGGCTGTGCTGTGGACGATCAGCTCTGCCACACGCAGCCCCGTGGCACTCAGGTCCAGACCCAGAGCACGAACACATGAGCCAGCCTACAACTCTGTGGCCCCTCACAAAACAGAACCATGAGTGTGCCAAGGGGTCCTCCCAGGCGCTCCCGCACGGGTGGCAGTGCTAACAGAGCCCTAGGGAGAAGGGTGCCGTGGTCAAGAGTACTCAGGAGGAACCGTACTAGTGTGCCCACTCAGGCTCCCCGCTGGGGCTCCCGGAGCCTTCCCTGCTGAGGGCCCTGCGGGCTGTGGGTGTGAGGACACACCAGTCTCCCGGCACTGCCCAGCAATAAAGCTGAAAGCGTTTCGAGCAGGCCTCGAGGTGAGTCACACACACGTTCCACATTCCACTGGGAACTGGCAGGTTCCCAGTCGGGAAGGGCACAAAGGCAGCCTCGGTGGCGTCAGAGCCAGGGTGGCATCTGGAGCCCCAGACAGGGCCGGGAAGGGCACTTCTGGCTCAGGAGGGCTCAGTCCCACACCTCCCCACAGCACCCGTCCCTGGGCAGGCTGGCAGCGCCCGGAGGGCCCTCACTGCACGGCAGCGGCTCTGGGAGGCTGGGGTGCGCAGAGCCCCGCCTCGCCCACTGCTCCCCAAGGCAGCCACGGGCTCCAGGCTCACCACCCACAGGGCTGGACCTCAAGGGCCAGGCAGGACACCCCTGGGAACCCCCGCGTCAGGTGTAAGGGAGGCCGTTCAGCCTAGGCAGCCCAGGGCCATCAAGGCGCCTTCCTCCCCCCACCCAGGCCAGGGCCGCCTGGCGCCCGTCACGGGCTGTGTGCCAGAGGCAGGGAGGCTGGGTCACCGGTGGGAAGACAGGCTGGGGAGGGGTCCCGGTGGCACCAGTGCGGCACAGACTCACTGGAGGTGGGGGAGGGGCGGCTTTTCTGGCCTGGGCAGGATCGCGGGCCGGGCTGTGGCCTCGGGCGTGGGCAGCTTTAGTGCAGGAGGCCGGGGGGCCACGGCGGGCACGAAGAGTCCGGGCTTGGCTGCCTCCCTCGGGGGGGCCACTTCAGCCACCTTCAAGAACTTGGGCTTGTTGGCCGGCACGGGAGGGGGCTCAGGTGTGGGTGGCCCCCGAGGGGACAGGTGGAAGGACTTGAGCTTGTCACAGTTCCTGGAGGTGGTAGCGGCTGCGCCGGCAGAGCTGGCGCCGTGGCCAGGGACCCGGGGCTCTGGGCCGGAGCTGGCGTCCTCGCGGAAGTAAGGTGGCTTCCGGCTGGGCACGGCGGGCAGGCTGCCTGGTGGGGGTTCACTCACCCTCCGGGAGGGGGTGGGCACCCTGGGGCTGGGCTCGAGCCACCTCGGGCCCAGCAGCTCCCTCCTGGAGTCCTCGGGGGCCAGGCCAGCATCGGGGAGGCTGCGCTTAGGGGGTGCAGGTGGCAGCAGAGGACCTGGACCCTTGGAGGAAAAGGAGTGGGCCTGGGGCACATCAGAGAAGACGGGCTTCCTGGGCGTGGGCACCGGAGGTGGGGGATAGGCCGGTGGGTGGATCAGGGCATCTGCAGAGCGAGGAGACCCATCTGGTGAGCGAGGGTCCCTTGCTAGAGGCCAGAGCAGCAGCACCTCTGCCGGCAAGGGCCGGCCAGGGCCAAGCAGGCGTGCAACCCCTCAGCACCCAGCCCCCCAGCCCGGCCACGCGGCCTACAGCCCCGATGCCCAGCACTCCCGATGCAGCCTTCCTTCTGGGACGCTGGCCCACCCCAGGCCACCCGGCCCTCCCGATCTGTCGCCCATACGGCAGCCTGTGCAAACTTCCTGAAGCCCAGGTGTCACATCAGGAGCCTTCAGCTTCCGGGGAAGCGGGTCGGGGTGAGAAGGACGAAGGGGCAAGGAAGCCTCCCAGGACCGGGCCTCAGCTGGGGTGGCTGGGAGTCCCACTAACAGAGGTGAGGAGGAAAGGCGGGAGCAGGCTGGGGGAAGCTGGGGGTTGGGTTTGCTCCTAACAAGTTGACAGTGCCACGAGACACCTAAGGGACGTCGAGTGGACTCCAGGGGCCCAGGCCCAGTTCAGAGGAGGGGCCCCAGCTGGAAATGTCAGGAGTCAACAGCCTGTCGAGGACACTGGCTGTGGCCCAGGAGCGACAGGAGAGGAGCGGGCCAGGCCTGAGCCCCAGGGTCGTGCGCGTGGGCACCCCGGGCAGCACAGGGCTGGGCGGGAGGGGACCTGGAGCACGAGGTGTCTGGGGCTGGCGAGGCAGGTGGGGGCAGGGAGGGGGCCCCGGGCCAAGTGCCACCCTCGGGCACTGGGGTGGGAACCCTGACGAGAGGCGTTCTGGGTGAGGAGCTGGGAATGCGCAAGCAGGTGTGCAGGGGCACTGGCCCCCTGGAGGTCCAAGGTGGGGATGAGGGTGAGGCCTCCGTGGGCTCTCTCCAGCCAGGGGTGGGGCAGACGGAGGCAGGGCTTCACCAGGGCTGTGGTCACAGGCCCGAGAGATGAGAGCCTGAAGCGGGCGAGCGAGGATGCAAAGACCAGAGAACGGACGAGGGTCTGATGTGGGCTCGGTGCTGGCCTGCAGGTCCTGGTGGGCTGAAGGCCCGTGGGAGCTGGGGCCCCAGAGGGAGGGAGCCAGTAGGAGGGAAGAGGGCTGGCACCTGCACTCGAGGGAGGCACAGCTAAGAGGAGGCCACGAGGAGTTGAGGGGGGCAGAAGGCAAGGTGGCTGGAGAGAAGGCCAAGGAACAGGAAGTCCCCAACCATGATGAAATCAACAAGAACAAGAGGAGCTGGGGGAGGAGAGCTGGGGGTGGAAGGAACAGTGAGTGATGCGACAGACGCAGGACAGAGGCGTGGCCCTCCCCCACCCGTCCCTGCACTTCCCTGGGATGCCTGGTACAAGCCTGTCCCCTTGCCTGGCCGAGTGCTCTGGGGAGTGGGGGCAGGGTGGGGCAGTTGAGTGACCATCTGGCCACAGGTGCTCACAGCGAGCTATCCTCCTTCCCTGTTCTCAGCCCCCAGGGCCAGCCCTGGCTCAGCGTCCTATGTGTGGGGCTCCCCCTCACCTACCTCTGCACCGCCCCTCCCCCATCCCAGGCAAACTGGAGGAGGTCAGAGGAGCAGGTGAGCAGAGCCAGCCTCTTCTGCTCCGTTCCTCCCAATATTTGGGTTGAAGGAGGAAAACTGAGGCCCAAGGTGGAGACGGTCAGGCCTCAGGCCACCCGGAGCCATACCCAGGCTGAGAGCCCCAGCCCAGGGTGGGGGAGCCTCTGCTCCAGGCCCCAGCCCCTGTTCTCTACTCCCAGCGCTCCCCAGGCCCACCGGGTGCCCCACCCACCCTCGGGCTTCCCGGACTCGGGGCAGTCGGGTTCCATGTAAGAGTCGTCCTCATCGTCGTGCTCGTAGTCTGTGGGGCAGATGGAGGGTCGGACTCAGGGCCACCCAGGCCAGCTGCACCCAGGCCGGGGTGGCCGGGCAGGGCTCTCAGGACCTCGCTCCCTCAGGGGGGCCCAGGACCAGGATGAGGTGGGCAGGATGGGAACCCAAGACCCAGGCTGCCTGGGGAAGCCGAACGGACGGAGCAGGGAGGCAAGCCAGCTACGTCTCCCTCCGGGGCAGCAGCCAGGCGTGGAGAGACGGCGGGCAGAGGATGGGGACGCGCCTCACCTTCATTGTCAGTGGGGTACGGAGAGAGGCTGATGTCCACGGGCCGCTCAATGGCACCGTAGAAGCTGTCTGTGTCCGAGCTGGAGTCGCTGAGCGCAGGGCGGGCAGGGCAGTGAGTACCGGGCAGGGGGTCTCCTGCACTCACAGTCTCGGACACGCAGACAGACATACACACATACAGACAAGGATGCAGCCACACGCACGTGGACACTCAGACACACGGATGCAGACACACACACAGATAAACACGAAAACACACACGGAGACGTGCGGACACAGAAAGATCTAGACACACGTCTACACACAAAACAAGGGCAGACAAGGGGACTGGAAGCTGTGGTGTCTCCCTCCTCAGCCCCACCGTGGTTCTCGCCACAAGTACACCCCGACCGCCCAGACGGTGCCAGGCCTCAAGGCTGGGCCCACGTCCCCGCCTGCTCCTGCACTGGGGGCTCAGGCAGGGGCCTGCGGGACCGCCTAGGTGTACCCAGCCCTACCTGGGCCTCCCTATTCTCATGTCTGAAAGGCCCGGATGGATGCAGCTCCCGCCCAGAGAGCCCCCGCTGCTTGTTGAGCCACCTTCGCTGTGCGGTCATCAACGCCCAGACAGCCTGGGCCACTGCCCCGGGCACTCAGTCTGCTCTCACTCCCTAGTGAGGGGCGCTGGGAACCCGAAGGCCTGAGCTGCTAGAAACGCCGGGCTTCCTGGGTGCGCAAGTAAAAGCACGTGTAATCCCCAAACAGGAACTACCAACGGGGTGCACGCATACACATGCTTACACACTCGGGTGCACACACACAGGTGCACACCCCGCACACACGTGGCCCAGCTGGCACCTTCAGAAAAGCCTTCAAGGAGGGGATTCTGGGCCAAGCCCCCAGGGGTCAGGAGGCAGGCACACGTGTCAAGTCCAGGGCCCTAGTGACACCCGCCCACCATCACACCCCCAGGCCCACCTGGCATCCAGAGGCAGCTCCTTCTTCTCATGGAAGTGGCCAATCTCCCTGCGCAGCAAGGCCATCCAGCTCTGCGGGTCAGTCAGGCCCTCAGCGGGCATGATGGGGCCCAGGGGAGGAACCCACCCTCATCCCTCCTCCCCTGCCCGCACTGGCTGGTCTGTGTCGACCACCAAGGTTGGGGAAGACGACCCTGGCTGGCCCTTCTGGGGCCGCGGCCCCCCTTCAGCCCACCCAGGGTTCCTCCTGAGACAGCGTGCTCTGAGTGTGAGGGGGCTGGCGCCAGGCCCTGGGCGTGAGGACTGGAGACCGGGGGGCGGCACCCACCCAGCTGCCCATGCCCCAGCCATGGCCCCTCCGGGCCTGGACGGGGGCCCTGACAGTTCCCCGTCCCCACAAGGCAGGTCCAACCCGGCCCCCCATCACCTTGCGCTCGTCCTCAGAGGAGGCAGAGAAGAACCACGTGCGGTGCTTCTTGCTGATGTGGACGATCTTGAAGGGGAAGACGTTGCTGGATGTTGTCTCCTCAGCTGCCCGCATCACCCTGAGGGCAGTGCCAGTGGTCACCATGCGGCCCATGCCCGCAGGGACGGCCCAAGCACAGCCCCGCCCCTGGACAGGTCTTGGCACCCAGCACCACGCCCCGAGGGACATGGGAAGATCTGGACGGTTGGCCCATCGATGCTGCTGGCTGAAGGCCTGGATGCGTCAGGCAGAAGGAAGCGTGTGGGCAAGGGTGGGCAGTGAGCGGAGGGCACAGGGGTCCAGGAGGGCTTCCAGGGAGCAGCACGTGCAGGGCTCTGAGATGAGGACATGCCACCCTCGCTGCCCACCAATGCTACTTTACTTGGATGCCTCGGGCTCCGCCTGGTCCCTGGCCTACCTCCTGGGGACCCTCATGGGGCTCGTGTCACCCTCAGCCCTGCCCCTGCTGCCAGGTGGCTGGCCTGAGAACATTTCAGGGAAGTGAATCACTGCGGCCGCTCCTGCAGCCAGGACATGGAGTTTGCGTAGAGATCACAAACTCTACCATGGGGGGCGCTGTCAGGCTGGGCGCCTGGGGCAGGTGTGTCCCTCCAGCCCATCAGACGGCCTGGACCATCCCCTGCTGCAAGGCTGCACTCCCACCAGGCCAGGGGTGGTTGTGTTTGGGGAAAGGAAATGTCCCTCCCCAGGGGACCCCAGAGTCTGACCCACCAGTGCCCGCTGGCAGCCACAGGGCCCTGGAGCCTCCCCCGGCCTCCACCTGGCGGATGGGCACTGGGCTGGGTGCTTGGGGCAAGTTTCCCTACAGAGCTTGCGGCTAGCATGTGAGTGCAGGCCTAGAGTCACCCCCTCCAAGGGCGCCAGTCCTGCCACTGACACCACGGGACCCTCAGGTTCTCAGAGGCAGGAAGGGCTGGGCCCTCCCGGGGTGGGCAGGGGCACAGACTAATGCCATTGGGTGCAGGGCCTGGGTGGTGTGACACCAAGACCTAGAGTCAGGAATCACACTTGACCCCCACGTGCAGGCGAGGCCGTGGGTGGGCCCACACGTGCCAACATGCCCCATCCCCCGGGGAGGGGGAGGCCCAGTGCCCATGAGTCAGAGAGCTCCTTGAGGACAGGCTCCTGGCCAAATGATAGACTGGCAGCCCGCAGCAGGGAACTGGCCCCAGCCTGGGAGGCCCCGGGAGCCAGGGGGCCTGGGGCAGGGCCTGGGCTCTTGGCCAAAAGGAGGCGGAGATGGTTGAGGGGGAAAAGGTGGGGAGGAAGGAGGGACGCAGAAGACACTGGGCTGCGACCGAACGGGGACCCTGTAGAGCAGGCTGTTGCAACCCTCGAGGCTGATAAAGCAGCAGGAAGCCCCAGCCTCGGGTGTGAACCATCTCAGGAAAGCCTGGACTCGCCTTGGGTGGCAACCGGGGGCAAACCCACTGGCCGTGGGGCTGGGGGTCAGTGGGGCACTTACCGGTTGTAGCCACTCAGCGAGAAGGCGCCCTGCGGGGAGGCGGACGTGCTGCTCTTGAAGTAGTAGATGCAGCGCTTGTGGATGATGACGAAGCGCAGGGGCCCTGCGGAGCGGGGCGAGGGCAGGGGCTGAGCCTCTGGGCAGGCCCCACTCCAGGGACCACGCCTGGAGGCCCTGGGCGACTCCAGGCCAGGCCTCCTGCCCCCTCCCCAGGAGTCTACCATGGGGTCAAATGCTGACAGATGGATGGGCATGCTGGTCCCTCCAGGGCAGGGGAGATTCAGGGGGTTGTGTGGCGCTACCGCAGGCCCTAGGGACAAGGGACTAAAGTGGCTCAAGGAAGGGCAGAGCCAGGGCCAGAGGCCCAGGGAGGCCACAGAGCCGCCTTGCTGGGTGGAGCGAGGCTGGGGGCAAAGATGCCCAGAGATCTTGCCAACAGGAGCCACTGCTGTGGAGCCAGTTATGGTGAGAACCCCTGGGGCTACTGCCCCGTCCCCGAGCAGCCCCTCCCAGGCCTGGAGGCGGCTCATTTACAGCCCCTCCTTGGAGGCTGCTGTTCAAAGAGGAGGGCAGACCAATCGGAGCCCACAGAGAAACCAAACCAGTCAGCCTGGGGCACCTCAACCAGGCAGCACAGGGCCAGGGAGTCCCTGGCAAAGGGCACAGCTTGAGCAAAGGCACGGGACGCTCGTGGCTGGTCAGAGGGGTGGGCAAGGCCCTGATGCTCTTGGGCTTCAGCATCTCCCAGGCCTGGGGGCTCTCTCCCTCTCCCAGCCTGCTGTCCTAGGCACCAGAGCCCCGGTCTCATGAAGCTCTGGAGGTCCAGCACCCAGATGGCTGTTGGCCTGGTACGTGGGTTCATTGCAGACAGAGTGACTGCCTGACTCACTGAACACCCACCTGATAAGGTGAGGGCACCACCCAGGGGCCAGACCTACCAGGCCAACGAGGGCTCCCGCCCCTGGCCACAGGCTGAAGCTCCCTTGTCCAGCTGGTCACCACTGTGCACCAAATGCCCTCCTATCTCCACCCGCTGCACCACCCCAGACCCTTCCACAGTCCTGGGGGCTGGGGAGGCCAACCTCAGGGCCCCGAGGGGGTGCCGGCAGGGAGAGAAGGGAAACTCTGGAGGGCCCACCAGGTAAGAAAGGAAGAAGAGGCTCAGAAAGGAAGGGTGCTTGGCCAAGGAGGTCCAGTGGGGCTCAGCCCTGTCCCCACGTCCCCATTGTGCTCCCCACCACTCAGGGGACTCACACTTGAGCAGCTGCAGCTGGGTGCCGCCCTTCTTGTGCAGGTAGCCAGCCTTGGCCACACCCCCAGGCATGGTCAGCAAGTTCTGAGCACCAATGGCCTTCATGGGGATGGGCCAGTGCATCTCCTCGGCCGCCATGAAGCTACAATAAAAAGGGAAGGGGACATGTCTCAGCCAGGGTTGGGGGCCGCACCCTCGCCAAACAATCGTTTGGTGGGTTGGCTGGGATCCACAGTGTCCCAGTCAACCTGGGGCATCGTTCGGGCAGGGGCCACCCAGTGCACGGTCTCCAGGGGCAGGCTGCCTGCCTCAGGGTTAACCCAGGCCCGCAGGGCCCTACATTCCAGGCCCGGCTGTAAGGCCCCGCTGCTCAACAGCCTCTTACTCATGTTCCAGCTGCTCTCCCAGAAACCTGGCAGGTTCTTTCAGTTTCACACTTCCGGCCTCTGCCTGGAATGACTGTCCCCCCTCCTCACACAGAGAACTCCTACTCGCCCTTCAAGACCCAGATTCAGACTCCCCTCTTCTGTGACGCACCTCAATGCCCAGTCACATTCGGGGGCCTCCCGCACCGCACCCCTGGTCCCTCTGAACAGCACCCACCCACCCCGCACTGTTTTATCCAGTGCCTGCCCCCACCCCACCCGGGGCATGGTCCGTCCGGGGGCCCCAGTGGAGTTGGAGGAGCAGTTCGGGTCAGACCCAGAGGCCCAGCCTTGCTGGAACTCCTGCCCCATCCCCAAACACACACACACACAAAAAAACCCACTCCGCTTTCAGCAAACCGGCAGGCTCCAACAGATGTTTACCGCCTCCCGCCTCCCCGCACGCCTGCTCCTCGGCCCCTGCCCAGGTCGCTCGGGCTGCCCGCTCCAGCTCCACCTAAGCACAAAGCCACCCCTCTGGCCTGCGCCCCAACCAACAGTGGAGCCTCCGACAAAGCGCGCCACCCCCGCGCCCGCCCGGCGGCCCGCACCGGACAGAACCCCGCGGGCGTAGGGAGGAGGGGGCCCCGCGCCCGCCCGCCCCGGGTGGTGCTGGCAGACGGACAGGCCCCCGCCCCGTCCGAAGCCCCCAGACCCGCCGGAGCCGGCCCCCGCCCGCCTTTGTTCCCGCCGGAAGCGCCGGCTCGGTCCTCACAGCGTCCACGCGATGGGCACGGCCGGCTTCGAGGGGTTGGCCCGCGCCCGCCTCCCCTGCGCGCACTGACAGGGCATCGGGCCGCGCGCCCGGGCCGCCGCCTCGCCCGCGGCGCCCTCCTCCCGCCGGCCCCTGGCCCGCGGCCGCAGCCCCTCGCCCGCCATGCCGCCGCGCCCCCCGCCCCTGCCCCTGCCCCGCCCCCTGCCCGGCCTCCGGCTCCGCCCCTCGCAGGTGAGGCGCCGCCCCTCCCGTCAGCCCGCGGGGCCTCAGTTTCCCCGCCGGCCGCTGCGAGGGTGGGGCTGCGGGGGCGCGGGAACGAGGGGGCGCGGGGGCGCGGGGCGGACGCCCGAGGGGCCGCCCGGAGTCGGGAAGCCACGGAGGTAAACGGGCAGCCGGCCTCACGACCCCGCGCGGCTGGAGGGCCCCCGACCGCCCCTACACCCGGGCCCCAGCCCCTCCGGCTCCTGGCGGCCGAAACCTTGGAAAAGTGCCTCCTCCTCCTCCCGGAGACCCGGCCCGCAGCTCTGTCAAGGGTGGTGCGGGCCGCCCCGCCTCCCGGGGCTGAGCTGGAGTTGAAGCGGGGCTGGCTGGCGAGTTTCCCCTCCCCCCGGCCCCCCGGGGCGCGAGCACTTAGGCTCCCGGGCGGGGCTGTCGGTCCTCCCTCGTTCCTCCCCCGTGGCCCACTCTGGGCGGGCTGCGTCGCCTCTCTGACCCGGGATTCCTTGCAGGGGTCAGGGCTCCGGTCCTTGGCAGCTCCACCTGCCTGGAAGGATGTGGGCACCTCTCCCAGGAGCCCCCTAGGCTGGCTACAGGCTGGCCTCCCAAGCATGCTGCCTTCTCTACCTCCACTTGCATACAGGCTGCCACCGAGATGGGCCACCTGCAGCAGAGGGTGGGTCTGACAGCTTCCGCCCTGCTCCCACCCAGCGGGCGGTCCCTGGTTTCCAGGCCTCTGCCTCAGGCCAGGGCTCTGGCCCCTTCCCGCTGCAACCAGCCCCTGCCTCTCACGCCTCTACAGCAGCCTCCCTCCAGCCTCTGTGCCTGTTCCCAGTGCCCTTGCCAGCCCCACGCCCCCAGCATTCCCAGCCCTCTAGGCTGCCTCCTCGCAGCCCCCTGCCTGTGCCCCACTCCACCACCTCCGGGCAGCCCCCCCCCACCTCCTCTCCTCAAGTCCCTCCCTGGCCTCCAGTCTCTTTCCTCCATCACCCTCCCCTCAGCACAGGCTCCAGCACACACGCCATGCCCATCACTGCTCTGTTCTAAAGCTCCAGGACCTGCTCATGTCCAGCTGGCCCTTCTGGATCCAGCCCCTGTGGACCTTTCTCACAGGCTGTCCTCCAGCCCTCCACCTCCCGTGTGTGTGCCTGCACCAGCCAGGCCCGTGGCTCCTGTTGCTCAGATCCACTGCGCTGCCCCCTTCAGGCCTCTGTCCACACCGTTCCCACTGCCTGCTGTTACAGCTGAACTAACTCACCCTCAGGAGGTGGTTCAGATGAACCCCAGTCCTTCACAGACTCCTCCCAAAACCGAAGAGCAAGGCACTCATGCTAAGAGGTCGGCGTGGGCTCCCCTGGTGGCGCAGTGGTGGAGAGTCCGCCTGCCGATGCAGGGGACACGGGTTCGTGCCCCGGTCCGGGAAGATCCCACATGCCGCGGAGCGGCGGGGCCCGTGAGCCGTGGCCGCTGAGCCTGCGCGTCCGGAGCCTGTGCTCCGCAGCGGGAGAGGCCACAACAGCGAGAGGCCCGCGTACCGCAAAAAAAGAAAAAAAAAAAGAGGTCGGCGTTACCTTGATACCAAAACCAAAGACCTCGCAAGAAAAGAAAACTACAGACCAATATCCCTATGAATGTCGGCGTAAAGTTCCTCACCAAAATACTAGCAAACTGAATCCAGCATCATATAAAAAGGATTCTACACCACGTGGGATTTATTCTAGGAATGCAAGTTTGATCTAACATTCAAAATTCAAAAAAATGTAGGAAATTGCGTGGTGGTCCAGTGGTTAGGACTCAGCGCTTTCACTGCCAGGGCCTGGGTTCGATCCCTGGTGTGGGAACGAAGATCTCAAAAGCCTCACGGCACAGCCAAAACAACAACAACAAAAAACACAAAAAACAAAACTCAAAGCAGGTAATACATTATATCAATCTAATAAAGAAAAAAAAAACACGCTTATGCTGATAGATGCAGAAAAAGCATTTGACAAAATTTGACAATCCTTCATAATGAGAACACCCAACCAACTAGGAGTGGGAGGAACTGCCTCAATCTGGTAAAGGACATCTACGAAGAACCGAGAGCTAACATCATAAACAATGGTGAGTGACTGAAAGCTTTCCCCTACAAGCAGGGACAAGGCAAGGACATCAGCTCTTGCCACTTCTATTCAACATTGTACCAGAGGTTCTAGCCAGGACAATTATGCAAGAAGAAGCAATAAAAGCTATGCATGGGCTTCCCTGGTGGCGCAGTGGTTGAGAGTCTGCCTGCCGATGCAGGGGACGCGGGTTCGTGCTCCGGTCTGGGAAGATCCCACATGCCGCGGAGCGGCTGGGCCCGTGAGCCATGGCCGCTAAGCCTGCGTGTCCGGAGCCTGTGCTCCGCAACGGGAGAGGCCACAGCGGTGAGGGGCCCGCGTACTGCAAAAAAAAAAAAAAAAAAAAAAAAAGCTATGCAGGTTGGGAAGGAAAAAGTAAAACTATTCAAAGATGAGATGATTAGAAAATCCAAGGGATCCACTAAAGAAAGAATGATTAGAACTGATAAACAAGCTCAGCAAGGTGGCAGGATACCAGATGGATACACCAAAATCAGTCCTATTTCTCTACACTAGCAACGAACAATCCAAAAATGGAAGAGGGTTAACTCAAGTGCCCCCTCTTTCAGGTGGTCCCACCAGCTCAGGCCCAGCACACAGGGGGCACCCAGGCAGTCCCAAAGGAGGTGTAGAATGCTGACCCTGCTGGGTGCTGGGGACTGCACGTTGCCTGGAAGGCGCAGGAAGCTGAAACAGAGCCCCACCCTGCTCCATCGCCTCCTCCCCCATCTGTAAGGAGACCTGGCATCTGTGTGGGGCAGGGGGTGCCAGAGGCAGAGCTGAGCATGATGGGGCCCACCCCTCGTCCTGGCTCCACACCTGAGCGAGCATGGGGAAGGAGCTGGGGTGGCGCGCGGTCCCACCCTGGTCAGCTCGGTGGCCAGGCAGGTGCAGGCCTGTGAGGGGCTCAGTCTCACCTGGCCTCCGTCCCTCTGCGGGCAGGAGGAGGGCTCTTGGGTGTCCACGGGCTGACCTTGGGTGGGGAGGGTGGGTTGTAGCAGGCCTGGTCGTGTTCCACCTTCACCTCCCCTGGGAATGTCCCTGCTTCAGGAACAGACATCCACCGCCCTTCTCCAGAAGATGGACCATCGAAGGGGAAGCTCATCCCGATGGCCGGATATCCTCTGGCCGCCCGGCCCTGCCCTGCACCACTGGGTGAGCTGGGTTGGGACCTGCCCAGGAACACAGTGCTAGGCATGCTCCCCAGTCTCTGCTCCGTGCCCACCCCCACCTTCTCTCTCAGCTGCGATTGGTCTGTGTGACCCAAGGCCCAAGGCTGTAGGGGTGAGGGCAGAACAGGCCGGAGAAAGCTGCTCTTTCCCACAGAGACAGCCCCGTTGGGCTCCAGGAAGCGCAGGCTCTGTGGCTTCCACCTGCCTTGGGGCTGCGAGCCTCCGGGGCGTGTGGTCACATCCCCTGCACAGGCCCACACATGAGCCGTGGCTCCGCACACTCGGTCACTGTCACACGCGGTGCACCCAGACAGGATGTGTGCATGAGCCGCACGGCCCGAAGGCAGAAGGTTCTGTGTGTGCACGTCAGTGTGTGTGCACACGCGTGTGTACCGGTGTGAGCCTGTGCACCAGGTTGCCTGGAAGGTGCATGAGGAAGGCGCTGGAGGGCGGGGTTCCCTCGGCTCTCCTCTCCTGCACCCGCAGGTGCGGTCTTGGCTGTGGTGAGGGAGCTGGCACCTCGTGGACCACAGGGTCGGGGTTCCGTCAGTGGTGACCAGGCCGCCCATGTGTGGGAGCTGCAGGGTGAGGAGGGTCTGGGGGGTCCCAGCCCCGAGGGAGAAGAGACCAGGTCCCCCAGTGCGCTCACTCACACCTATGCACACACTCATTCATCGCAGGCCTGCATGCACGCTTATACACTCACGCCCGAAGGCACACTCTCACATACCCACCTGCACATAATCATACGTGCACACGTACACACATGTACTCGCTCACACAGGCTCACACGCATACGTATGCACACACTCATTCATCGCAGGCCTGCATGCACGCTTATACACTCACGCCCGAAGGCACACTCTCACATACCCACCTGCACATAATCATACGTGCACACGTACACACATGTACTCGCTCACACAGGCTCACACGCATACGTATGCACACACTCATTCATCGCAGGCCTGCATGCACGCTTATACACTCACGCCCGAAGGCACACTCTCACATACCCACCTGCACATAATCATACGTGCACACGTACACACATGTACTCGCTCACACAGGCTCACACGCATACGTATGCACACACTCATTCATCGCAGGCCTGCATGCACGCTTATACACTCACGCCCGAAGGCACACTCTCACATACCCACCTGCACATAATCATGCGTGCACACGTACACACATGTACTCGCTCACACGCATACGTATGCACACACTCATTCATCGCAGGCCTGCATGCACGCTTATACACTCACGCCCGAAGGCACACTCTCACATACCCACCTGCACATAATCATGCGTGCACACGTACACACATGTACTCGCTCACACAGGCTCACACGCATACGTATGCACACACTCATTCATCGCAGGCCTGCATGCACGCTTATACACTCACGCCCGAAGGCACACTCTCACATACCCACCTGCACATAATCATACGTGCACACGTACACACATGTACTCGCTCACACAGGCTCACACGCATACGTATGCACACACTCATTCATCGCAGGCCTGCATGCACGCTTATACACTCACGCCCGAAGGCACACTCTCACATACCCACCTGCACATAATCATGCGTGCACACGTACACACATGTACTCGCTCACACAGGCTCACACGCATACGTATGCACACACTCATTCATCGCAGGCCTGCATGCACGCTTATACACTCACGCCCGAAGGCACACTCTCACATACCCACCTGCACATAATCATACGTGCACACGTACACACATGTACTCGCTCACACAGGCTCACACGCATACGTATGCACACACTCATTCATCGCAGGCCTGCATGCACGCTTATACACTCACGCCCGAAGGCACACTCTCACATACCCACCTGCACATAATCATACGTGCACACGTACACACATGTACTCGCTCACACAGGCTCACACGCATACGTATGCACACACTCATTCATCGCAGGCCTGCATGCACGCTTATACACTCACGCCCGAAGGCACACTCTCACATACCCACCTGCACATAATCATACGTGCACACGTACACACATGTACTCGCTCACACAGGCTCACACGCATACGTATGCACACACTCATTCATCGCAGGCCTGCATGCACGCTTATACACTCACGCCCGAAGGCACACTCTCACATACCCACCTGCACATAATCATACGTGCACACGTACACACATGTACTCGCTCACACAGGCTCACACGCATACGTATGCACACACTCATTCATCGCAGGCCTGCATGCACGCTTATACACTCACGCCCGAAGGCACACTCTCACATACCCACCTGCACATAATCATACGTGCACACGTACACACATGTACTCGCTCACACAGGCTCACACGCATACGTATGCACACACTCATTCATCGCAGGCCTGCATGCACGCTTATACACTCACGCCCGAAGGCACACTCTCACATACCCACCTGCACATAATCATACGTGCACACGTACACACATGTACTCGCTCACACAGGCTCACACGCATACGTATGCACACACTCATTCATCGCAGGCCTGCATGCACGCTTATACACTCACGCCCGAAGGCACACTCTCACATACCCACCTGCACATAATCATACGTGCACACGTACACACATGTACTCGCTCACACAGGCTCACACGCATACGTATGCACACACTCATTCATCGCAGGCCTGCATGCACGCTTATACACTCACGCCCGAAGGCACACTCTCACATACCCACCTGCACATAATCATGCGTGCACACGTACACACATGTACTCGCTCACACAGGCTCACACGCATACGTATGCACACACTCATTCATCGCAGGCCTGCATGCACGCTTATACACTCACGCCCGAAGGCACACTCTCACATACCCACCTGCACATAATCATGCGTGCACACGTACACACATGTACTCGCTCACACAGGCTCACACGCATACGTATGCACACACTCATTCATCGCAGGCCTGCATGCACGCTTATACACTCACGCCCGAAGGCACACTCTCACATACCCACCTGCACATAATCATACGTGCACACGTACACACATGTACTCGCTCACACAGGCTCACACGCATACGTATGCACACACTCATTCATCGCAGGCCTGCATGCACGCTTATACACTCACGCCCGAAGGCACACTCTCACATACCCACCTGCACATAATCATACGTGCACACGTACACACATGTACTCGCTCACACAGGCTCACACGCATACGTATGCACACACTCATTCATCGCAGGCCTGCATGCACGCTTATACACTCACGCCCGAAGGCACACTCTCACATACCCACCTGCACATAATCATACGTGCACACGTACACACATGTACTCGCTCACACAGGCTCACACGCATACGTATGCACACACTCATTCATCGCAGGCCTGCATGCACGCTTATACACTCACGCCCGAAGGCACACTCTCACATACCCACCTGCACATAATCATACGTGCACACGTACACACATGTACTCGCTCACACAGGCTCACACGCATACGTATGCACACACTCATTCATCGCAGGCCTGCATGCACGCTTATACACTCACGCCCGAAGGCACACTCTCACATACCCACCTGCACATAATCATACGTGCACACGTACACACATGTACTCGCTCACACAGGCTCACACGCATACGTATGCACACACTCATTCATCGCAGGCCTGCATGCACGCTTATACACTCACGCCCGAAGGCACACTCTCACATACCCACCTGCATATAATCATACGTGCACACGTACACACATGTACTCGCTCACACAGGCTCACACGCATACGTATGCACACACTCATTCATCGCAGGCCTGCATGCACGCTTATACACTCACGCCCGAAGGCACACTCTCACATACCCACCTGCACATAATCATGCGTGCACACGTACACACATGTACTCGCTCACACAGGCTCACACGCATACGTATGCACACACTCATTCATCGCAGGCCTGCATGCACGCTTATACACTCACGCCCGAAGGCACACTCTCACATACCCACCTGCACATAATCATACGTGCACACGTACACACATGTACTCGCTCACACAGGCTCACACGCATACGTATGCACACACTCATTCATCGCAGGCCTGCATGCACGCTTATACACTCACGCCCGAAGGCACACTCTCACATACCCACCTGCACATAATCATGCGTGCACACGTACACACATGTACTCGCTCACACAGGCTCACACGCATACGTATGCACACACTCATTCATCGCAGGCCTGCATGCACGCTTATACACTCACGCCCGAAGGCACACTCTCACATACCCACCTGCACATAATCATACGTGCACACGTACACACATGTACTCGCTCACACAGGCTCACACGCATACGTATGCACACACTCATTCATCGCAGGCCTGCATGCACGCTTATACACTCACGCCCGAAGGCACACTCTCACATACCCACCTGCATATAATCATACGTGCACACGTACACACATGTACTCGCTCACACAGGCTCACACGCATACGTATGCACACACTCATTCATCGCAGGCCTGCATGCACGCTTATACACTCACGCCCGAAGGCACACTCTCACATACCCACCTGCATATAATCATGCGTGCACACGTACACACATGTACTCGCTCACACAGGCTCACACGCATACGTATGCACACACTCATCGCACATGTACACGCTCACATTCATTCTTATACATGCACTCATTTCCACACATGCCTGCTTGCACTCAAATGTACTTATACACACACACTGACTCACGTGTATATTCACACACACACACACACACACACACACACACACACACACACACACACAGCCTCCAGGGGCTAGCAGGACCTTTCATGGGTGGCCCCAGTGCCCTGGGCAGGCAGCTTGGGCACAGGTCAGAGTAATCATCACTACCCCGCAGCCCTGCACTGGTCCAGAGCCAAGTCTGACCTGACAGCTCATTAAACCCCACAGGCATTGCTTTACCTCCATCTCACAGACTAGGACACTAATGAACAAGCTCAGCAAGTCGTCAACTCGCATGGCGCACACCGGGCACTCACCGTGGGGACCAGACTCTGTGCTTCTCGAGGACCACCCCACGTCACCATCCTAACACCCCCTGACGTGTGAACCTGTGTCACCCCCACGACACTGATGAACACGCCGAGGCTCGGAGAAGCTGAATAACTCAGAAGTCATACAGCCAGTGAATAGTGGAGCGCTCAGCCTGTCCCGCCCCGCACAGAGCGGGCGCTAGGTGGCGCTGGAGGGGCGGGGCCGCAGCGCCTCTTGGTTCCGTCTCTCCTTTCAGTTTCTCCTCCCCCTTCCTCTTCCCAGAATCTTTCTCCATAAAAGAATGAAAACCAAAAATCTCCAGTGAAGGCCAGTGACGAGCCATGCCAGAGGGAGGGAGGGAGGCACGACCTGGGCTGGGGTCCCTGAGACCCTGAGGCTCTTCGGCTCCCTGCCAGGCCCCCCAGCACTGCGCTCCCAGGGCAGGCAGGCAGTGGGAGCTCACACAGCTCTCCGTGTCCCCGCAGTGCAGGCACGGTCACACTGACACATCATCACACTCACACACGCACACACACAATGTGTGCACCCAGGACCCAAACGCCAAGGCCACCCAGGCAGGGCAGCACATGACCAGGGGGCGGGGTTGTCCTCTCTGGGCTCCCACTTGCCCCGTCCAGCTGAGGGCTCTCCTCTCCGCGGCCCAGGGCCAGCGTCCTGTGCGCCCCACCGCGGGCCCCGTTGAGGGGGGTTCTGACTCCTCACGGGGACTCCCTGAGCGGCTCTACAGGTGCTGGGCCGGCACCACCTCCCGAGCCCCCAACCCCAGGACCGCCCTGCTGACCTGGTGGCACTGACCCAGCACATGACTGTCTTCTTGCCTGGCGACGGCTTGGGGGCAGGTGTCCTGGGGCCCAGGAAGGCCATGTGGCTCAGGGGCCACGGGGCGGGGCTTCAGCCGGCCTCCCCTAGGCAGGCGCGGTGCAGTGCCCCGCGCAGCCCAGAGTGCTGGGCCGGCTACGCCCGCGGAGCCTCCTGCTGACAGCCGCCTGCTGCATCTGGGGCCCGTGGCCTCCAGGGCTTCCTCCCCGCCCAGGGCTTCCTGTTGCCGGGCCCCTGGGCAGCCCCGGGTAGCCAGAACTTCCTGCCTTCCACCCTCTGAGGTCCTGAGGCCCAGCGCTGTGCCCAGTCAGTGCCGTGTGGCCTGCTAGCTTTGGGCCACGCCCACTGTGGCCAGAGACCGCAGCTCGCCAGGCCCCGGGATGAGGCCAGTTGGACTTCTTCCCAGCAAATCGCTGAAGCCCCAAAGCCCAGGGCGCCAGGCCTGGCCTCCCTGACCCCAGAGACAGCCACACAAGAAGTCGGTGCTTACGCCCCACACGGGGAGCTCACTACTACCTGGGCGTGCTCCCACCACCACCACCACGGGCGCCACTGCCCAGCTCTACCTTCCGAGGCTACACAGCGCAGCTGTGCCCCTGGCACCAGAGCCTTCTGCGTTTCAAGGTGGCCACCTCTCTGCCCTTTGACACCAAGGGACCAAGGGATGGGTTCCGAGCCTGGGCCCAGGCGTCGGCCCGTCACCTTCCCTCCTCCCCCAAGCCTTCTGCCCCACCCCATCCCCCCACTCCAGGCACAGCCTCTGTGACAGAGCCGTGATCGCCGCTGTCTGCTGCCTCATGAACACCTGGCTGGCTAGAGAGCACTCACAGCCCCAGCGGCAAAGCACAGCCCTGGCACTCCCTGGTCCCTGACCGGGTCCCTCCCAAGCCTGCTCTGCCCCACCAAGCCGGGCTTCCTCCCCCGCCCGGGTCCACAGCCAGGAAGCTGGGAGCAGGGATTCAAGCCCAGGCTGCTTGGTGCTGAGCCCCCAGGCCCCCTGCCTCTCCTCCCCTGAGCTTGGGTCTCAAGGTCACACCTCGCCCAGGGAGGACAAGACCAGCTGGAGGAAGGAGTGCTTTGGGGCCACGCCACGGCAGGATTTGAGGGTGACAGAGGCCGCAGACTACGGGGTCCTCGGGCGTTGCAAAGGCCTCGTCCTGCCCGCCAGGTTTACCAGGGCATAGCCCTACAGCCAGCTGTGCCGGTGCCTAGACAGCCCGCATCCCTGTGTGTCGGGGCCTGAGGGAGGCCAGCCCTGGGCTGGGGGGCCTCCATCTCCCAATGTGTGCACAGCCCCAGACCCCTGCCAAGGTCCCCGCATCACCTGGGGGCCAGTCTGGGGTGTGAGACTACCTGCTATCTCCTGGAGGATGGGGCTTTTGTGTACGAGCTGTCCTCAGGGCGGGACCCTGGCCTCCGCAGCCTGTGTCAGCCTCAGTGCCCTCGGTGGCCGTGGGCAGGCCACGCCTTCAGGAGAAAGCTGACCACAACAGATGGACGGGTGGTGGCAATGGGGAGGTTCAGTGGGGCCCCCTGCCCTTCCCCTTTGCAGCCTGCCCAGAGTGGGGAGAGGGCTCCCAGTCAGACTCAGCTGGGCACCCTGCCCACCTCTATCCTCTGCCAGCTGTGCGCCTCAAGCTACTGACTTAGCCTCTCTGAGCCTTAGTTTCTTCATCAGTGCTCAGGGTTGAGATAAAATAGCAGGTTAGGAGCCCCTGGGGCTTGGGCAGCCAGGACAAGCCAGTGGAGCAGTTCTGGGACGGGGCAGGGGCTTCAAGGGGCCGTGAGGTCCAGAGGAGGTGCCCAGCAGGCACTGGATCAGGGGAGGCCTCCAGACGAGGGGCCAGGTTTGACTGAGAAGGAGTTTGCTGGGGCAGGGGTGGCCTGAGGAAGTCAAAGTCCGGGCAGCAAGTGGCCAGAGCCGGGGGAGGCTGCAGGGGTGGGCGGCAGGGGGGGAGGGGAGGGTGTGGGCACAGGCCTGCAGGTGAGAACTGCCCGGAACCGGGAGGCCGCCAGGCTCTCCCTGGGACATCCCATCCCAAGGATGGATCAGGAGGCCTGGGGTCCAGGAGCCACAGCCTCCCCTTGCCCCTGCCCCAGGAGGGCCACCAAGCGCTATCCACAGCAGAGGCAGAGTAGGCAGAGGGCCACACCCGCTGGAGCCCTGGCTCAGCACTAAGAGGCCCTAGGGGCAGTCACGCCCGAGCAGAGGAACAGGGGTCTCCGTGGAAGTCAGACCTGCGTCGACTCCTTCCCCAGCCCTACTCCCTCTGGGAGTCTGAGGTCAGGATTCCCGGGGTTGCTTTGCGACCTCTGAAGGCCCCGCCACTCCAGGCCTCTGTTCCTCCCTGTGCCCTCCCATCTCCCGAGGCAGCATTTCATCCGTGCAGCAAATAACGCAGCGATTCACATTCCTCAAACAGAGGACATTCAGGGTCCCTCCTTCAATAGTGGGAGCTCCACGACCTTTCACACTGTGCTGAGAATAACCAGCCCCCAAGCAGCAAGATGTGTGGGGCTGGGGTCCCTGCCCTCAGCAGCTCTGGTCTTCCACTCAACCCTCCCCAAGTTGCAGCTCCTCCCCCAGCTCCCAGGGCGGCTGCCTCTAAGTTCCAGGCTTGGGGACCACCCACCATGCCAGACGCAGCACACTTAGCAGGGTGGGTAGGACTAGACAGCAGCCGGCGGGGCAGGGGCCAAGAGTCAGCCTGAAAAAGTGGAAGGGAGAGCCTTCTGGCTTCCAGGGGTCCTCAGCCTGCTCTGGAGCCAGGCAAAAGCCCAGGCAAATGCCCACCACCTCTGCAGCAGGCCATGGAGCCTGCCCCACCCTGATGCTCACAGCCCACTTACCTGCGGTGACCCTGGGGATGCTAGGGTTCAAAGAGCAGGGCACTGGCCGGGCCAATGGTCAGGGAACAGAGGTGTGGGGACTGGAACCACGTCCCTGAGAACCCCAGCTCGGTGTCTCCCGCAGTCTCCCAGAGCCCTGTGCCCAGTCCAGTGCCCACCTGTCACCTTCAGGCCAAGGAGGGCCTGCCAGGCTCAGGGAGGGCCCTGGGGCCAGGGAAGGGTGGCTGGCACCTCCATTCGTGTGAAAACCTCAAGCTCTCAAAATAAGATGCTTTGCATCAGTCCCTCACAAAGGAAAGGCCCAAGGCCACCCACAGCCAGCCTGGGACCCACCTACTTAGTCCCCACCCTCCGGGGCCAGGGCCACGAGCCCTTCCCCTGTCTGAGCCTCACTCCTCTCTGCACAGGTGCTGTAAGCTGCCTTCCTGCGCAGAGCTGCAAGGATTCCCGGGAATTTGGTCCTGGGTGCCATCCAGCTGGGCAGAGGGAGCGGGTGGCATAGAGGGCAGGGTCCTGGTCACGGCCACCCAGTGTAGTGGGCTGAATGGGGGCCCCCAGAGACATATGTCCGAGTCCTAGTCCCTGGGAACTATGACCATGACCTTATTTGGAGAAAGGATCTTTGCATATGTAATTAAGGATCTTACCATGGGCCCTAAATCCAACAACAAGCATCCTTATAACAGACAAAAGAGAAGGGGGAAAGAAAACCCGGAAAAAGAGATCAGACTTGCGGTTACCAGAGGCGGAGGGTGGAATTGCAGGAAGGTGGTCAAAAGGTACAAGCTTCCAGTTATGAAATAAATAGGTCCTGGGGGTGGAATTGCAACACGGTGACTGTAGCCAACAGTGCTGTACGGTGTGCAGGAAAGTTGTAAAGAAAGTAAATCCTAAGAGTTCTCGTCACAAGGAAACATTTTTGTCCCTTTTTTCTTTTCTTTTTATTGTCTCTGTATAAAGAAGGTGGATGTTAGCTGAACCTATTGTGGGAATCATCTCACAGTATATGCAAATCAACCATCATGCTGTGTGCCTTAAACTTAAAAATAAAAAGAGAGGGCTTCCCTGGTGGCGCAGTGGTTGACAGTCCACCTGCCGATGCAGGGGACGCGGGTTCGTGCCCTGGTCTGGGAAGATCCCACATGCCGCGGAGCGGCTGGGCCCGTGAGCCGTGGCCGCTGAGCCTGCGCGTCCGGAGCCTGTGCTCCACAACGGGAGAGGCCACAACAGTGAGAGGCCCGCATACCGCAAAAAAAAAAAAAATTATAAAATAAAAAAAATAAAAAGAGAGAGAGGAAAGACACAGAGAAGAAGGTGATGTGAAGACAGAAGCAGAGATTGGAGTGATGTGGCCATAAACCAAGGAAGCTGAGGGCTGCAGGCAGCCACTAGAGGCTGGAAGACAAGGGAGGAAGGAAGGATTCTCCCCTGGAGCCTCCCGTGGGAGCGTGGCCCTGCTGACACCTTGATTTTGGAGTCTGGCCCCAGGACTGTGAGAATAAATTTCTCTTTTTTTCAGCCCGCAGCTTGTGGTACTTTGTTAGGGCAGCCGTAGGAAACTATTTTACACGGAGACTGGCTGAAGTTCTTCCCCTGGATGAGCTCACAGTCAATTTGAAGTCCTGGGCGTGCCAGCAGGGTGAGGCTCGCTCTGTGTGAGGCATCCAGCTGGATAGGGTAAATCTGAGCGGGCTTCCACAGCCTCACCACCTCCCACCCTTCCCGTGCACGGGGTCGGAGGCCACACCCAGCCTACACCCACCAGACTTGCTGGGCCCACCTCCGGACCCTGGTTCCCACCCCTGGACAGCCCTTCCTTGGCTCCATCCAGCCATTTCCACCACGAAGCAGAGGCCAGGCTGGTTCCCTGGCTGAGTGTATGGGGTCTGGCCCCTGCTTGCTGCCCTGAGCCCTCGACTCTGGGCCTGTCACACAGAACCACTGTGCCCCACTCTGAGTACGCGCAATCTTCTCCACCTGGAAACTATATCCTCTCCAACAAATGCTCCCTCATCCTCTGAAAACAGAACCATCTAGACCCTCACCCCCTCCTCTGCAATCTCCAAGTCAATGGCACAGCCTTGCCCACCAGGGTGTCACATGTGTTTGTATCCCTAGCACTCCCCATGGGCCTGGGTCCCACTGAATCCCCAGAGCCCGGTGCCTGGCCCACAGAAGGGGCCAAGAGCCCGATGGATGAGTAGACAGATGGGTTCAGCGTCACATCTACACACACGGCCATACCCCTGATGTGGCTATACAAGCACATGCCTGGACCTCAGAGCCAGAGTGAAGCAGTAATCTGACCAGTGGCTGTAGCAAAGTCCCATGGCCCAGGACCCCCCAGCCGCCTGGTGAGGTAAGCCGCCAGCCAGCACTGGGTGAGCACTGGAGTCTGCTCATTGCAAAACAGAGAACAGCCCAGCATCCCCCGAAGACAGCAGTGTGCTGGGGTCTAGGAGGCCCCCAGGGGCTTCTCAGGGCTACCCAGGGTGGAGGCGAGAGGCAGTCCAGCCACTCCCGTGTCGGCGGCAAAGGGAATTAGGGGAAGTGCAGAAAGAGGCCCACATGCACAGCTGCCCACATGGAGCCTGGGCTTCAGAGGGTGGTGGCCAAATGGGGTTTCTACTCTGGGACCCTCGGCCCTCGAGCTCTGTCCCCATAGAGGACTCGTAGAGCCCACGTATCCCTGGATGCCCCCCACCCTACCCCGTAGCAAGTTGGGGCCCTCCTCTCCAGGCCTGGCGTCTCTGCCTCTAGCAAACATTCCCAAACTGAGCAGCATCTCTCAAGGGCCGGGGTCGAGGGCTGGATTAGCCTGGGGAGCAGAGCTGGGGCCCCTCAAAGAGTCGGGGCCGCTGCGCACCGCACACCAGGTGCGGGACACACTCAACAGAGCCCTGGGGAGGAGGGAGCTCGGGGCCTGGCCAGGAAGAAGCAGCACGTGGGTGGGAGGGAGGATGGCTGGGCAGGGGTCCAGGCCCAGGGTCCCTGTCCTTGGATATGGCCATGGTGGGCAGGGGTCGGTCTGGGGGAAGCATAGGTTAGCATCGTCACTCTCTCGTCTCAAACCACAAGCCAGCAGAGGCGTTTCAGGATTCACACTTCAGTTCATCATGACACTGACAAGTTTCCACTTTTTAATTGCTTGAGGAAAAAGCTCTCCAGAGTGCTGACGTGTGGGCGGGGTCCGCCCCCGTGTTCCTGGCCCCTCGCCTGCCGGCAGAGGCTCACTGCTGCGCATCACAGCCAGCAGGCACCACAGGTTCCCAGCCCCGCCCGCCAGGACAGGGCTGCTCCACCATGGGACCTCGGTAGGCAGGACGGCGCGGTGGTGATGGCACAGGCTTCCTTGGGGACAGGATGGGCTCAGTCCTAACCTTGCGGCCCACAGCTCCTGTGCGGGGCTGTCCCGAGGGCCACCGGGCATGGCTGGGGGGCAGGGTGACTCCAGGGATTCCGTGGGCCACGCCGTCATCACCGTCGCGTCAGGAAGGGAGAGCGCTCTCCTGAACCTCCCCTGCTCAAAGCCAGGCGACACCTTCCCATCCTGCCCCCGTGGGTCTGGAGCCCCGAGTATTCCCGCCTCCTTGCTCACCACTGGCCCCATCTGAGCCAGGCTTGCAGGGTTGAAAATTCCACCTGAAGGTGACGGATACCTTTGCCCAGTGCTGTGCTCAGCGTGGAGCGACATCTCCCTTCCCCTTGGTCCCACCCCTGCCTCCTCCGCCCCACGTCCAGACCCACCACCTGCACACACCGCCCCTGCCCTTTTCCTGCGCAGGCTCCGCCCACATGCAGGGCCACAGTGACGGCGGCATTTTCAGCCTGTCTGTTGACTTTCTGACCCTTCTTCGATACAGCTCGATGGGGGGTGACATGACAGCCACTCCTTGTGTCTGTCCCCTGCAGTGTCCCCAGCATGAAGCTGCCCTGGGCACCTCCCGCAGCGTGAACAGATCCCACCTCCTTAGCTGGACACTCCCGACTCCACATGGGGTCCCATTACGGAGCTCGTTCACTGAATGAAACTGTTCATCTCTCCCTAAGACCCCCACTGCTCTATCCCTGGGGGGCCTCTGGCTGCAATGACAATGCCTAGTGCGGGGGCTCTGCCACCCACGAGCAAGGCCTGCACACCCCGGGAGTGACCTCGGCCAGGCGCTTGACCTCTCCCAGTCTCACTGTCCTTGCCCACAAAGCGACCAGCAGGCACCGGCAGGGCAGGTGTAGGGCCTGGACAACGCACCCTCACACCCCGAGCGCCCGGTGGGCTGAGCCCCAGGCAGACCAGGCTGCCCGACACTGCTGCCCACCCTCCAGGGGCCAAGGGGGTGTGGCTGGGCTGGAATCTGTAGAGCCCCGTTGTCAGGTCGCCCAGAAGGGGACAGACCGTCTCCTCTGAGGTCACTCCCGGCAGATGAGGAACACGCAGACGGCAGGACTTCCCCAAACCCAGCCCGCTCCACCCTCTTCCCAGCGGCCACCGTGCGTGCTCCTTGGGTCACGTCACCGTGGCTCCCTCAGCACTCCAGAGCCTGGCCCTCAGTGGAGGGTCTGGTCACCGACAGCAGCCCCAGGCCTCAGGAGCACAGGCTACCACCAGCCAGACCCTCCTGGGGACACATGTACATGTCACATCCTGTGGGGACACGTCCCCACTTGCTGAAGCCAAGGCAGGGGGGTCACAAAGGCTGGGGGCACTTTCCTGTCTACGGTCCACCTCTCGTGACGGGAGGGCCAAGTCAGTGCGCCAGGGCAGGGGGCACCCTCCAGGAATGTCCGCCCAGTGCCGAGCCGTCAGCCCCCATGGCCCACTCAGTCCCCAGCTGCCCGTCTCCTGCTCTCCCGATGAGGAAGCTGAGGCTGAGCGGGCTGCAGCAGTGGCCACACAGCCAGCACCACCCATGTGGCCCAGAGCCAGGACCACTTCACCCGCCACATGCAGCCTGACACTTTCCACCAAGCCTGGGTCTCAGGGGCATGAGGAGGAGCCCCAGGGCCTACTCTCAGGAAGGATGCCAGCTCCCACCCGGCAGAGAACCCAGCAGCCCAGAGGAGGGTTCCAGGCTCCGGTCAGAAGGCTGGGGCACACGGGGCTGGCACACACGGCCTGGGGATGCGGGCACATGCCAGCCTGTCCTCGTGCATTCAGAGTCTGCTTCTGTTTTACACGTATCTCCAGAGCCCAGGGGGAGCTCGTCAGGAGACTGTCCCGGCCACAAGCCCCCACCCTGAGCCCTGTTCTCCGCTGTCCCCGGTACTGGGACAGAGGGAGGCCATCAGGACATTGCCACCTGTCAGCAAACGCCGCACCCTTCACCCCCGGATCCAAGCTGGGCTCCCGATCTGCTGGGGAGGCAGCCACCTCTGACTCACATCCTTGTGACAACGCTTCCACCCAGATGGAGTGACACATCAGGCAGCATCCTCACGCCATAGCCAAGCAGGAAGATTACATGGAAAGTGTCTTGAGTAGCAAAGAGCTTGTGCAAAGGGCCTGGGGTTGGGGTGAGAGGAGGCATCCAGAGAGACCTGGCCCCACTGCTCCTTGCAGGAGCCGAGGGTGGAGGCCAGAGGCTGGCCCTGACAGGCACGCTGCAGGGACACTTGCTGTCCGCCGGTGCCAGGCCAGGGCAGCTGTACGAGCCCTCCACACTGGCAACCACCAGCTGGGGCATCCCAGCGTAGGCCACCAGGGGCACTGACCTTGACACCAGTAGCATCTGTTCCTTTACTCATCTCTTTAGGATCTTTCGTGCCATGGTGGCCTCCCTCAGACCACAGGAACCAGGAAGTTCCTGAGTACCTTACAGCATTTCACCAAGTCAGGGCTCCCGGGTCAGGACAAAGGGCATCAGGACCCAGGGGCATGAGGTGTGGCCCCGCATCTCAGCTGCTCCATATACCTCTGGGGGGGGTCCCTGGACCACTCACTCACCTATGAACCTGGTTCACCAATTGTCCAGCAGTATTTTGGTCTCCTGCCCACCCTGCCACAGGCTGGAGCCCGTCAAGTCCAAGTCCATACCACAAGGTCCCTTCCCTCCTTCTTCTCACTTCAGCATTTTAGGGTTTGGTGTCTCTTCAGTTTTAATCCGTTTATTTTTATCCTTTTATCACTAATGTTCATTTTTTTCTTGGCCGCATGGCCTGCAGGATCTTAGCTCCCGGACCAGGGAGCGAAACCTGCGCCCACTGCGGTGGAAGTGCAGAGTCTTAACCACTGAACCACCAGGGAAGTCCCCCTAATGTTAACATTTTTAGGCTGTTTTCAAACATTTTTTTCTTTGATGCTGTAGATTAACCTTCACTCTCTGAGTTTTCTATTTATATATATATATATTTTTTTTAATTAATTAATTTTCTTTTTGCGGTACGCGGGCCTCTCACTGTTGTGGCCTCTCCCGTTGCGGAACACAGGCTCCGGACGCGCAGGCTCAGCGGCCATGGCTCACGGGCCCAGCCGCTCCGCGGCATGTGGGATCTTCCTGGACCGGGGCACGAACCCGTGTCCGCTGCATCGGCAGGCGGACTCTCAACCACTGCACCACCAGGGAAGCCCCTGAGTTTTTTATTTTATTGCATTGTTTCTGCTTTTGCTCACCTTTTATTCCTCGGTCAATTTTAAGTTGGCCTCAGGAGGGTCTTGCCCTCTCACTGCCTACTTCCTGGGGTTCCCCACAGGCTTGGGGGGGGGCGCCCCGTGACGGGGCAGCCCCTCCACCGGGCTGTCGTGGATGGGGGCTGGGGGAGCAGGCCGCAGCCACTCCCAGGCCTGGGTCTCTGGCTGGACAGAGGCAGGGGGACAGAGACACACCCAGAAGGGAGGGAGCCAGAGAGAGGCCACGGGAAGAGGCACGGACAGGGGGCAAAAGATGGAAGGAGGAGCAGGCCGGCCCCCCATGCGGTGTGGGGACCCGAGAACGCTGTTCCTCCTCAGCCTGGGAGCCCTGGGCCGGGCGCTGGATGGATGACTCACGGCCCTGGCTCCCCTCCGAGCCCCTCAGCTGGGCCCACAGGGGGCCTGGCTGGCCTGACTGTTCCCAGGCGCCCTCACACTGCCCCATTGTTCAGAGGCCCAGTGAGGAGAAGGGTCTGGCGGTGGGCCCAGGATGGCGAGAAAGGGGCCCAGCCCCAGCTCTCCTGCCCCTCTTGGGCAGCCTTGACAGACAGGACAGGGGACAGGAGGGGGTGGGGGAGGGCTGTCTCCATCCAGCCACGCTGCCATCCTCCCAAGGCCGGTGGTCCTGCAGGATGCTGCGCCCCGGCCCCTCTCTCTGAGCCGCTGTCCCAGCCACAACTGGGAGGCAACTCTCAAAGGCAACTGGGCTCAGTCTCAGGTTCAAGGCCGTTACCCCGTTGGTGCTCAGCCACGACGACGGACGGCTTGCACGCCTTCCCGACCGCCTCGTGCTGTCCCCACCCTGCAAACTTAGGTCACCCCGGGACACCCTGATGCCCCACAGTCAGGCTGGGGAGTGGTGCCCTCAGGGGACCTCAGAGCCCAGCGCAGGGCTGGAGGAGAGGGCCTCTGCTGAGGCCCATCCCCCTGCTCCCTTCCTCCAGGCCCACTCCCTTCCACTGGTACAGCAGCCTTAGAAATGCTTCCCCAGATCCCACAGGCAAAGTGCCCGCGGGGCCCTTGTGGACAAGGCAAACGCTCTCATCTAACCCTCAGCCTAACTAAGCCTCCCAGAGGCAAGGTGGCTTCTGATGGTCAGCAGAGCCAGGGGTCAAGCTCCCGAGTGCCAGCCCCTAAGGCCTCCTCCTGGCTGGGGACCTGCCACCGGGCTGGGGCAGCCTGCCCCGGGTGGGGGAGGGGTACGGCTCAGCGGTGCTATAGGGACACCCTCCGCTCCCCAGGGAGACAGCCATGGGGTCACACCACTGTCGCCAGAAAAGCCAGCAATGAGGACTGGGGGTGCGGGGGGCGGAGGGCAGAGGCAGTACGACCAGAGCCGGGTGCTACCCCACGTCTGCCTTCCCCCGGCCCTGGCGGCCCCCTCAGCGAGAGTCACTGACTCCACCCTGGTCAGCTGAACCCCTGCGCCCACGGCACACCTAGCCCTCCTGCAGGTCCAATTCACCTGCTTTTGCCCAAGCTCCTTACAGCCCCTGCTGCGGTGCGGTATGTGTGGTGGGGGGCAGGAGGCAGTCTTAAGACCCCAGAGCGATCTTTCAAACCACAAACCAGCCCCTGCTCAAAACCCTCCCACGGGGGCTTCCCTGGTGGCACAGTGGTTAAGAATGCTCCTGCCAATGCAGGGGACACAGGTTCAAGCCCTGGTTCAGGAAGATCCCACATGCCGCAGAGCAACAAAGCCCGTGCGCCGTAACTACTGACTGAGCCTGCGCTCTAGAGCCCGCGAGCCACAACTACTGAGCCCACACGCCACAACTACTGAGCCTGCACTCTAGAGCCCGCGAGCCACAACTACTGAGCCCGCGTGCCACAACTACTGAGCCCACGTCTCACAACTACTGAAACCTGTGCACCTAGAGCCCGTGCTCCGGTGGCAAGAGAAGCCATCGCAATAAGCCCCCGCACTGCAACCAAGAGTAGCCCCCGCTCGCCACAACTAGAGAAAGCCCGTGCACAGAAACGAAGACCCAATGCAGCCCAAAATAAATAAATTAAAAAATTTATAAATAAGTAAATTTATAAAAAAAACCTCCCATGCCTGACCTCTCAGCCTGGCCCCTCCTGCCCCCTTCCTGCTTCCAACCCAAGAAGGCCCTACCCCAAATGGCACCTCCTACACCATTCTTGGGGGCCGCCCCCCTGCAGGGCGAGGAGGTGCCTGCTGCCTCTGCAGGGCTGGGCCTGGGGCTGCCTGTGGGGAGGGGCCCCCGCGGGTCCTCCAGGCAGCAGGGGCATCAACACGGAGGCCACTGGGGTGGGGCCATCCCCTCCTGCTTCCCAAGGCCTCACTCTGGAACAACTACCTGTTGGTGCCCGGCTGGCAGGAACCTTGGGCTTGGGGCAGGGCCTCCTAGGTCCTGCGTGTGTGCGGGGGATCTCGTTCTCAACACTCTTCCTTCTCCCGTGACCTCCTGCCCCCAGAGCAGGCACGGCCACCACTGACCACAGAACTTCACCCTCCTGGTCACATTCTCGAGAGAACGGAAGGCTGATCTCAGAGAGCTCCCGTCCCACGTGGCAAACCTTCCAAGGCTGGTGCCCAGGAACCCCAGGATGGCTGGGCAACTCAGGGATGGGCTCCATGCCTCACTCCATTTTATAACAAGTGGACACCAGGGCCACCGGTGCCGAGGCCCAGCTGGGCCAGAACCCGGGCCCTGAGCACAGCCTGGGGCTCCCCCTTACCCCCCCCTCAGGCCCGGCACACCTCCTCTGACAGAAGCACCAGGCATCGGCCTCCTCTGGCAGCGGCAGCCCAAGGTCTGGAACCAGATTAGGCTGGGTCCTGGTGAGGCCCCGAAGGGAAGTGATTCCAGAGTCTCCTGCCCCCATAGCCCACCCCTGAGCAGCTCCCCTGTGTGGCAAGGAGCCGGCACTGGGGGCCCCAGCCCTGGTGCAGCGAAGTGCCAGGGTGGGGTCCCCTGGAGCAGCATACCCTTCCCCCTGGGTGAGCTTCCAGAGAAGTCAGGAGGTGGGGGTTTAGGGGAGGACTTCGTGGGGTCCGGCTGCTCAGTGGGGCTGCAGCACAGCATCGACAAGCCCCCGAGATGGGGGCTGTGGGGGTACGTGGTGGTGATACCTCCTGCGGGAGGCTTAGGCTCTATCCCCAAGTGTCTTCGGCCCCGCCAAGATCTGGGTGGGTCAGCAGGGAGGCTGTAGTGGCCTGGCACTGACCCTGGGGGCTCTGAGGCCCTCTCGTGCATCCAGCTCACAGCCGGGCACTACCATGGATCCCGCCCAGCATCCAACGGCCACCCTGCGCTCCTAGGGGTTTCGGGCCAGATGGTGATGGCAATGGGAAGCCGCCTCTCGTCCTGTGCTGAAGGGCAGGGGACGCGGTCACTCCGTCCTCTGCCTACCGTGGTCAAACCCACCAGCTGATCACTGACCTGCCTGCCAGGGCCCGGCCCCCAGCACTGTGTCTGCCTGGCCATCAGGGGACCCAGTGGCTCTGTGCCAGCTGCCCCTTGAGAAAGGGTCTTCCTTTTCTGGCCTCAAATAGGAGGAGAGGAAGCAGCTGGGGTTACGGAGGACATTCCTCAGGAGACAAGGTGAGTTTCCTGGCATGCCTCCCTCCCCCTCCCACCTGTCCACGCAGGGCTCCCGGCCCGCTTTTCTGGCTCCTTCCCCACCACTCTCCTACTGGTGGCAGATCTAATCTTGCCAGGCCCCATCTGGGGCACTGGGTCTCTGGGACCCACAGACCAGGTCTCCGCAGTGGCCGGTGGGTCAGTGGAGTTCAGGCTGACCCCAATCTTGGCCCCAACATGTGTCTCTAGGAAGGAACAGCCACGGAGAAAGGAAAGGCTTCCACTTAGGGTGGAGCGCCCCAGACTCCCCGCCTGTCTCCCCGTCTGAACCACTGCTGGGGCCCCTGAGACAAGGTGACCTCAGTAGTGACTATTAAGGGCTGTGGCTGCTGCAGCCCACGGCCCGGGGCCATGATAGAAACCTGGAGAGGTTCACACAAGGCCAGAGCACAACTACCCACTGTGATCTGATTGGAAACGTCACCAGCCGGGCAGCAGACTCCTTCCAGGATAACGGGGCACCTGTGTCTCTGATGTGGAAGCAGGAGGTAAACATGCTGGGCTTCAGGTCTGTGGGAGCTCCTGGGATGCTCTACAGGGGGGTCGTCCCTCTTCTGGGCCAGACCCACGTGGGCACCGCTGGGCAAGGGCACTCAATTGTGTCCCTGTCCTTCATGAGTCCCCGGTTGGGCAGGGAGAAGCAGATAGGTAGACAAGGTGACCAGGGAATGGGCTGGGGCTTGTAGAAGGCACCTAGCTCCGGGAAGCAGGTGCAGGGGCCAGGGAGGGTCCCTGAGCACCAAGCAGGACAGACACTTATGCCTTTTATTAAACTGCTTCCGAGGGAGAGAGTGGCAGGGTGGGCCAGACAGGCTGAGCTGCTACCTATCCACGCCTGGCCCTGGGCTTGGTACACAGGGCACCCAGCATGAACGAGAGGAGCAGAGGTCTGGGGCCAGCAGCTTTCTGAAGGGCACAGGGGCCTAGGCAGGGAGAGCTGCCCCAGGAGCGGAGCTCGGAGTGGGGTGGCACGGGCCCAGGCGCCCAGCCAGGGCCCTAAGTGGACTGTGGGTGCTGCCCCTGGCTCCCAAGGCTTTGGGGTCAAGCCAAGGCCTACCCTGGTATTCCAGGCCCCTAGGTCGACCCCTGACCCCACATCACCTTGCAGGGGGCATCCAGCAGTGAGGGCTGGGGCCACAGGGGCAGCCGGGGTATGAGGACACAGAGCTCTCTAATGCCACAGAGCAATGTTGCCAGATTACAACATCCCCTTGGGCAAGGCTAGAGGAAATCCCCCAAATGGAACAGCAGGGTCAAGGGCAGGGAGGCCCCAGCCTGGGACAGGGCTCAAGATCCCACAGTGGGGGCTCCTCTGCAGCATCTCATTTAAGTTTTCCGAGGACACCATGAGTTATAACTGTTTTTAACCCCATTTCACAAGGAGGGACGTGAAGTCCAGAGAGTCACTGAGACTTGAAGGGGACAGGCTGCTCCAGCGCTGGGAATGCGGCCCCCAACTACTTCCTGGGAGGAGCTGTGCTGGCTCCAAGAAGCCCCTGGGAAGCCTTCCCTGGGCCGGCCCAGCCCCCAGCCGTGGGGCAGCCCACCCTCCTCCCAGCAGGCACGGAGCCAACTTGGAGCGCTCACCCGTCAGCCTGGCAGCTCCTGGGGACAGGGACCTCCCCTGCCTCTGCAGGTTCCAGCAGGCAGACGCCCCACACCCCAACCAGCGGCCTGGAACATGGTTGGCAGTGGGCCGCCCCTACCCTGTTTACTGCAGCCAGCATGCAATAAACATCTGATTCACAAGGAAGCAGAGGGCACTTCTCGGAATCGCAGCACAGCTGCAGGGGAAGGAGTACGGATACCAGGAGGGTGCCCTGCCAACCCCTCAGGCCCCGCCGACCTCCCCAAGCCAGTGCCTCGGCCACTGAGCCCACACCCTTCCCAGAGGCCGGCAGGCAAGGATCACTGACTGGGACCCGCTGTGCCTAGCCCACGGGGGCCAAGGATCAGTCGCCTCTGGACCTGGAGACTGGGTGAAAGAAGCCCAGTCCTGCCAGCAAGTTCCAGCGTGGTTCATGACCTGGGACGGGGACGGGCAGGGGCTAAACTGCAGGTGGCCCCAATGCTGGAACCTCAGGGCTTCCCTGGTGGCGCAGTGGTTGAGAGTCCACCTGCCGATGCAGGGGACACGGGTGCGTGCCCCGGTCTGGGAAGATCCCACATGCCGCGGAGCGGCTGAGCCCGTGAGCCATGGCCGCTGAGCCTGCGCGTCCCGAGCCTGTGCTCCGCAACGGGAGAGGCCACAACAGTGAGAGGCCTGCATACTGCAAAAAAAAAAAAAAAAGGTGGAACCTCAGAAGTTCTGCTGCCCAGGGAGAAGCTGGGCAGTGGGGGGACCTCAAGCACCGTGAGGCCCCCTCCCTGATGAGGGCCCAGCCTTGTTTTGCACTTCACTGGGATGGCGCCTGGAGTTCAAGGGCAGCTCAGGAGCCTGGCTCCCAAGCCCAAATCCTTCAGTGTGGCCCAGAGCCAGGGGCTTGTATCACTTGAGGGTGGAGAAGTGTAATTCACTAAGGAGACTCAGGTCTCCTGGCTGTGGCTGAGAGGCAGCTCCATTTCTCTCGGCATCATCCTGGCTGCCCTGCGGTGCCTAGGCCCAGAGGTGGTAAGGAGACACCACGAGAGTGCCCTGCCAACCCCTCAGGCCCGGCCGACCTCCCCAGGCCACTGCCTCAGCGACCGAGCCCACACCCTTCACCCTTCCCGGAGGCCAGCAGGCAAGGACCAGGAGGTGGGCACTGCTGAGCCTGCCTGCCTGAGGCTACAAAGAGCCCAGAATGCTCCCCCTCCCCGCCTCTGGGACTTAAGTGGCCCACATGTGGGACTGTCCCCAGCCCTTGGATGACTGGTCAGGGCCACTGGAGAGATCCAGAGGCCTTTTGGAGACAGGCCACCTACCTGTGGGTAGGATTTCAGCATCCTGACAGCCCCCTCTCCCTGCCTCGGCCCCTGTGCACTTTCATCCATGCCCCCATCCACACTCTCACCACATCTGGTGCACACCAGGCCACTCTGGTCAAACTGGTCTGCCACCCTCCCCGCTGCCAGCCTCTGGCTCAGTCTCTTCCTACCTTCATGGTTGTCCGCATGGCTCAGACAGCCCTCCTTCTGATTGCAAACCCTACTTTCACTGGCCACCTGCCGCCCACCTCCCTCAGCCAGGCTGCCGACTGCTAACCATGCTACCTGGGATTATTAGAGAACCACATATGTGCATGCCCAGGCCTTACTGAGGCCACCTATTAGCCAGCCAATGAGGGGAGAGTGGGGCCTGCCAGTCACTGACCCTTGGTGTCCCATGATAGAGCTTCAAGGACAGAAACCAGGAGGACCCAGGTGGTTCCCTGAGCCTGGCCACTCCTAAGACACTCTAGCCTTTGCCATGAGACCCAAGCGGGCAGGGACCTAGGAGCCTGCCCTTTGCCCCAGATCTCTCCAGGCCCAGTCCCACCCCCACTCCCAAGCAGAGGTGGCCCAGCTATCCCTGCTCTCCAGCCCTGAGGGCCAGGGAAGTCACCCCAGTGGCTCACAGTTACTGAACACCAACCATGTGCCACCACCAGCCCCTGGACATTCAAAACCACCTATAAGGCAGAAAGTGGTTCACTACCCCCATTTTACAGATGAGGAAACTGAGGCTCAGCAGTGTGAAGCCCCCTGGCCAGGATCACACAGCTAGTAAATGGTGGCAGCCGGATTCAAAGCCAGGACCCAGCCACTCGGTGTGTCTCTCTGTGCTCCCTCAGGCTTCCCCCATGTAGGCCTGCAAGCTTGCGGGCATCCATGTAGGGGGAGGGATGGTGGGGGCTGACTCAGCATCTCACTTTCCTCTGTCCATGTGAACAGGAAGGGCCAAGGGAGGTTTGGAGCCGCCCACCCTCCTATCTCTCCCAGGCTGGCCTCCTTGTTGGGCTCCTCCCTGACTCTGCAGGCCTGAGGGACTCTCCAGAAAGGCCAGGCCCTCTGTCAGCACCCCTCTTTCCTGATGGCCAACAGGGACTAGCCTGGGCCATCTACCCATCTGTCCTTCTGCCTGCCGCCTCTGGCCAGGGTGTGCCCCAACACGGGGAACAGAGCCAAGTAATGGAGTGGTGGCTGGGGGGGGGGGGGGGAGGGAGGGGGAATTTGACAGAATTCTCACCTTGGAGCCCCCATCCTGGCCTCCTGGTCTACCTGGAGTGGAGCCCTGACTCCCAGAGGGCCCTCTGCGTGGGTGCCCTGGGTATTGGACACAGTGGGAGGAGAGCCAGGAGATAATGGAGCCCAGCCCCCTCCTCTGGTCTCGCAGAGCCTGGGCCAGAGAGGGCAGAGGGCCGACCCAGGGTTACACTGAAGTCAATGCTGGGCTAGACTTAAACCTGGAAATCTGCGCTGATTCCAGGACTTGCCATGCTCCCTTGGCTGTCAAACTGTCGTGAAAAAATTCTACACATCATCATCACGGCAAGTAACATTTCCTGAGCCCCTCTGTGCTAGGGCCTGGTTACCTGCCTCGTCAGCAAGACCACATGCGTGTCCTCGACTCGGCAATCCCGGGGGTCCCACACGGAACCCCGCCCCAGGCCAGGGTCACTTAGAGGGGCCCTTTACTCCGCATGACCTGACCAGCAGGCACGGACGTCATCAGTGTTGACAGATGAGCAAACCGAGGCACAGAGAGAGAATGTGAGGCGCTCAGGGTGCAGCAGGGCGGCAGGGGGAGTGAGCTCCAGGCTCTGCAGCGGGGCTCAGGCCCCCTCAACACTCCCAGTGGGAACACTGTCAGCACTTCACCAGGGGAAGCGGAGGCCCAGAGCAGCAGGAAAGAGCCGGGCTGCTGTGAGGGGCCGGCCCACATGTGGAAGGACAGTTGTCCCTGACCCCCAACTCTCTGACACTCGCTGTCCCCCAGAATAAGAGTCGCAGATACCCCCAGAGCCACTGGGCTATCAGTCACTCACACTTCAGTGTGAGTCAGCTCCAACAGGCAGCTTTTCTCCACCCTTCGTTGCGCGGCTTGAGGGAAGGAAAGTTTGGATTACCGGGAGGAGGTGGAAGCAAATTCCCCGCCCGGGGCCTTCGGAGGCCGGGATGTGTGGGTCGTGTAATGCGGGCCTGCGGCGGTCTGCGAGCCCCAGGGGCCTGGGGAAGCGGAGGCCAGAGGGACGAGGGGGACGCGGGACAGACGCGACGCCTTCGCCCCCGCCCCTAGGCCTCCAGGGTGCACCCCGCGCACCCCCGAGCCCGCGCGCTTCCTAGGGCAGTGGCGCCGCCAGGCCTGGCGCGAGCTGGAGCTGACCGCCCCCCGCCCGCCCTACGTAGAGGACCCCGACCCCGGGGACTCCGGCCAGCCCGGAAGACTCGATCGCGCCCCGCCCGTCCGCGCCCCGCTGCCGTGCCTTACCTGCCGAGGCTCTGCTCCCAGCCCGCGGGTCCTGCGTCCCGGCAGCGGCTCCCGGCTGGGCCGCCAGGCTCCCGCCCTCCCGGCGGGTAGCCAGGAGCCAGGTCCCGCCCGGAGCTGTGCCCGCCCCTTCTGCCTGGCCCCGCCCCGGCCCCGCCCCGGCCCCGTGCCCCGCCCCGTCCGCCCGGCCCCGCCCCTTCGACCTGGCCCCGCCCGAGGCTCTGGGCCGCGCCCCTTCCATCCTACCCCGCCCTTTGACTCCTCTCCCAAAGAACCGGGCCCCGCCTCCTCGGGCTCCCTGGGCCCATCCCACCAACTCCTTTTGCAATGCGGAGGTCCCAGACGCAGCCTGCCGTCCTCGGAGTTCGAGGTTGGGTGCGGGGTGGGGGGTCAAGACGTCGGAGTCCGGGGAATCCCCACCTTTCCCCACTCCTGGTCCCGTGGAGAAGGCGGGAGTTGGCTGCGGGTGTGGACACGCCATCCCTGCACGGCACACAATAGATGCGCCGTAAATAAATGCAAGTGGCACCTGGTGGCCACACTGGAGAAGGCGCTGCCCCCCCAACCCACTGATCCTGATCCTGCAGCAGGAGGCGGCCTCTGACTCAGGTCAGGAGGCCAGGGGCAGGGGCAGCGGATGACCCCTCCCCCGCCCCCGGCAGAAGAGGGCTCGCTGGGAACCGAACCTCTGGAACCTCGCCCTTGTTTCAGAAGGGCCTCTAGGGCACTTTTCAGCCACTTCCAAACGGGGACGCAGCCCTTGTACCAGGTCTGGACTCCCAGGGCCCAGGGTTCTGGTTCCAAGAGTGCGAGGCCCAGAAAACAGGGTACTTTAAATTTTACCTCCTGGGAGGTGCCCATCCAAGGCCCTTCCCCACAGCCATGGGGGGAGGGGGGACACAAGTCCAGCTTTAGACCCAGGTTACCCTGTTTAAGGGGCAGGGGCCTAGGGAAAAGGGGGCTTGTCAGATCCTGTAGGGGAAAGGGCTTTCTGGGAGGAAATGTCTTCCTGAGGGGAGCCCCAAGGGGTGGGGTAAGTGGTGGAGATAGAGTGAAGGTATTCTTGGGAGAGGAAACAAGGCCAGCAAGCTTGCAGGGGACTGGAGCCTTCCAGGGCAGGGGTCAATGGCTTGCGGCATGATGCGGTGGAGGGGATGGGATCCCTGGTCCCAGAGCCTAGGAAGCTGTGAGCAGGGGAAGGACAGGATCTGGCTGGGGCCTGAAGGGGCTGGGAGGGAGAGCAGAAGGCCAGCCCAGCAGAGGCTGAGCCTTGTCCGGGTGGGAGGCCAAGGTCTGCCCCTCTGTGCTGCACTGGGCACGAAGGGCCAGAGTCCAGCAGGGCAGCAACGGCAGGGGCTGGACCAGCTACTCCAAACCAGGAAGGGTGGGGGGCATCCAGGGGCTGGACTTGAGTTATGCTGAGGCCGAGGTCCCTGAGGGGTGCTCAGAGTTGCAGCTGGACAGAACTTGGGCCGTGTCACTGTCCACCTGTCCCAGAGCTGCCCAGCAACGGGTCCCATGCCCCAGAAAGAGGAGACCTGGCTGCAGCAGCACACTCGGGGTCAGAGAAGTTAACTGAGGGTGGGGGGAGGTGGGAAAGGCCAGAACCAAGTGGCTGTGTCCACTGGGAAAAGACACCACTGTACCCTCTGGCAGCTCGCCCGCTTGGCAGGGGACGGCGGGAAGCGAGTCCCCACCCACCCCAGACCCTCCAAGGGGAGGCCGCTGGGAGTTGCCCTGGGCAGGGGCTCTGGCTCCACAGTCCAGCTGGTGAGGGAGGGGAGTGAGTGAGGCTGAGGGGCTCTGCCTGCTGCGCTGTGGGGAGGCCAGAAAGGCTGCTGCAGTGGCTGTGAGGCCGGGGCCCGGGGCTGGGACCCGCTCCAGGGGACTCGCTGCCAGTTTGTGCCCTGGCAGGGAGGACAGGCTGGGCAGGGGCCGTCCACTTTGGGCTCCAGGCCATTCCCACATCCCAGCCCGGCCCTGGTGCTCTCTTGCACCGCCTTGCCCTGTGCGGGAGGTGGATGTGTTTTGCCTTTGCTGGAACCAAAGGGGAGGGCAGCAGAGTGGGCGCCAGGGCCAGAGAGCAGGCAGGGGAGGGTGGCTCACAGGATGACCGTGCACTGGGCTAGAGACGGGGCGTGTCGTCCAGCCTCTGTCCGAGCCATAGCTCCTGCGGCTGGTTTCCCCTCTGCCCACCCCCACCCCCCCGCCGGCCTCCTCCCTCTTGCATCGCTCCTGGGCGCAGGGCCCTGTCAGCCGTCTCTGGGTCCCAGCACAGGGTCCTCCTTCCTGCTCGGAGGCCGCCCTCAGCGGGTGGTGGCCCAGCCCATGGGCTTGTAGCCGGGTGGCCCGCTGTGAGCACCCGGAGGGCAGGGCCTGCACCCACCTGCCTGCTGCACCTCCTGCCCAGTTCTGGCCTGGCCTGAGTGCGTGGGTCAGCACCTCCTCGCCATTGGCCAGCAGGCCTGAGCTGGCCCTGGTGACCTGGAAGGGCTCCCCTGGCCGGCGCCCAGCCTCTGCAAAGCCCGGGGGCAGGAGGAAAATGGAGTCATGGGGCTGTAAGGCCAGCTCAAGGGCCGGCCAGTGCCCCGCTCCCTTTCCCCACAGGCTGCGCCCTGACTGCGGGCCTCCACCAGCACCCCCAAGCCCGGATCAGCTGCTTTTACGAGGTTTGTTTGGGTGAATTTTCTACCTGCCAGGCGTCAGGCAGGCCCCACTAGGAAGATCTATTTTAAAACACCAGCCCCGCAGGTGGAGGATGCGCGGCCCACGCAGACACCCGTGTTTCTATTTTTACTGCCTCCGGAGCCCAGTTTGGAGCTTGAAAGCAACCCATTCTATTTCGGGTGGCTTCCGCCCTCGTGGTGGGGAGGTGGGTGTTTTGTACACAGGAGCCTTCTCTGCCCTCCTCCCTCCCAAACACTCACGTCCTGGCAGCCCCTGCCCCCCCACCCCGTGGACCACGTGACTTCCAGGAAGGCGCTGGGGTCGGGAAGGGGAAGCCCATGTGGGGCTTGGGAAGGGGAAGCTGTGGCCCTCAGGATGCAAAGGCCTGACGTCGCCCTCAGGGGGCCCCAGTGGCCTCCCCAGCCCGGGGTCGGGGGCAGCCAGCCCTTCCCTGGACAGCGCTGGACACTGGGATGAGGTGCCTGAGGTGAGAGGGGGTGAGGTAGCCTCTGCAGCTGTGAAGCCCCCCTGGACCAGAGGTGGGAGGAACAAGGGTAAGCCTGGGCGGCTCCCAGGAGCACGGACCCCCAGGAGGGACTCAGCTCCCCAAGGCCTGCCCTGCAGGTGACATCAGGCTGCCTGGCAGGAGCCCACCAGGCTCCCGGAACCCACCACCTGGCTGGCCCCCTCTCTGGTTCTGGGTGGGTGTCCCCAGACCTTCAGCCAGCGGCTCAGCCCAGGGCCCCAGGGGACCACCCCCTTCCTACTTTCCCTCGTCCAGCCTCAAGAGTAGATTTTGGCCTCCATTCCCACTCCTGTGGGTCCCTCAAACCACAGTAGGCCGCTTGAAGGCCCCCAGCTGCTGCCCTAGGTCACTACCCTATTAAACATGCCACCATCTGGCCCATCACCCCAACTTGTGAAAGGCAGCCTGACACCACAATGCCCGCCTGTGCTTCCATCACCACCCGGACTGAGCTGGGGGTCCCCTGTGCCCCAGCTTAGTACCCGGGCCGGCACCCAGCCCAGTAGCTGAGGATGGCTCGGTCCAGCCTGCCCTGCTTCTGAGCCCCTGCCCACAGCCCGCCTCCTCCTGTCCTCTGACGGTGGGATGAACAGGGTCCACCCCCAGAGAACTTGTGAGCAGTGCCCAGCCCGGGACCGGCCTGGCGGGGGGAAAGGAGGTGCAGCCCTAGGGTGTCAGGGGAAGTGGGCAGAGTCTGCCTGACAATGAAGACTCAGGAGCAGAGAGGTTTCCGTCACAGGGAAGCTGGGATCAGCCTGTGAGGAAGGCCCGGAGGGGAGTGAGGTGGGGCTGAACTGGGCCCAGTCTGGGGGGCGCACCCATGGCCTTCCCTGGGACTCCCTTGGGGGAGTGGGGCTTTAGCCCAGCAAGTCTGTCTGCAGAGCCTGTGTGCAGCTCCCACAGAACCACTCAGAAACACAAGGTCGCATTTTTTTTTTTCTGTTACATGTTTCAAAAAATTCAGAGCCTGCTTATCTCAAGTTGTGCCTGCTTATCTCATTTGTAAATAGTGTTGGAACGCCTGGTTGATCATTAGGTAGAGAAAGAGACCTACCTCACATCTTATGCCAACATAAACATCAGCCACACCAGACTTAAAATGCGAAGGGAAAACCCCCCAAAAACCTATTAAAAGAAAATGTAGATGATTCTATACTATGGAGATGAGGCAGGATTTCTAGGTACCAAAGAGAAAATAACTAGCATTTGAGTGTATAAAGGAAAGAACCAGTAGGTATGGCAGCATAAAAGTGACCCCAAAAAGATGAATGTCAAAAACACCACAAACAAAATTGAAGGGAAAACTGTAAACTGGGAAGGAATACGTGCAAAGTACATGCATTAACCAGGGGTAAATATACAAAGCATTTTTATAAGTTATTTACAAGTTTCTACCTTGAATTGAAAATGGGCACAAGTAGCAATTCATAAAAAATAGCTATATGTGACCAGTAAGACACGTTTAGACAGGTTCTACCTCACTAGTAATTAAATAAATACCAATGGGAAAAATGAGATAGCATTTTTTGCTTTTTGAAGATAAAACTCTCACGTGGCACGTCAATAGCCCACAGCAGCATGAATATACATTCACGTATTCACCTATTATAAGGAGAATCTGTATTCACTCTTTCCAGAGCTGCCCCAAAATGAGTCCACCCTGAAGCACAAGTTCACATCCTGCTGATGTACCAACAAGGTAAAATTGAGCACGTAACTCATTAGAGTGTGTGTGTATGTTTGTTTGTTTGTTTGTTTTTGCCATGCAGTTTGCAGGATAGTTATCGAACCTGGGTCCCCAGCAGTGGAAGCACGGAGCCCTAACCGCTGGACCGCCAGGGCAGTCCCTAGGGTGTGTGTTTTAAATTTAGTTTCTACTCATTATCCGAGTTATACATGCATGCAATTTAAAGAGCGAGTTTTACAAGCCTTCTTACAAAACACAGCAGTCCCCCAACCCTCATCTTCCAATGCAACTTTTAACTCACTCTTTTGGTTTCACCTTTGTATCCCCAGACCACACACTTACATTGCGACTTCCTGACCTCCAAAATCATCATACCTTCATTTTGTTCAGATCAACGGCCATGGCTGACATCTTCATGATACTACATAAACACTGTTCATGTCTGAGCCACATAATGTATTGTGATAACTTTTCCTTCCTTGCTCAACTTCTCGTTTCCCTGGAGTTAATGTCATCTTTTTTATTTTGTTTAATTCTCAATACTAATTCAACTCCAAATTCTGCCAAAAGTTCAAATCTCCCCAGAGGCATCCCGGTGTATCAGGTATTCTATCACCTGGAAATAGACTCTGCTTTCTCAGCTGGGGCACAGCCTGCAGTCTGGGACCACCACACCAGCACCCTGAAGTCCCCTTCATCCTTTGCTCCCCGGCAGGATCCCCTGCTTCCTGCTTCCTACGACTTCCTCTTTCTTGCTTTCCTCCCCCTGTTTGGTGGAACACACCAAGTAGCTTCCTGAGAAAGGGTGCAGGGATGTAAATTTTTTGAGACCTTATCGTTCTGAAAATATCTTTCTTCTACCCTCACTCTTAATGGTTTGGCCGAGTATAGCATTTTGGCTTAGAAAGCATTTAACTTCAGAGTTGAGAGATTTTATCCATCGCCTTCCAGCTGTGAGAAGTCTGAAATCATTCTGATCTTAGTCATTTGTACGTCATCTGTCATTTCTCTGTGGACGCTTGTACGGTCTTTTCTTTTCTCTTTGTGTCCAGTGTTCTGAAATTCCCCTTTGCTGTGCCTTTACTGTGCATCTATTTTCGTGTTTGGATCTGAGCATTCAGTGGCTCCTTTCAATCTGGAAACTCAGGTTTAATTTCTGTGAAATCTTTTTTTTTTTGGCCACATGGCTTGTGGTATCTCAGTTCCCTGACCAGGGATCGATTCCGGGCCCTCGGTGGTGAAAGCATGGAGTCTAACCACTGGACTGCCAGGGAAGTCCCAAATTTCTGTGAAATCTTTTCCACTGTTTCTTTGATTGTTTTCTTCCCTCCAGTTCTCTTTCTAGAACTCCTATTGTATAGATGTCAGATCTCCTAGACCAGTTCTCTAATACTTCCCTCTCCTGTTTTTCTCTTATTTTCAACTTTTTTCCCCCAGCTTTTTGCTCTACTTTCTTCAAGACTTCCTTAACCTCATCTTCCAACTCTTCTACTGAGTTTTCAATTTCCATGATTGTACTTTTTTTTTTTTGGCCACGTTGGGTCTTCGTTGCTGTGCACGGGCTTTCTCTAGTTGCGATGAGCGGGGCCTACTCTTCGTTGCGGTGCGCGGGCTTCTCATTATGGTGGATTTTCTTGTTGCGGAGTACGGGCTCTAGGCATGCGGGCTTCAGTAGTTGTGGCGCACGGGCTCAGTAGTTGTGGCTAGCGGGCTGTAGAGCGCAGGCTCAGTAGTTGTGGTGCACAGGCTTAGTTGCTCCGCGATATGTGGGATCTTCCTGGACCAGGGCTCAATCCCGTGTCCCCTGCACTGGTAGGCGGATTCTTAACCACTGCACCACCAGGGAAGCCCTCCATGATTGTATTTTTAATTTCCAAAAGTTCTTTATATTCCGTAATGTTCCTTCTTTATAGCACCTGGTTTTTGTTTCATGAGTACAACATTTTCTCTTTTCTTCCTGGGGATGTTAATGACGGTTTTTCTAAGTCGTCTTCTCCCAGCCATCTCTGTTTCCTCCCAGTTCCCGTTTTCCTTGTGTGTTTTATCCCGATCTTCCATGTTACAGAGGTCCCTCAGACGTCTGCTCAAACTGGCTGGCTACTCAGGCTGGAGGGTTGGGCCCACTGACGGTGCGGTGACCTGGTAGGATCTCCTGGATGATCAGATTCCCCCAAGAAAATCCCTCTGACATCCTGTCTTGAGGCGAGACCCGGTTTCCAGGGTTCTGGACACTGAGGGTGGGTGGCTGGGACACAGCTGGTGTCTCAGCATTATGTAAATGTGCACTGATGTCCGCCAGTCCAGAGACCCTCTGTTGGCCCACCCAGGGAAGGAGCCTTCAGTGCGTGGCCTGGGGGTGGGGGTGGTCCAGAGGCCTGGCTGTGGATGAGGGCTGTGGGAGGATCTGGCTCTCTGCCCTATTTCCAACCAGCCCTGCTTATTTCGTGTCCGTTTCACTCAACTTATAGAGGCTCCCAGGGCCATCAATTCTGAGCCTTTTCCAGGGGAGTGTGAGGCGCTGGGGTCATGGGGACATGGGGAGCCCTGCCTCTACCCTGGCATCACCAAGGCTAGAGTTAGTCTCTCCCTCTGAGCCCCAGCTCCCCAGGTGCTCATGAGGATGGTATCTTCCTGGTCTGTTCCCGCCAGAAGGGACTTTACACCCAGGGAGGAGCTTCCCCAGGAGCCTCAGCGAGCACTGGGGAGCCCAGCCTGCTGTGACCTGACTCGCCACCCTAAGAGCTTCCCTCCCTGGGTTTGCCTGCCCTCGTCAGACTCTGTCTTCAAAAATCTCTTTGTTATCGATAACTCCAATCAGCGTTAAGCTTTAACATCAAACATCTTAACTCAAAGGTAACACTTTGCTGTCACTCAACACCAGAGTTAACAGGTAACAGCTTGGTTATCAGTTGACACCTCAAATATTAGCCAATACCCTTGCTGACAGCCAAGAAAGAGGCTCTGTCTGGGAATGAAATACAGACATTCCGCTGTGTGGGTGGGTGGCTCCTGGGAGGAGGAAAATGGCTCCAACGAGGAACAGAGGCAACAAAGACCTAAGAGGCGGGCTTCCCTGGTGGCGCAGTGGTTAAGAATCCGCCTGCCAATGCAGGAGACACGGGTTCGAGCCCTGGTCCGGGGAGATACCACATACCTCAGAGCAACTAAGCCCGTGTGCCACAACTATTGAGCCTGCGCTCTAGAGCCTGCGTGCCACAACTACTGAAGCCTGCGTGCCTAGAGCCCGTGCTCCGCAACAAGAGAAGCCACCGCAATGAGAAGCCCACGCACTGCAACCAAGAGTAGGCCCCGCTCGCCGCAACTAGAAAAAGCCCACACACAGCCACGAAGACACAGTGCAGCCCAAAATAAACAAATTAAATTAATTAATTTAAAAAAAAAAAGAAGCTTTGTTTAAAAAAAAAAAAAACCTAAGAGCCACCGTCACGATGTAGCCCAGGGACCACGGCACTGGGAGCTCTGGTGGGCATCACCCTCGCAGGTGAGGTCACCTCCAGTTTATAGGCACATTACTCTCATCCAGATGGGATGGCCTCTTTGGGAGCAGGGGCCACGAGCCACATTGTAGGCCCTCGATACAAGTGTGTTTAATAAATTATAAAAGCAGGCTGCACACGGCTTCTCTCCATTGAACAGATGCAAACAATGAGGCCAGAGAGGGGAGAGATTTGTCAAGGCTCCCTGCTCCAGGGCTGCGATGGTTTCCTGCCCTGCTCATCCTCAGTTGCCATGTCCCGTACCCACCCACCCCTGGAGGCTGCCAAAGGTGCCCAGCCTGCAAGTGCCCCCGCTGGGGTCCTCACTTCTTCTCCTGGCCCTGGGGACCCTGACTGGGAGATCCCTGCCTTGCTAATCCCTTTAGAAGACTCCTACTGCCCAGGGCTGGAAGGGCAGACTGAGGGTCCCAAGAGTGGGCTTCTTGGCCCAAGGTGGGGCTGTGCAGGCCCCTCTGCTCCCATAGGAAGGCTTAGAACCGTCCTGAATCCTCTCTCCAGGGCCAGAGGGTCCGGGAAGATGTCCCAGCACTAAACATGTCTGGAAAATGGAGGAAGATAGAGACAAGTGATGTTCCCAGGAGGACTCTCAGGGATATATAGTGCATGTGCTGGGCAGGGCGGGGCCTGCAGGACCGGGCTAGGAGGCTGCCTGCGGGGGAAGGCAGCAGGAGGGGGCAGGCCACACCTTCACTGGGCTGCTCCCGCAGAGCTGGGGTTACCCTGCGGTCCAGCCCAGGGATGCCTATCATGCTGGCTGGACAGGACAAAACGGAGGGAGCCCCAATCCTGCAGGGGCCACTAGAGCTTGCTTGAGCTCCGGAGACTGGCAAGACCCTCTCCCGTCCCCCCACCCCCAGCTACCCCTTGAGACTGGGGGTCCCAGGTCAGCCTCATCAAATCATTACTCAACCATGCATGGCATACGTATTTACTGAACGCCTAAACATTCATTCATTTTGCAACCGAGATCTGGCAAGGTGGCTACCCCCCACCCCACTCCCCCGCTCCAGGCGAGGGCAGCGCTACTCTCCTCGCTCAGGCCCATGACCCCAGGTCCTCCTCCAGTTTCCCTCTCACCCCACCCTAGTCTGTATGTGTTTCCTCTGGCTGCTGTAATAATTACGTCAAACTCAGTGGCTTAAATCAACACAAATTTATTATCTTACAGTTCTGGAGGGCAGGAGTCTGACACGGGTTGAAATCAAGGTGTCTGCAGGGCTGCATTCCTTCCAGAGGCTCTGACTTTCGCAGCTCCTAGAGACTGCCACATCCTTCTGCCCTTCCTGCATCCGGGAGGCCAGCAACAGCGGGCTGAGTCCAGGCCTCTCCACAGCCGTTCCCTCTGCCTGGAGCGCTCTTACCCCAGAAGCTGCATTCCTCGCGCCTTCGCGTCCTACAAGTCCTTGCTCAAAGGTCCTACTTCATGTTACCACCAACCTCTGTTCCAGCACCACTATCCCTCTTAGCCTGCTGAGGAGGGAGCAAGTGCTCCAACACCACGACGTGCTGCAAGGCAGCAGCCCCGGGCCTGCCAAGGCCTGGGGAGTAACTGTTCACGCTCCTTTCTCGCCCCCTTTAGTGAAGCCACAGCTGAGCCAGGGCAGAACGAAGACTTCTCCCGTGGTGTGGCTGGGATGCTCTCGGTAGCAGAGCGTCAGGAAAACAAAAGGTCACGGATTGTGGGGGGAGAGAGGACAGCTGAGGGGAGGGAAGTGCCAGAGGTGTGTCCCATCAGGCTGCCCAAGGAGATCCACAGTCCACGTGTTTAAATATTTCAGAGCTACACGTCAAGCTCTAAACCATGACCTAGACATACTCTCTCCTTGCTTAACAGCAAATCCAGCTTGCAGCACCCTGGAAGGCCAGGTCTGGGTTCAGTCTTGGGCTCCCTGAGTTCTTTGCATGAACCTCCAACAGAGCAGGAGAGTGGGCCCTGTTCTGTGGCCTTCAGGCTCCCCGCTCTACACCCCCAAAGTGTCCACCCCAGCTCCCTGTTGAGCTCTGTCTACAGCTCACCAGGGCCACACAACCAGCGGTGTAATCCACCTTCAGTGTGACAGAGCTGGGGACGAGGCCTGCCCAGGGCCATTTGCCCAGGGAATTCCACGTCCCGGCCCCCAGAGAGTGGTTTAGTAGTGAAGCGCAGGCTCTGAATGACCATATGGACCCCTCCCATAGAGGGAGGGCATGGGCAGAGGAAGGCAGAGTGGGGTTCAGGGCAGAGGACGCCTGCAATCGGGAGGACAAGTGTCATCACCATGGAGACCAGTCAACACAAACCAGCTCACCCAAGGTCTGTGCCACGGCAGGGGCCGCCTTCCCCAAAGCCTTGGGACCCGTGAGTTCCCCTCCCAATCCTCCTAGACACCATCCTGGAGGGAGGAGCTGGGGGGGGGGGGCAGTGTGCCAGGGCCTGTTTCTTTTTTTAAAAAAAATTAATTAATTTATTCATTTATTTAATTTTTGGCTGCACTGGGTCTTCGCTGCTGCACGCGGGATTCTCTAGTTGCTGGGAGCGGGGGCTACTCTTTGTTGCAGTGCGTGGACTTCTCATTGTGGTGGTTTCTCTTGTTGCGGAGCACACGCTGTAGGTTCGCGGGCTTCAGTAGTTGTGGCACGCGGGCTCAGTAGTTGTGGCTCGCGGGCTCTAGAGCACAGGCTCCGTAGTTGTGGCGCACTGGCTTAGTTTCATGTGGGATCTTCTCAGACCAGGGCTCAAACCCGTGTCCCCTGCATTAGCAGGTGGATTCTTTTTTTTTTTTTTTTTTAATGAAAACTGATATGTGAAAGCCTTTATCTTTTTAAATTTTATTCAATTGATTAATTAATTAATTAATTTTTATTTTTGGCTGCGTTGGGTCTTCGTTGCTGTGCGCAGGCTCTCTCTAGTTGCGGCGAGCGGGGGCTACTCTTCGTTGCGGTGCGGGGGCTTCCTTTTTCTTTTTAACATCTTTATTGGAGTATAATTGCTTTACAATGGTGTGTTAGTTTCTGCTTTATAACAAAGTGAATCAGTTATACATATACATATGTTCTCATATCTCTTCCCTCTTGCATCTCCCTCCCTCCCACCCTCCCTATCCCACCCCTCTAGGTGGTCACAAACCACCTAGCTGATCTCCCTGTGCTATGCGGCTACTTCTCACTAGTTATCTGTTTTATGTTTGGTAGTGTATATATGTCCATGCCAGTCTCTCACTTTGTCACAGCTTACCCTTCCCCCTCCCCATATCCTCAAGTCCATGCTCTAGTAGGTCTGTGTCTTTATTCCTGTCTTACCCCTAGGTTCTTCATGACCTTTTTTTTTTTTTCTTAGATTCCATATATATGTATTAGCAGACTACAAAGCTACAGTAATCAAGACAGTATGGTACTGGCACAAAAACAGAAATATAGATCAATGGAACAGGATAGAAAGCCCAGAGATAAACCCACACACATATGGTCACCTTATCTTTGATAAAGAAGGCAAGGAAATACAATGGAGCAAAGACAGCCTCTTCAATAAGTGGTGCTGGGAAAACTGGACAGCTACATGTAAAAATATGAAATTAGAACATTCCCTAACACCATACACAAAAATAAACTCGAAATGGATTAAAGACCTAAATGTAAGGCCAGACAGTATCAAACTCTTAGAGGAAAACATAGGCAGAACACTCTATGACATACATCACAGCAAGATCCTTTTTGACCCACCTCCTAGAGAAATGGAAATAAAAGCAAAAATAAACAAATGGGACCTAACGAAACTTAAAAGCTTTTGCACAGCAAAGGAAACCATAAACAAGACCAAAAGACAACCCTCAGAATGGGAGAAAACATTTGCACATGAAACAACTGACAAAGGATTAATCTCCAAAATTTACAAGCAGCTCAATAACAAAAAAACAAACAACCCAATCCAAAAATGGGCAGAAGACCTAAATAGACATTTCTCCAAAGAAGATATACAGATTGTCAACAAACACATGAAAGAATGCTCAACATCATTAATCATTAGAGAAATACAAATCAAAACTACAATGAGATATCATCTCACACCGGTCAGAATGGCCATCATCAAAAAATCTAGAAACAATAAATGCTGGAGAGGGTGTGGAGAAAAGGGAACACTCTTGCTCTGTTGGTGGGAATGTAAATTGATAAATTGATACAGCCACTATGGAGAACAGGATGGAGGTTCCTTAAAAAACTACAAACAGAGCTACCATACGACCCAGCAGTCCCACTACTGGGCATACACCCTGAGAAAACCATAATTCAAAAAGAGTCATGTACCAAAATGTTCATTGCAGCTCTATTTACAATAGCCACGACATGGAAGCAACCTAAGTGTCCATCAACAGATGAATGGATAAAGAAGAAGTGGCACATATATACAATGGAATATTACTCAGCCATAAAAAGAAACAAAGTTGAGTTATTTGTAGTGAGGTGGATGGACCTAGAGTCCGTCATACAGAGTGAAGTAAGTCAGAAAAAGAATAACCGTAAGTTCTGAACCACACTTTAGATCAACAGGACCAAGGTCAAATTCTCCCCCTAGTGCACCTGGGCCCACGAGGGCGAGCAGGTTGGTGTCTCTACCTCTGGGGTGAGCTTGGAGGTGAACAAGATTGTTGAGTGGCACGAGGAGAGGTTCGGGGCCAGCAGGGGTGGATTCCGAGTGCCCAGCCGCAGCCAGGAGTTGGGGTGCGGGCCCCAGTGCTCAGTCGTTGGGGAGGGGTGTTCACACACACTCTGGTTCTGTCTAAAGCTCAGGTGCCCAGTCCGCTGGTCCCTGGAAGTGCTGGGCCACATCACCCCCTTGTGGACACTCGCGGGAGGGCCCCTTCCCTCCCCCCCGGGGCTGAGGGTGCCGCCCCAGGCATCCTGGGGCCCAGAGAGCGGTCTCAGGAAGGAGGCGGCCCAGAGGAGAGTGGCCCCGGGTCTCCTCCGCTGCGCCTGGCCCCTTCCTTGGTGTCAGATGGCCCTGAGCTCTGCCCAGGAGCCGGGCTGCCCTGAGGCACCTGTGCCCACTGGAACCGAATAGGAATCCCTCAGAATTTGCATTCTGATCACTCAGTCAAGAAATGACTGTGGGCACCTGGTCAGGGGTCGTTCCTCCAGGTGGGCCGTTGGTGGGCCCCTGGGCAGTGTGGCCAGAGGTCGGGTGGCCGGAGGGCCCTCCCAGGGCCTGTACCCACCCTGAGTGTCCTCCGGCTCTTCCTGCTGAGTCTCCACTGCCCACTGCCCATACCCACTGATGGGGAGAGGGGGTGAGGTCAGAGAGGTCACGTGCACAGAGCGGGCCAAGGGGATAGAAGCAAGAGGTCGCCTCCGGCTCCCCGACGGTGCTTCACCCATCTCAGCTTCAGGGGCCTAGACTCTTTAAGCGGCTGGCATTTCCTCTCTCTTGCCGGCCTCTCAGGGGCAAATGAGACGATCACTGCAAGCTGCTCAGACGCAGCACTGGGGTGACCTCCGTGTCCTTCCCCTGCTGTCCAGGTTCCATCGGCAGGACAAGGAGAAGAAGCTTCCCTCTGGAACTGTGGGCGGGAGAGCGGGAATGAGACGATGGAGCCCTGTGTGCACACGGCTTGCGGAGGGCTTTGGGGAAGACCCAGGCCCGGAGCCTAATGCCCACCCTGTCTGGTCCCTCCCATGCCCCTCCTGCTTGCTCCCTGCCGGCCGGCCCCTGATCAGGCCCAGCACTGGCCGCTGAGGCCTTGCCCTGGCTGTCCGCTTGCCTAGAAGTTTCCTTCGCCAGATCCTGCACGGCTCCCTCCTCCCTTTTGGTGTCCAGTGACAGGTCACCTGCCTGTCGTGACCTCTCTGGACAAAAGCCGGGAAGAGTGGTAGGGGTAGAGCTGGGAGTCCTGGCGGGGGTCAGAGAAGGAGGGGTGAGGGACGTGAAAGGGTGGGTGCGGTAGGGACCCCCCTGCCCCTAGTGCAGTCTCCCTGCTGAGTGGGACCTGGGGAGTCCTGGGGTGCTGTGGGGATGGTGGACAGGGGGCAGGGACGCTGGGCCTGGGAGGGCCTTTCTTCTGGGAGCTGACCCAGCACGGTCAGTTCTGTGAGGCCCACCCCCTGGGCGCGCCACTCCTTCTTCTGCGCCCCCAATCCCAGTGTGACACACGCGCCCACCCCACGGTCTGCCTCCACTTTCCGATGCGCGAAGGTCCCACGCATCAGGGCAAAACAATACAAAACGGTAAACAAAGCCAGTAGCGCTGAGGCCGAGGCCCCTTCCTCTTTCAGGGTCACACCCTGTGACGTGGGCACAGGACACCTGAGATCCAGGGGCGCGTGGGGAGCTGTGGGCGGAGGAAGGATGGCCTCCTCTGGGACGCTGGGTGACGGGGTCGGGGGGGGCTCTTGAGCTGTCAGTCTCAGCAGGGGTCTTGACAGAGTGGGGAGGGGTGCCACGCCCAGGCGGTGGGGCTCACGAGTGGGCCCGAGGCGGGCAGAGCGGACTGTGCCGGTTGAGCTGCTGGTGTCTGCCCGCTTCCGCGGTTTGTGGCCGCATCACTCCATGACTCTGTCTCCTCACGGCCTCCTCTGTGTGTCTGGGCTTCTCCTCTCCGTTCCCTTATAAGGACACATGTCATTGGATTTAGGGCCCATCCAGAAAATCCAGGATGATCTCATTTGGGGATCCTCAAATTAAATCCCATCTGCAAGACTCTTTCCACATAAGGTCCCATTCACAGGCTCTGGGGGTCATAGGACGTGGACCTGCCTTTTGGGGGGGCCGCTCCCACCCACTGCAGAGAGGACCCACGTTGCTGCTCAGAGGATGCGTCATGTCATAGAACACCTGCTGCTGGCCAGGAAAGCTGGACAAGGGGGGATCCACGACCTCATGGGAGAAACATTTCAAGCTGCAAGAGGGCAGGGGGACCAGGGTAGAGGTGGCGAGAAGCGTACTCGGTCACCAACCAAACACGGAGGGCCCGGGCCAGCCTGGTGCAGGCTGGGTGCAGCTGCCTGGCCCACCCCTAGGTTTTCAGCCATATCACCCAGCTGCCAACCCGGGGAGCTCACCCGGCCTCAATGCCGGTGGGCAGCCCTGATGTGACTGGCCCTGGCTACTCAACCTCCAGCCCCTCCGGAGGTCAAGATGATACATCATGGCCCACAGCCCCTGCCATACATCACACTGCTAGCACAGACTATCTGATGTGACCCAAGGCCTCCAGGTGAGCAAACATACCCTTGCCAGGCAGGATATTCCCGGGGCTTAGGGGCTGTCTCCCAGGAGCTGGTCCAGGGCCAGTCCTGAGAGCACTTGCCCCCCAGATGGCTCTGCTTGGTGGATAGGGTGTCTTGATGGGAACCCTGTTTCCTGCTCCCCACTAGGCTCTGGTACCCCAGAAGCTGGAAGGCGGTGTTACACACTAAGAAGTCCTTCTATAAAATTACATCCAGGGGCTTCCCTGGTGGTCCAGTGGTTAAGAATCTGCCTTCCAATGCAGGGGACTCGGGTTCAATCCCTGGTGGGGCAACTAAGCCCGCGCACTGCAACGACTGAGCCTGCGCCCCCTGGAGCCCACGTGCCACAACTAGAGAGAAGCCCGACCACCGCAACTAAGAACCAATGCAGCCAAAAGTTAAAAAAAAAAAAAATTACGCCCAAATCACCCAGTCTTTGTGTGGATTTTGAACTTGCTAAAAACAAGTGGACTTCACCTGTTTGTGATCTGGACTAATGGAAATCACGTAACAGTCTGCTAAATATAATGGATGTGGGGAAGCTGATGGTGAAAGTCTTTTTTTTTAAATCTTGTAAGGCTGTCAAAGAGGGAACCCAAGAAGAAAATCAGCAAAGGAGGGAGATGAATTGGATTTCTTTTTTTAAAATGTATTATTTTTATTATTATTTAAGTATGGCTGATTTACATAGCCACTGTTTTATTTATTTATTTATTTGGCTGCACCGTGCAGCAGGCGGGATCCTAGTTCCCCAACCAGGGATCAGGCCCACGCCCCCTGAATTAGGAGCACGGAGTCTCAACCACTGGACCACCAGGGAAGTCCCCGAGATGAACTGGATTTCTAAGGAGGTAGTGCGAAAATTAATAAAGGGAAACCTCACTAAACTGGAGTCAGAAGGCCAGAAGGGGGAGCTCTCAAATGCAAACCACTGGACATCCATACAGATCGCAAGGGAAGAGACGAATCCTGAGTCTCCTGCAGGAAGGGACACTACCTTACCCCCAGCAGGAGGAAGAAAGATTTTCTCCTTGCCCTGCAACACAGCCAGTGAGAGGCTGTCACAACCCAGCCAATGAGAAGCAACTATGCTTTGATCTCCCAGTTTCCTCCAATGGACTCTTTGTTTAGAAGAGCCCCTCCCAGCTTCCCCTTTTCCTCTATAAAAGAGTTTCCTCTTTGCTTTATTGCACCTGCATGTAGTGTGCCAGGTTGCATGTCGTGAGTTGCAATTCTCTGTTGCTCCCAAATAAACTGGTTTTGCTGGTAAAAATAACTGGTGGTTTCATGTTTTGGGTTAACATGATATGGAGGTCCCAGGGCAACTCAGAGCCTGATGAGCAAACAGGTGCGGTACCCACAGAGCCCAAGGAGCTCACAGCTTTCTCGCCGACCCCCGAGTTGGAGGGTAAGTTTCTCTTTTGGATTTGAGTCCGTTCTTTCTGTGTTTTGAAGCTCTCCAGGTCTTGTTCGGGATCTGTTTAAAGGCTTTGTCCTTTCTGTTAAGGCCTTGCTTTGTCCGTAACTACTCGTTTGGCACTTTGGCCTGACTTTTTTTTTTATACATGTATTTATTTATTTATTTATTTTTAGCTGCATTGGGTCTTCGTTGCTGCACGTGGGTTTTCTCTAGTTGCGGTGAGAGGGGGCTACTCTTCGTTGTGGTTTGCGGGCTTCTCATTGCGGTGGCTTCTCTTGTTGTGGAGCACGGGCTCTAGGCACGTGGCCTTCAGTAGTTATGGCACTTAGGCTCAGTAGTTGTGGTGCATGGGCTTAGCTGCTCCTTGGCATGGGGGATCTTCCCGGACCAGGGATTGAACCTGTGCCCCCTGCGTTGGCAGGCAGATTCTTAAACACTGTGCCACCAAGGAAGTCCCTGGCCTGACTCTTGAAATCAGGCTGTTTCTACTGGAACTGTGACAGCCTTCGATCCGACTCCTTTTGGAACTGGGTGGTTTCTGTTGGAGCTGTGCTGGTATTCAGCCTGCAGGCTAAGAACTATTATTATTATTTTATGCTCTAGAGAAAAACCTCTGAAAAATGGGATTCCAGTTATGTAAATGTTTTGAGAGCACCCCCCATTCAGGGACCCCAGCCAATTTTGTTTTCTTTTTTGGCTGCACTGCACAGCTTGTGGGATCTTAGTTCCCCGACCAGGGATCGAATCCATGCCCCTTGCAGTGGAAGTGTGGAATCCTAACCACTGGACCACCAATTCCTCCAGCCAATTTTATCTTCAGAAAATGCGGTCCCTCCTGTGTGCATTTCTAACTAAATTGACTGATTTAACCAAAAGTAATTTAAAATATCTGTGACCGAATCAAACTTGGGTTCGCTTGCCCACGCAGTAAAGCCAATCTACTCACACGGGGTCATGGTGAAGGAAACTAAAGCGTTTATCGCAGGGCCAAGCAAGGAGTCCAGGGCAGCTGGTGCTTAAAAGACCTGAACTCCCCAAAGGTTTTCAGGGAAAGGTTTTTGAAGACAGAGTGAGGGAGGCAGGTCGCAGGAGTTTGTGATCAGCTGGTGGACATTCTTCTGATTGGTTGGTGGTGAGGTAACTAGGAGTCAACATCGTCAACCTTCCTGTTTCAACTGCTCTGGGGTCTACGTGATTATGAGAAGCAGACAGTTAACTTCTTCCACCTGGTGGGGGTTCTGTATCTGCAAAACAGCTCAAAGGACATGGCTCAGAATATTGTCTATAGCCCTTGAGGAGGGACTAAAGGTCCTTGACTTTGTTTAATGGCTAAACTATTATTATTTTGTCTTGCTTGACTGTTTTCCTTTCTCTACATTTCTCACTTCTGTGATTAAATTTATTCTTTGGAACGGGGGGAAGGCCTACGAGGCTAAAGTTTTTCTACAAACAAGAGGCAGGTTGAGGACATGGGGGCGGGTGTGTCCCAGGAAGGCCCCACAGGATCCTACTCGGTTACACATCAATGGCTCTTATGAGGAACTTTTGAACTCCCCAAACTTAACTTTCTTAAAACTGTGTTAGATAGCCGTGGCTCGGAAAGAGTCAAAACTGAATTGGATGCCTATTTTGATTGGCAGTTTGAGGCTTCCAAACATTATCAAGAGTTTAAAATGGACTTTCTATAAAATGCCGTAATTAAATTAACTGAGGCAAAGAAAGAATTAAAGAAAGACAAGGGCTTCCCTGGTGGCGCAGTGGTTGAGAGTCCGCCTGCCGTTGCAGGGGACACGGGTTCGTGCCCCGGTCTAGGAAGATCCCGCATTCCGCGGAGCGGCTGGGCCCGTGAGCCATAGCCGCTGAGCCTGCGCGTCCGGAGCCTGTGCTCCGCAACGGGAGAGGCCACGGCAGGGAGAGGCCACGGCAGGGAGAGGCCCGCGGACCGCAAAAAAGAAAAAAAAAAAAAAAGAGAGACGAAATGGCTTTTCATGTTCAGCTCTCCAATTTCTTTGCCTCAGGCTCCACTCTGGTGCCGTCTTCCTCCTCGGAACCTATCAGAACCTGCCTTTAAAGTTAAATCTTCTTAGGATCCAAATAAACCCGAGATTACTTACATCCCCCGGCCTAAGGCTGAATAGCAAACCATAATTAAAGTTTCCTAAAGTAACTGAGGACCCTATAGGTTTGCTGAAGATTTTAACACGGTTATTCAAACCTACCAACCTGGTTCCTCAGATCTATATCGGGCAGTCCACGTGCTTTTTGGTGAAGGTCAAGTCAAATATTGGGTGAAATTAGCCCAAAGGAAACATTCTGGAGGGGACTTAGAAGAGCAAACCCCTAACTTCTGGCAAGAGGCTGGAACCCTTGCTGGAGAACTCCACCAGCACTTACAGTAACTGTTCCCAAGGCTGTTGATCGGAACAAAATTCAGGCTTGCACACGAAAATCTGATGAACCTTCTCATGACTATTATAATCAACTTCAGATTACTTTTAAAGAAAATTCTGATCTTCCTTCAGATGTTGAGTCCCTTAAGATAGCCTTTAACACCATGTTTATTAACGGGCTGAACTGGGATCATTTCTAATAAAAAAAAGACCAGGATGGAATGGGAAACTAAGTACACTCCAGATTTAGTTAATTTGGCAAATCAGCTCATTCCAACACTGGATGAGTCACCAAAAGGAAAGACCGCCAAAATTCTTAGTGTTCAACACCAGCAAATGAAGGCTCCTAAATGAAACCAAAATTCTAGTTTCTGCTGTAATTGCAAAGAACCAGGACATTAAAAAAAAAAGATTACTGGGGCTTCCCTGGTGGCACAGTGGTTAAGAATCCGCCTGCCATGCAGGGGACACGGGTTCGAGCCCTGGTCCGGGAAGATCCCACATGCCGCGGAGCAACTGAGCCCGTGCACCACAACTACTGAAGCCCGCGCACCTAGAGCTCGTGCTCTGCAACAAGAGAAGCCACCGCAATGAGAAGCCCGCGCACCGCAACGAAGAGTAGCTTCCAATCGCCGCAACTACAGGAAGCCCACACACAGCAGTGAAGACCCAATGCAGCCCCAAATAAATAAATAAATAATTTATATGTATAAAAAAGATTATTGTTACAAATTAAAGCATTTCAGGCATCTCCAGCCCTTTAACCAGCCTTTCCAGGGGCCTCTTAATGAAGGGGGTTTTTGAGAAAATACAGGGGCTCTTCTCACCCCTCCCTCTTAATCAGCTCAGAAAAACAACTCTCCAGATTGGGGAGGAATGTCTCTGTGTCCTTAGTGACACCAGAGCCACACTCTTGGTGCTCAACCCCCCTGCTATAAAACAGTCCCTGCCTTGAAGTACTAAAATGACCCAAATAGTGGGAGGTCTCCAATAAGCATCAACAGGTTCCTGTGTGTGAACCTATTCCCTTTCGTTTAGGCCCTTTGAGAGATACACACACCTTTTTCTCCTTAGCTCCTCTGCCCCTATTAATTTTTTTGGCTGAGACTTCTTGGAAAGATATCATGCTAGAATTTCTTTCTCCCAAAAGGGGAAAACAATTGTAGAATATGACAATAGCCATCAAAATAGCCAATCAGGTGAATTAAATGACCCTTCTACATCTTTTACTTGCTCTGTCTCTGATGGCCCTGGAGCTGATGGGAAACACCGATCATTTATCCCTACTGAATCAGTTACCACCCTCCTTATGGGCAAAATCCACAGTGCACCTCCCATTTAGGCTCGAATAGATCTCTCAAAACTAGAATTAATCAATACCCTATAAGAAGTCCTTCAAGGTATAAAGCCTGTAATAGAAGATTCCAAGGCTCAAGGTCTCATTATCCCTGTACTAGTCCCTGCAACACTCGTACTTTATGTGCAAGAAAACCCAAGGGCCAAGGGTGGAGGTTTGTCCAGGACCTCCAAGCAATAAACAACATTGTTTTCCCTCGACAACCTGTTTTTACCAACCCCGACACACTACTGACGTCCATTCTCACTGGAAGCGAATTTTTCACTCTAACTGATCCAGGCAGTGATTTTTTTTTCTGTGTTCCAGTTGATAAGGCTAGCCAGTATCCTTTCACCTTCACCTGGAAAGGATAACAATACACATGTACAGTAATGCCCCAGGGTTTCACAGAAAGCTCTTCCTACTTTCCATAGGTCTTGAAAGCTGATTTGGATGATATAAAGTTTTCTCCAGGTTCTATGTTCTTACAATATACAGATGATTTGCTTCTATGTTCACCTTCTCAAACCTCCTTGCAGGACGACGGCATCCACCTGCTAAAACCTTTGGCTTTAAAGGGACATAAAGTCTCCAAAAAGAATTGCAGTTTGCTCAAACTCAGCATGGATATTGAGGGCACTTGATCTTGGAACAAGGACGACATGTGGATCTGGACAGGCCTCATGGCATCCTGACCTTCCCCAAACCTAAAACTAAGTGCCGATTACAAGGTTTTCTCGGGCTAGCTGGCTACTACTGACGGCTTTGCCCCTGTGGGCCTTATTAAGACCCAGCAAACCTGACCCTAATTAAGAGATCAAGATGACACAGCTTTTGAAGCCTTAAAGAAAAGCTTAATGAGACCACCTGCCCTTGGGCATCCTAATTACCAGCTTTGCTTTTTCCTTTTTGCACGGGAGAGGGAAGGCAATGCCCGTGGAATATTCACCCCAAAACATGGGGAAGGTCACCCACCCATCCATTTCTGATTAAGGCAGAAAGACAGTGACAGGAATTAAGGCCTTAATCAGAAAGGCCACCGAATAGTTAATCATGGGATCCCCTTTAGCCATCTTCACACCCCATGCAGTAGAAACCCTTGTGAATTCTCATCACGTTTAACACTTTCCGGTCAGTTGCCCCAGCTCCTATGAAATCCTGCTGCTAACAGCTCCTCACATGACTCTTTCACGTTGTAACAACCTCAACCCTGCTATTCTTTTCCCCTCCTTCTCTGACAAAACACCTCAGGACTGTCTAACACTGACAGGTCACCTTCTGACTCCCCGTAATAATTTATAGGGGACTCTTCTAACCAGTGCGGATTCTTCACGATTTACTGATGGCTCCTATTGAAGATGACAAAGGTAAACACCAAGCTGGGTGTGCTGTTACACCTCCCCTTGAAATTGTCAAGCCGGCACTTTTACCTTTGGCTACTTCAACCCAGCAGGCTGAACTATACGCTCTCATTTGGGCTTGTACTTTAGCCAAGGGCAAAACCGCCAACATTTATACCATTAGTCAGTATGCCTTTGGGGTAGATCATGAGCTTGGGATGCTATGGAAACAATGAGGTTTCCTTACCTCTAATGGGGAAAAGATTAAAAATGGCTCTTATATCCAAAATCTATTAGATGCCATGCTCCTGCCGGCAACCTTGGCTGTTATTAAGATCCCTGGCATATAAGCTTGACATAGAGGATAAAAACCTACGTCACTGATAATCCTACCAAAATACTACTCTCAGGAATTCCCTGGCAGTACAGTGGTTAGAACTCAGCGCTTTCACTGCCGGGGTCCGTGTTCAACCCCTGGTCAGGGAACTGATATCCCACAAGCTGTGCATTGTGGCAAAAACACACACACAAACAAACAAAAAACAACAAAAATGCTACTCTCAAAGGAAGTAGCCAAACCTCTGTCATCCAAAGAGATGCTCCCCAAGATAACAGACTAGGAATGCCCAAAAATTGGCCCCAGAAAAGGAAAAACGATATTGGAGCTCTAGTAACTGTTGGTTTGATAAAAAAAAAAAAAGAACTCTGGTTCGGGCCAAATAACAAACTGGTCCTACCGGAAATTCTAAGACTCCCACTCCTTGGCACTGTTCATGCATTGAACTGTTGGTCCACTGACAAATGATGGCTTGCATGAACTAATATTGGTGGGAAATATATATATTTTTTAAAATATTTATTTATTATTTACTTTTGGCTGCGCCCGGTCTTAGTTGCGGCACGTGGGATCTTTGATTTGGCATGCGGGATCCTTTAGTTGCGGCATGCACGCAGGATCTAGTTTGCAACCAGGGATCGAACCTGGGCCCCCTGCATTGGGAGCACAGAGCCTTATGCACCGGACTGCCAGGGAAGTCCCTGGTGGGAAATATTAATAAGGTCAAAATGAGTGCCGGTCTCACCTGCCCAAGTACAGTCCAGGGCAACCTGCTCTCATTTTGAATTGCCTTATGGGTCATTCGAGATTTGGCAAATGGAATTCATTACAGCTGCCCCATCTCATGGATATACAGTCATACCTTGTTTTATTATACTTTGTTTTATTGCACGTCACAGATACCGCATTTTTTACACACTGAAGGTTTGTGGCCACCCTGTGTCAGGCAAGTCTACCAGCACCATTTTCCCAACAACATTATTTTTTAAATTAAGGTATGTACATTTTTTTAGACATAGTGCTATTGCACACTTAATAGATTATAGTATAGTGTAAACATAACTTTTATACGCACTGGGAAGCCAGAAAAATTCATGTGACTTGCTTTATTGTGATATTTGCTTTAATTGTGGTGGTCTGGAACCAAACCCAAAATATCTCCAAGGTATGCATGCAAATATTTCAGTCATAGTCTGTATATTTTCTGATTGGACTAAAGCTTTCCGTTGTAGACAGGCCACTGCTTCTCTGTGGTTAAATTTTTGTTAGAAAAGATTATCCCTACCTGGGGAAACTCTTTTGAATTTCGTAGTGATCAAGGAACGCATTTTACTGGTCAAGTACTTTGGCAAATTTGTGATGTTTGGCCGGTTTTATAATACTTTCATTGTGGTTACCATCAGCAATCCTCAGGGTTAGTTGAACGTGCTAACAGTGCTATTAAGACCCGATTGGTGGGACCTCCCTGGTGGTCCAGTGGGTAAGACTCTGCGCTCCCAATGCAGGGAGCCCGAGTTCGATCCCTGGTGGGGGAACTAGATCCCCTATGCACACCGCAATTATGAGCCCGCATGCCACAACCAAAAGATCCTGCATGACACAACGAAGATCCCGAGTACCGCAACTAAGACCCGGCGCAGCCAAAATAACTAACTAACTAACTAATTAACTAACTAACCCAATTGGAAAAATTTGTAGATACCCTCCAAAGACTCTGGCCAAAGCCATTGCTGTTGGTCCTTCTAAATCTCAGAGCCACCCGTTTCGGAGCTCGTAAACTCTCACCCTCTGAGATAGTCAGAGGATGCCCAAAGTACCAGACCCCTCCCTCTTTTGACCTGCAGCTGATAAAAGGAGACACGCTTCAGCATTGTAAAGGCATAATCGCTTCTTCTAAGAGTAGCCATGCTCTTGGAGAGCAATCTTTTCAGTCTCAGGAGACGAATACCTTCAGCATCACACCGTGCAACCTGGAAATTTCTTCTATTGGAAAAGGCATCTCCAGAAGGACTCTCCTCAGTCTCACTGGAGAGGCCCTTAGCAAGTACTGCTAACCCACCCTTGTGCCACCAAACTCCGGGGAATAGACTCCTGGATTCATGTGACACATCGAAAGAAAGAATCAAGCCCTGACTGGACCCATACACTATTTGGTGACCTGAAGGTAAAGACTTCCTGGAAGTGAAGCTGATGGCATCTGAAGAGACAGCTTTCCCAAGGTGTCGAGATCAAGCCTGTTAGAAAGTTCAGAATTCGCAGAAGGCTCTCTCTTTCATCTGGACTATAAACTGACTCTGGATTTTTATCCAAACTTACAGTCTTTGAATTTGCAAACTACAGGCTATATTCTCTGATAGAACATTTAGTTCCAAACAGTGTCTTTTGAGACAACACTACTGTTTACTTACTCCGTGTTTATTCCGGCATTGTCTTCCCAAAGTGCTTGTTTAATTCCTGCAGTTTTGGTGTGCCCTTGCTGTATTTACTATTCTAAGGTACAGACTTTAGATGAGAAATGCCCGAGAGATCTCTGTCCTACCCATCCTTGTTACTAAAATGTAACCACAATAGGTTTCCAATCTGTGCACTCTCACTCCTACATGGGACACAACACCACGAAAGGTCCTTCCTGGTATCAGTGGACAAAAGGCCACTGAATGTTGGTAAAAAAACAAACAAAAACCCTGATTCTTTTTTTTTTTTTAATTTAATTAATTTATTTATTTTTGGCTGCGTTGGGTCTTTGTTGCTGTGCGCTGACAGGGCTTTCTCTAGTTGCGGCAAGTGGGGCTACTCTTTGTTGCAGTGCGCGTGGTTCTCGTTGCGGTGGCTTTTCTTGTTGTGGAGCACGGGCTCTAGGCGCGTGGGCTTCAGTAGTTGTGGTGCACGGGCTCAGTAGCTGTGGCTTGCAGGCTCTAGAGCCCAGGCTCAGTAGCTGTGGCACACAGGCTTAGTTGCTCTGCGACATATGGGATCTTCCCAGACCGGGGCACGAACCCGCGTCCCCCGCATCGGCAGGCGGACTCCCAACCACCGCGCCACCAGGGAAGCCCCTCAGAGAAAGATCTTGATCAAAGGGGGGAAGTGGTGAAAATTAATAAAATGAAACTTACTAAAATAGAGTCAGGAAGACAGAAGGGGAAGCTCTCACACACGTAACACTTAACATCAATACAGGCAGACCTAGGAGATATTGCGGGTTTGGTTCCAGACCACTGCAATAAAGCATATAGCACAATATAGTGAGTAACATGAATTTTTTGGTTTCCCGGTGCATATAAAATTCCGTTTACACTAATTATAGTCTATTAAGTGTGCAATAGCATTCTATCTAAAAACATAATGTTGGAAAAGCGGTGCTGATAGACTTGTTCAATACAGGGTTGCCACAAACCTTCAATTTGTAAGAAGTGCAACATCTGCAAAGTGAAGTAAAGCAAAGCGTAACAAAACAAGCTGTGAGTGTACAGAGCCCAACAGAAAGAGGCTCAGCTTGCGTCTCTGGCAAGAAGTGACGCTGTTTTTCTACTGCAGGCAGGAGGAAGAAAGATTTTCTCCTCACCTGGCAACACCTCAGCTACTGAGAGGCTGTCAGAATTCAGCCAATGAAAAGTCACTTTACTTTGAACTCCCAGTTCCCTCCAATGGACTGCTTGTTTAGAACAGCCCCTCCCAACTTCCCCTTCTCCTCTATAAAAGAGTGTCCTTTCCTTTGTTTTACTAGACTTGCATGTGGTTTGCCATAGTTGCATATCCTGAATTGCAGTTCTTTGCTGCTCATGAGTAAACCCATTTTACTGGTAAAAATAACTGACTTTTATTGTTTTAGGTTAACAGTAATTAATCCATTACTTCTGATGTACAAAAGAAAGTTTATTGGTGGGTAATTTTTAAGTAAAATATATTTTGTTGTTTAAAAACAGGGGGGGCCAGTTTTTTCTTTGGAGTGAACAGGGTTTGAACACAACAAACCTGCAGAGTTGACGCTTTACTGCACAAATCCAAACACCGCAGAGTTGTAGGATGGGGAAATCCAATGCTCCCTGTATCAGCTCCCACCCAGATTCATTCTGGGTCCCTTTGTGGAGCAGGCTTCTCATATCTTTATCTCAGGTTAACTGAGGAAGGACAGTGGATTTGGTTCTGGACATAGGAGAACCTGGGTAGCAGGTGAGGAGTTGGAGAGGGTCGGAGAAAGTGGCTGGACTGGGAGGCCAACTCACAGAGAGGGTAAGAATGGTGGGCAGTGGCCAAGCTGTCCCTAGAACTGAGGACTCTTTCCTCAACCTGGTGCTCTTTCTAACTCTCCAGTGCACCAGAAGCAAGGACATCACACACAAAAAGCAAACGGTATAAAGAGTACCCAGTGGAACAGCTCATCACTTGTGCCGTCTTGGCTGGGAAGGCGTGGAGACACTTGGGAGACTGAGGTTTGCTTGTTCTTCCATTTGCCATGGCAAGTATGTCAGTTCCATACAGGAGCTGGAATGGGCTCCACCCAGGCTCTCCAGGACCACCCTCTGTCCCCTAGTCCTTCTCTGTGTTCCACCTCTTCCAAGGGCAGAGGGGACATACCTTCATATGTCAGAGACCTTACTAAAAATATCTTTGTGCTACTCGGCAACATCCTCTCTGTTAGGGACTGAATTGTGTCCCCCACCCCTGCCCCAAATTCATATGTTGAAGCCCTAACCCCCACTGTGACTGTATTTGGATATATGGCCTTTACAGAGGTAATTAAGGCTAAATGAGGTCATAAGGGTGAGTCCTAATCCCATAGGACTTGTGTCCTTGTAAGAAGAGAGACACTGGGGATGTGCACAGAGAAGAGGCCCTGTGAGGACACAGCAAGAAGGCAGCTGTCTGCAAGCCAAGGAGGGAGGCCTCAGGAGAGACCAAACCTGCTGGCACCTTGAACTTCCAACTTGCAGACTGTGAGAAAATGAATGCCTGTTGTTTAAGTCTCCTTGTCTGTGGCATTTTGTTATGGCAGCCTGAATTGACTAATCCATTCACTTTCCTACAACTGGGAACTTTGCATTGTGAATACCTTGGGACCCATAGAAGGGAAGAGCTGGGTAGGGGAACATGACAGCAGGTACATGCATGTGTGAGGGTGGTTGCTGGCATAGGTGTGCCAGGGGTCAACCTCACTGGCTACTATTCAGTGGATGGGCTTGGCTCCTGGGGAGGCCCCTGGCCCCTCCACCACCTGCTTCTTGGCACAGCTGCTTCCAGAGGCTGATCACAGCAAGGGCTGAAGTCCCAGTGTCCAGACAAAGTGGGGGAAGGAGGCCAGGAAAAGGCCGCAGGCCCCGATAGGACCGAAAGTAAGACGCCAGGGGAGGGAGAATTTTGGAGGAATTTATATTTAGTAGTTTTCCATCAGGGGAGGAACCAGAGTTGAAGAAGCAACCCATCCCCAGTCTCTTCCTGTACTTTTCACCCCTCTCCCTCCTTCCTGGTCACCTTTGCAGGAAACCCCGTGGTTCTCACTGTTCTTAGAATAAGACCCAACCTCTGTGTAGGGCCTGACCCCTCCAGATCTGGCCCCTACCCCCTCCCTGCCCACCCTAGGCCGCAGTCTAGGGCGTCAGCCCCAGCACTCCCCACCAGGCCGACTCACGTGTCCTCCCTCTGCTCAGGACCCACTGACTCAATTCTGTGTGGGCTCCTTCTCATCATTCTGGTTGCAGCTGAGAGTCCCCTCCTCTCTGTTTCTGTCCCATCGTCCTGTTTCTCCTCCTAAGCCTCTTATATGCTTACTTAAAAAAATTTTTTTATTTATTTATTTTTGGCTGCGTTGGGTCTTTGTAGCTGTGCATGGGCTTTCTCTAGTTGTGGTGAGCAGGGGCTGCTCTTTGTTGCGGTGCACAGGCTTCTCATTGCAGTGGCTTCTCTTGTTGCAGAGCACAGGCTCTAGGCGCATGGGCTTCAGTAGTTGTGGCATGCGGGCTCAGTAGTTGTCGTACACGGGCTTAGTTGCTCCGCGGCATGTGGGATCTTCCCGGACCAGGGCTCAAAACTGTGTCCCCTGTATTGGCAGGCGGATTCTTAACCACTGAGCCACCAGGGAAGCCCCTTTGCTTACTTTAAAAAAATATTTATTGATTGATTGATTTGGCTGCAATGGATCTTAGTTGAGGCATGTGGGATCTTCGTTGTGGCATGGGGGCTCTTTGTTGCGGAGTGCAGGCTTCTCTCTAGTTGTGGCGCACAGGCTCCAGAGCACAGGGGCTCAGTAGCTGCAGAACGCAGGCTTAGTTGCCCCAAGGCATGTGGGATCTTAGTTCCCCGACCAGGGATTGAACCTGCGTCCCCTGCATTGGAAGGTGGATTCTTAACCACTGGACCACTAGGGAAGTCCCAAGATTCATTTATTTGTTTTCGTAAAGAATTTTTACCCCCCTTTCTTTCCTATACAAAGTTTCCTTATCTTGTAATGTTTTTTTTTTTTGAAGGGAGGTCTGTCTCTGTCCCTAGAATGTTTGCCCATTAACCCTGTGCTTGATTCAGCCCCTGGGTATTAGTTGAAGGCACAGGCATGTTGGGTACTTCCTACCTTAACTTACCGAATCCTCACAATGCCCTGTAAGGCACATGTTGCTTGAATTCTGCCATCCCTCATCCATAATTCTGAAATCCAAAAAGCTCAGAAACCCAAAATGTTTTTCTCAGACTGGGTCGACATCTGACTTGAACAGCTGTAAGGCTTTTCATGGTCTTTATCGCACTTAGTTTGAATGGTCATCCTGTCTTTGCAGCAATGTTAATGTATATGGTTTTGGGGTGCTGTCCAATGCCCCAGTGGGAGCACTGAGCAATATACTATTTGCTGGTTGCCTATTGTTGTGTAAAAAACGACTCCAAATGTTAGCAGCTTAAAACAATAAACATTTATGATGTCAGACAGCTTCTGTGGGCCAGGAGTGTGGAAGTAGCTTAGCTGGGTGCTTCTGGCCCAGGGTTTCCCATGAGGTCACGGTTAAGATGCGTGCTGGGGGTGGTCCCAAGGTAGCTCAATTACTATGGTGGGGAAGTTGATGCTGGCTACCGGCATGAAGTCTCATGTCCTCATCACATGGACCTCTTCACAGGGCTACTTGAGTGTCTTCACGATACGACAGGTAGCTTCCCCCCAGAGGGGATGATCTAAGAGAGGGCGAGGCAATGTCTTTTGTGACCCAGCTGCAGAAATCACTCCATCATTTCTGCAATATCCTCTTGCTTACACGGGTCAGCCCTATTCACTGTGTCAGAGGGTGAGATCACAAGAGCATGAATCCCAGGAGTGGGATCCTTTCTGGATGTTGGCGACCCCAATTATATGTACCTATCTCAAATCCAAAGATTCTGAATTTCGAAGTACGTGTGACCCCCAGAATGTTAGAGGAGAGACTGGGATGCCCATTTTACAAGTGAGAACCAGGTTCAAGGGCAGTTGAGTGACATGTGGGAGGTTACACTCACATCAATAGCAATGACGACTCACCTATCTCTAACAGCTCTGGGGCCAGTGCTACTTGGTTTTCTCCATCACTGCTCCAGCCAACAAGAGTGTGTCATTCCTAACCTTAGTCACGTGGACTGTGGGCTCGCAGGGGCAGGCACTCTGCACTCCATCCTCTAATCCCTACAGCACACCTGTGGGGTAAGCAGGGCAACTGCCTTTGACCTTCCCTCTGCAGCGGAGGAAGTGTGAGCTGTCTTCGCTTATACTTGTCTGATTCTACCAGCCTGCGGGTGTCTCCCCGGGCTCAGCCCAAGCTTGGTATGGGTTACAAAAATGGGAAAAAACGCCACGCTGCTCTCAGGGGATCTGGCGAGGAAGGCAGCTCTGGGTAGGGGCCAGCAGAGGGGTCTGTGGGAGGGAACCTTTGAAAGATCACAGGTGTGCTTGGGCATCATTGCCGAGGACACTCAGACTTTGAAAAAGAAAATAGCCGTGGAGCCACGGAAAAACCCTCGGAGTTGGTCTGGGGAGCTGGGGGGGAAGGAAAGGGATGGAGAAACGAGGACGGGAAAGGGCCAGCTCCCTCCTGCCTTCCGCCCTAAGAATAGTTCTTGCGACCTTAGAGAGGGGATGCGGGGCTCAGCTCGTGGAAGGTCGCCGTTTTCCTGGTGCTCGGCGTGGCCAGCCGGCCTGCAGCCCGGGGATTCGGACCCACGCTCGGGACTAACACTTGGGGTCGTCTTTGGCCCCTTCTTTCCCTTCCAACAGTAACTACATCGCAGGCCGTTTGACCCCTCTCCTCGCCCGGGCCCGAGTCTCCGAAAGCTCCCTGACTCGAGGCGATGGGGCGGGTGGGACACGCCAGTCACCCGCGGGCGGAGAGGCCGCGGGCCCCGGGCGGGATAGGACTGGGGCGGGGCCACGTTCCCGGCGGCGGGCAGGGCCTGGCATCTCGGCGGGGGCGGGGCTTGGCCTTTCGGCGGGGGGGCGGGGCCTGGCCTTCCGGCGGGGCGGGCGGGCCCGGGATCTCCGCGGGGGGCGGGGCGCGCCGGGAAAAGTTCCGGGAAGGTGGGCCTCCCGCCCAGACCCGGCGCGGAAGTTGCCGGTGGTCAGTGCCCTGTCGGCCAGGCCCGCAGCCATGTCGTCTGGGAACCCGGGGTCCGGCGGGCGGGAGGGCGCCCCGCGCGCTGCTGCCGCGCTCTGCGGCCTGTACCACGAGGCGGGGCAGAGCCTGAGGCGCCTGCAGGACCAGCTGGCCGCCCGGGACGTCCTCATAGCGCGCCTCCGCGCCCGTCTGGCCGCGCTCGAGGGGGACACGGCGCCGTCGCTCGTGGACGCGCTGCTGGAGCAGGTGGCGCGCTTCCGGGAGCAGCTGCGGCAGCGGGACGGCGGCGCCGCGGAGGCCGCGCTGCGCCAGGTGCGGGGCGGAGAGGGCGCAGGCGGCGGAGAGGCCGCACGGGGGCCGCGCGAGGCACGCTTCCTCGGCGCGCAGGCCGCGTGCCCGCCGTGTCCCCGGAGTGTGTGTGCCCGTCGGGCGTGAGGGCTGTGTGGTCTGGTTGGGTCTGAGCGGTTTGTGTCTGGGGGGTTCTGGGCGGGTGCGCGCCGCGTTAGGCGTAAGTGTGTCGTGTCGGGTTCTGAGGGTGTGTGTCTGGGTTGTGTTCCGAGGGGTCTGCTCCCGCGTTGGGTCTGAGGGCTGTCTGCCTGTTTGAATTCTGAGGGGGTTGTGCGCTTGTGTTGGGTGTGAGGAGTGTGTGCCTGTTGGGTTTTGAGGGGTCTGACCCTTGTTGCGTTTGAAGGGGTGTGTATTGCTGCCTCGGGTTCTGAGAGGTGTGTGTGCCAGTGTTCAGTCCGAGGGTTGTGTGTCCTTTCCGGTTATAAGGGAGGTGTGTCGAGTTGAATCTGAGGGGCGTGTGCGCGTGTTCGTGTGTGTGCGGTGTTACCATGTTGGGTCTGAGGGGTGTGTGTCCATATTGGTTATGAAGGGTGTGTTTGGTCCAACGTTGGGTCTGAGGGGTGGGTGCGGCCATGTTGGGTTCTTAGTGTTGCGTGTGTCTGTGTTATTTCTGAGGTGTGTATTTGTGTGTTAGCTTCGGAGGGGTATGTGTGCCTGTGTAGGGTCTGCTGGTCGTGTGTCCACGAAGGTTCTGAGGAGCGTGTGTGCCCGTGTTGGGTTCTAGGCTGTGCTTTGCACCTGTCTTGGGTTCTAAGGGGTCTGTGCACTTGTGTTAGTTACGGGCTGTGTGTCATGTGGGTTCTGAGGGGTGTGTGTTTGGGTTATGTAGAGGGGTCTGCTCCCTCGTTGGCTTCTGAGGGTTGTGTCTGTCCGTGTTGGTTCTGAGTGTCGTGTGGGCTCGTCACGTTGGGTTCTGAGGGCTGTGTGTGCCTGTGTGGGTGTGAGGCTTGTTTTGTCATTGTCGGTTCTCAGGGGTGTACCTGTCGGTTTTGGTTCTGAAGGCTGTGTATTTCTGCGTTGGTTCTGAGGAGTGTGTGTTTCTGCGTTGGGCGCTGGAGGGTGTGTATGCCCATTCCTGTTCCAGGGGGTTGTGCACCTGGGTCTAAGGGTTGTTGTGTCCGCGTTGGTTCTCGGGTGTGTGTCATTATCGGTTTCCGAGTGATCTGCTCCCATGTTAGGTCTGAGGGCTGTGTCTTGCCGTGTTCAGTTCTGAGAGGTTTGTGCCTGTATGGCTTCTCAAGGGTGTGTGTCTGTGTTGATTCCGGATGTGTTTATCCCTGTTGGGTCTGAGTTGTGTGTGTGCCCCTGTGTAGAGTCTGGGGCTGTGTCTGCGCCCATGGTGGGTTCTGAAGGGTGTGTTTCCCCAGTTGTGTTGAGGCGTGCGTGTATGTGTTGATTCTGAGGGTTATGTGCTCATTTTGGTTCTGAGGGCTGTGTGCCTGTGTTGTGTTTGAGGGTTATGTGTGTCCATGTTAATTCTAAGGGGTATGTGTTTGTGTTGGTTCTGAGGTATGTTTGTGTGTGTTGGAGTCTGAGGGGTGTGTTTGTTTGACTAGGGTCTGTGGGTTGTGTGTCTGTGTTGGTTCTGATGGGTGTGTGTTCATGGTGGGTCTGAGGGATATGTGTGCTTGTTGGCATTGAGGATTGTGTTTCCTAGTTGGGTTCTGAGTGGTGTGTGCCCACTTTTGGTATAAAGGGTATTTATTTGTTCGTATTGGTTCTGAGGCGTGTGTGCGCCTGTGTTGGATCTGAGGGGTGTGTGTCTCTGTGTTGGGTTGATGAGTGTGTGTCTATGTCGTGTCTGAGTGTGTGTTGCACATATTGGATCTCAAGTTTTTGCATCCGTGTTCGGTTGAGGAAGGTGTGCCATGTTGGTTCTGAGGAGTGGAGTCCTTGTTGGTTCTCAGGGGTGTGTGTGTTCATGTTGTGTCTGTGGGTTATGTGTCTGAGTGGTTCTCAGTGGTGTATCTGTGTTGGGTGTTGAGGAGTGTGTGTCTGTGTCTGTTCTGAAGGGCGTCTCTGCATGTGTTGGGTTCTGAGCAGTGTGTTCCCGTATGAGTCTGAGGAGCGTGTACCCCGCTGGTTTCTGAAGGGTGTGTGCCTCCATGTTGGGTTCTGAGTGGTGTGTGTGTGTGTGTGTGTGTGCACGCCTGTCTTGAGCTCTGAGGGTATGTGTGCCTGTTTGGACTCTGAGAGGTGTGTATGTGTGTTGGGTTCTGAAGGTTGCCTGTCTCTGATGGTTTTGAGGGTTGTGTGTGTGCTGGTGTTAAAACTGATGGTTGTGTACCAGGTGAGTTCAGAGGGGTCTGCTCCCATGTTGGGTAGGAGGGGAATGTGTGCCTGTCTTGGGTCTGAGGGTTGTGTGTCTGTGTTGGGTTGTGGCGTGTGTACCTGCGTGGTATATGAGGTGTGTGAGCACTTGAATTGGGTTCTGAGGGGTGTGTTCACGTGTGTTGGGTCTTCAGTTTGTGCCCATTTTGGGTTCTGAAGGATGTGTGTGCGTGATCACTTCTGAGGGGTCTGTTGCCGTGCTGGGTCTTGAAGAGTGTGAGTGCCTGCATTGGGCTCTCAGGGGTGTGCGCGTGTCCATGCTGGGTCTGAAAGGTGTGTGTACCTTTCTGAGGGGTGTGCGCCTGTGTTGGGTCTTAGGGATGAGTGTGCATGTTATTTGTATTTGGGGCGTGTGTGCACCTGGAAGGTTCTGTGTAAGTGTGTGTTCATGTTGAGTTCTGCATTGTGTGCGCAGACATTGGGCCTGGGTGTGTGTGCAGGACATGCGTATAGGCTCCTGGTGTGTGTGTCTGAGTTGGGTTCTTGGGTGTGTTTGTGTTGTGTTGGGTTCAGGGCCACATGAGCCATAGTTATGTTCTGGATCTCCTTTAGCCCCAGCTGTGAATGTATCTTTCAGTAGTAACACTCCTGCCCTGCTGGGAGTGGTGACAGAGCGGGAGCCTGCCAGAGTGTCTGATAATAGACTTAAATCCTTACTTTTCCTCCTTTGTATCCTTGTCAGCGATATTATGTCTATCTGTGTGAAATATTAAACACCCAGATCAGGAGCGAGAGTAACAGTATTTTTCTACAACAGTTTGGAAGTGCCCCAAACATTTTGGTGAACTCTGGTCTGTTATCCCATTCGGTGCATAGCTATTATCTGGGTTTTCCCAGGAAAGGAATTAGGCCTGCAAAAGACAATTTTCACTTCCAGGCTTGACCCTGCAGCCGGATTTTAGAGTGAAAAAGAGGCACGCCTTTTTTTCTTCTAATAAAAGTAATTTTGAATATCTGAAATATAGAGGAAAGAATAAAGAATAGAATAACCACCACAATCCCACCACAGAGAGATGACCACAGAGCATAATCTCTTGGCATGCCTCTTCCCTGTCTTTCATTTAACTATAGGGTATGTATCTACTTGGCGTGTTTGAGTTCAAGCTGTCTATACAGTTTTACTTAATATCATGTCAATATTTTCTTATCTGCATCATTTTAAATGCCTTTAGAAGCCAGATGTCTTCCTCGCTCCAGCTCTCTCCCTTTTCCTGGGCAAGATGGATTATTACTCATCAGGGCAGAAGGAAGTCACCTGGTCTGCACCACTGATCTTAGTGTCATGGACACCGGGAGCCATAGATGAGTGTAGATTGGGGACCAGAGCACATCCTACCCAGAACAGGACTCTGCTTGCAGTCTGGTGGCCATTGGTGCTCAGTTGACATGTGGCCCCAGAGCCTCTAACCAAAACCCAGACAGAGCCAGGTCTGTAATCCTAGTACTACTGGTCCTTTCAGCGTAGGTTTTTTTTTTTTCTGTCTGCGTTGGGTCTTCGTTGCTGCGTGCGGGCTTTTTCTGGTTGTGGCGAGCGGGGTCTACTCTTCGTTGCGGTGCGCGGGCTTCTCGTTGCAGTGGCCTCTCTTGTTGCAGAGCACGGGGTCTAGGAGTGTGGACCTCAGTAGTTGCAGCATGAGGGTTTAGTAGTTGCGGCATGCGGGCTCTAGAGCGTGCAGGCTTCAGTAGTTGTGGCTCATGGGCTCCAGAGCGCTGGCTCAGTAGTTGTGGCGCACGGGCTTAGTTGCTCCATGGCATTTGAGATCTTCCCGGCCTAGGACTCGAACCGGTGTCCCCTGCATTGGCAGGCAGATTCCTAACCACTGCACCACCAGGGAAGTCCCTCAATGTAAGTTATGCTTTAGGATTTTAAATTATTTCAGGAGTAATTTAATATCTGATATCTTATGCAATTAAATATTTGTTGCTTACCCCTACATCTTTCTGGGGTTGGTCAGAGAACCTGGGGAAGAATGGAGATGTTTATCACCTCCCAGAGGCCCTGGATTCACTGAAGTAGCTGTGCAGAGTGAAAACAATGAGAGGAATTGGTCAACGGGTTGGTCTCATCAGTGGCCATGTCCGCCAGCTGGTTAGGAGCAGGGACCCTGGATTGGTGAGGACCGAGGGCTCCCAAAGAGGATGCTGAGGCTCACAGGTGTGGATGGACTGCCAGGTGACCAGTGCATCTGTGGCCAAGGTGTAGCCAGTGTGTGATGGGACCAGATCAGTCTTGAGAATTCTGGTCTTTTTTGCCACCACAGTGGGACTCAAGACCTTGCCTTATTTGTAACATGAGGCCTGAATGGATGACTCTGCAAAGCTCTTCCAGTTAAGATTTTCTGGAATGATGGCACTGATTCGTTGTGCAGGCTGAAACTGCTCAACCCCATCTCACCACTGCCTTGGGGACTAGCCTCATGGACCCTGCTTGGTCCTGATATAGCAACTTGTGGCTTTTCTTTCCCTATGCTGCCATGCTCTCTGTAAGTGGAACAGCATACACTCTTTACAGTAGGTTATATTAGGTTTTGCGTGTGTGTGTGTGTGTGTGTGTGTGTATTGTGTGTTTATTGTGTGTTTGTTTTTACCATATATCATCGTACCTCTTTTGATCTTGTACAACTGAAACTCTATACCATTAAACATAATTCCCCACCTCCCTACTTTGTCCCCTACCGACCCCTCCCCTCCCCACCCCCCACTGGCAACCACCATTTTACTCTCTGTCTCTATGATTTTGACTACTGTAGATACCTCCTATAAGTAGAATCATGCAGTATTTGTCTTTTTGCGACTGGTTTATTTCACTTAGTGTGATGTCCTCAAGGTTCATCCATATTGTAACATGTGTCAGAATCTCCTTCCTTTTTAAGGTTGAATAATACTCCATTATAGGTATATACCACATTTTGCTTATCTACTCATCTGTTGATGGACACTTGGGTTGCTTCCATGTTTTAGCTCTTATGAATATCACTGCTGCTATGAGCATAGGTGTGCAAATATCTCTTCGAGATCCTGCTTTTAATTCTTTTGGGTGTATACCCAGAAGTGGAATTGCTGGATTATATAATAATTCTATTTTTAATTTTTTGAGGGACTTCCATTCTGTTTTTCCACAATGGCTGTACCACTTTACATTCCCACCGACAGTGCACAAGGGTTCAAATTTCTCCATATCCTCACCAATATTGTTATTTTCTGTGTTTTTGATAGAAGGCATCCTAATAGGTGCATGCTAATTTAGTACAAAATGATTGTAGTTTTGATCTGCAATTCCCTATAATGATTAGTGATGTTGAGCATCAATTCATGTGCTTACTGGCCATTTGTATATCTTCTCTGAAGAAATGTCAAGTCCTTTGCCCATTTTTGAATTGGGTTATTTTGTTGTTGAATTTTATGAGTACTCTACATTCTGGATACTAATTCTTATCAGATATATGATTTGTAAATATTTTATCTCATTCTGTAGGTTACCTTTTTACTTTTACTTGTCTTTTGATGTGCAAAATTTTCATTTTTATTTTCATTAAAAAACTTTCCAATTTGTCTGTTTTTTCTTTTGTTACCTGTGCCTTGGGTGCCATATCCAAGAAATCACTGCCAAATCCTGTGTTATGAAGCTTTTGCCCTGTGTTTCTTCTAGGAGTTTTGTAGTTTTAGGTCTTACATTTAAGTCTTGGATCCATTTTGAGGTAATTTTCATGTATGGTTTAGATAAGGGTCCAACTTCATTCTTTTGCATGTGGATATCCAGTTTTCCCAGCACCATTTTTAAAAAAGACTGTCCTTTCCCCACTGAATCGTCTTGGTACCCTTGTCAAAACCATTTGACTATCTATGCAAGGGTTTATTTCTGGGCTCTCTATTCTGTCTCTCTGGTCTGTATGTTTGTCTTTATGTCAGTGCCACAGTGTTTTGATTACTGTGGCTTTGTAGAAGTTTTGAAATTAGGAAATGTGAGTCTTTCAGCTTTGTTCTTTTTTTTGTTTTTTTTCCTTCTAAGATTGTTTTGGCTATTTGGGGTCCTTTGAGATTCCATATGAATTTTAGGATGAGTTCTTCTATTTCTGCAAAAAAAATGAGCTTTTGTTTTTTGGGGTTTTTTTTGGCTGCACTGCACAGCTTGTGGGATCTTAGTTCCCCAACCAGGAATTGAACCTGGGCCACGGCAGTGAAAACGCCAAGTCCTAACCACTGGACCACCAGAGAATTCCCTGGGATTTTGATAGGGATTGCATTGACTTTGTAGATCACTTTGAATAATATTGACATCTTAACAATATTAAGTTTTCCAATCTGTGAACATGGGATATGTTTCTATTTATTTATGTTTTCTTTAATTTCTTTTAGTAGTATTTCATAGTTTTCATTGTACGAGTCTTTCAGCTCCTTGATTAAATTAATTCCTAAGTATTTTATTCTTTTTGATGCTATTGTAAGTAGAATTGTTTTTGTGATTTCTTTTGCAGATTCTTCATTGTTACTGTATAGAAATACAACTGTTTTTCATGTGTTGATTTGTATTCTGCTCAATTGCTGAATTCATTTATTCTCTCCAGCAGGTTTGTGTGTATGTGTGTGTGTGTGTGTGATCTTAAGAGTTTTCTCCATGTGAGAGCATATCACCTGAAAACAGATACCGTTTTACTTCCTTTCTTATTTGGATGTGTTTTATTTCTTTTTCTTGCCTAATTGCTCTGGCTAGAACTTCCAGGGCTATGTTGAATAGAAGTGATGAAAGCCAATATCCTTTTCTTGTTCTTTTTTTCCCCCCAGCTGTGCCATGCAGGATCTTAGTTCCCTGACCAGGGATTGAACCCATGCCCCCTCCAGTGGAAGTCCTCCTTGTCTTGTTCTTGATCTTAGAGGAAAAGCTTTCAGTCTTTTACTATGGGGTATGATATTTGCTATGGGTTTTTCTTATGGCTTTTGTTATGTGGAGGTAGTTTACTTCTGTTCCTAGTTTGTTGTGTGTTTTTATTGTGAAAAAGTGTTGAATTTTGTCAAATGCCTTTCTGCATCGATTGATATGATCACGTGTTTTTCCCCCGTCATTCTGTTAATGTAGTGTATTACACTGAACAATCCCTCCCTTCCTTTTTTTTTTTGATGAAATACGTTTGTGAACTTAACCACAGCAGAGCAGTATATTACCTAAATCTATGTGGAACAAATCTGGTGAAAAATTTTCTGATTAGAAAAGTTTAATAATATCACTTTCATTTCATTCCAAGGGATTGATGCTGAGTCACAGAAAACAAACATCAAACACAAAATTGTGCTTCATGTCCCTCAGAAGGCCTCATCCTCATATCATTATTGTTTACTAGATATTTATCAACAATTATCTAATTGTCTTCAGATACTATAAGTGAGACTCCAATGATAAAGTTAGGAATGTCAAGAACATGATCAATTTGCAACATATAGAAAGTAGAACCAAAGTACAGATGGAAATAATTCAAGGCCTATCATACATAATGAAACTGATGCTCAAGAATTGCCTAGTCACTTTGCTGAAATTGGTCTCTGAACCTTCTATACAGCTGCCCAGAAGGTAAATATGCTGCACCTCTTATTCTTTTAAAAAGCCAAGGATAGCCTTAGTCACGTATCTAGTATTACCTTTTCACTGTCTTTAAGAAGAAACCATGATGAAGCTTGCTAAAATTTTCTTGTGAGAAGTTCACAGGGATGTGTAGAACTACTTTGGGCAACAAAACTGGCTCTTTATTAGGCACCAATGAAAAGCAAATATTACACTGAATGTTGAGAAGCTGTGCACTGAAATCTGGTTCTGCCACTTTCTTAGCCATGTTAATTTGGGCAGTCATTTAGTATTCTAGTTTTGTCATCAGTAAAACTGAAGTAATAATACATAGCTCATAGGGCTATTCATTCATTCATTCAGCCAGTAGTTATTTGTTGAATGCCTGTTGTATGCCAGATGTTTTGGTAGGCCCTGGAAATGCAGAAAGGATCGAGAAAGGCGGATTCCTGTCTTTAGGAAGCTTACATCTTAGTTGAGAAAACAGACATTGGAGAAATAATCCATTGCCTTTGTGGAAAATACGACGTAGGACAGATGTATGGGATGTTGTGAGGAACACATGATTTAACAGGTATATATGTATATATATAATAATCTCATGCACATAATGGGGACTCAGAAGATGTGAATGTCACCTACCATAGCCACTCAGGTGTTTATTTACTGAGCTTGCATTTACTGGGCGTGCTCTGTATGTAAGGGGAATATGTATAAGCAGGCATCATGGGTTATATTTTTCCATTTCTCCCAGTAAGTATAGTACATTCATTTCACAACGACGTGTACACTGTCAGGGTCGCACCAGTAGCAGTGTTGTCAGTTCAGTGTAATTAGAGTGAAGAGTGCGTAGAGAATAACACAGGAAGCGGCTGTAAAATTAGATTGGGGGCAAATTATGATGGCCTTTACTACCTTATAAAGTTGTTAATTGCACATTCTGTTAACCACTAGGCTAGGGGAATGCAAAGATGATCAATATCCAGTTCTTGCCCTCAAATTGTGGAATCATACATGGACATACATGATCACTGCTTGAAGCAGGTTGTAAAAGTGCTGGTGGGATGTGTAGTGGGGAAATACTGAACATAGTGTAAGTATGGAACTAAGCCAACTTCAGTCTCCAAATCAGAACACCGGTATCATAGTGTCAACTGCTATTTTTTTCCTTTAGCTATAATTGACATATAACATTATATTAGTTTTAAGTGTACAGCACAATGATTCAATATTTGTATATATTGTGAAATGACTACCGCAATAAGTCTAGTTAACATCCATTGATCATGTTTTGTATGTTTAACCACCCTTGCAGTCTGTGAAAAAAAATCCCACTTGTTCATGGTGTATAATCTTTTTAATATGCCATTGAATTTGCCCGCTAGTATTTCATTGAGAATTTTTGCATCAACATTCATAAGGGATATTGGTCTGTAGTTTTGTTGTAGTGTCTTTGTCTGGCTTTGGTATCAGGGTAATGCTGGCCTCATAGAATGAGTTAGGAAGTGTTCCTTCCTCTTCATTTTTTTTGGAACAGCTTAGGAAGAATTGGTATTAATTCTTCTTTAAATGTTTGATAGAATTCACCGGTGAAGCCATCAGTTCCAGGACTTGTTGTTGTTGGGAGATTTTTAATTACTGATTCAGTTTCCTTACTAGTTAGAGGTCTTTTCAGTTTTTATATTTCTCTGTGAGCTGGGCTTGGTAGGTGTTACGTTTCTATGAATTTGTTTCATCCAGGTTATCCAATTTGCTGGTGTACAGTTGTTCATAGTACTCATTTTATAATCATTTTTATTTTTGTAGAATTGTCAGTAATGTCTCTACTTGCATTTCTTTTTCTTTTTTTTTTTTTTGGGCCATGCCACGTGGCTTGTGGGATCTTAGTTCCCTGACCAGGAATTGAACCCGGGCCCTGGGCAGTGAAAGCGTGGAGTCCTAACCGCTGGACCGCCAGGGAATTCCCTCTACTTGCATTTCTGATTTTAGTAATTTGAATCTTCTGTATTGCTTTTTGTAGTCTGTCTAGCTAAAGGTTTATCCATTTTGCTGATCTTTTTGACGAACCAACTTTTGGTTTCATCAATTTCTCTAATAGTTTTTCTGTTCTCTATTTCATTTGTCTCTGCTCAAATCTTTATTCTTCCTTCCTTTTGCTAGCTTTGAGTTTAGTTTTTTCTTCTTTTTCTAGTTCCTTAAGTTGTAAAGTTAGGTTGTTGATTGGAGATTTTTCTTGTTTTTAAATGTAAGTTTTATATATATATATATATATATATATATATATATATATTTATTTATTTATTTATTTATTTGCGGTACGCGGGCCTCTCACTGCTGTGGCCTCTCCCGCTGTGGAGCACAGGCTCCGGACGCGCAGGCCCAGCGGCCATGGCTCACAGGCCCAGCCGCTCCGCGGCACGTGGGATCCTCCCGGACTGGGACACAAACTCGCGTCCCCCGCATCAGCAGGTGGACTCTCAACCCCTGCGCCACCAGGGAAGCCCGTAAGTTTTATATCTTTAGATTTCCCCCTTAACACTGCTTTCACTGGATCCTGCAAGTTTTGGTATGCTGTGTTTTCACTTTGAGTATTTGCCTTTAAGTATTTTCTAATTTCCTTGTGATTTCTTCTTCGATCCATTGGTTTAAGAGTGTGTTTTCTAATTTCCACAGTTTTGTGAATCTTCATTTTACTTCTGTTGTTGATTTCTGACTTCATTCTGTTGTGGTTGGGGAGGAGATACTTTGTATGATGTCAGTCTTTTAAAATCTGTTGAGACTTAATATGTAACCTAACACATGGTCTGTCCTGGAAAATGTCCCATGTGCATTTGAGAAGAATGTGTATGTTGTTGGGTAGAGTGTTCTGTAGATGTCTGTTAGATCTAATTGATTTATTGTGTTAAGTTCTCTATTTCCTTACGTATATTCTGTTTGGTTGTTCTATCATTGAGAGTAGGGTTTTGAGGTCTCCAGCTGTTATTGTAGGATTGTCTATTTCTCCCTTCAGTTCTGTCAGTTTTTGCTTCATATATTTTGCCTGTCTGTTATTAGGTACATCAGTGTATATAATGGTTATATTTTCTTGCTGTATTAAAACTTTTATTAATGTGTAACATCCTTTTTTGTCTCTTGTAGCCTTTTTTGAAAAAAAGTCTATTTTGTCTGACATTAGTATAGCTACTCCTGTTCGCTTTTAGTTACTAATTGCATGGAATGTAAATATTTTTCCATCCTTCTGCTTTCTTCTTTATTTTTAAAATTTTTAAAATTTTATTTTTGGCTGCGTTGGGTCTTCATTGCTGCACGTGGGCTTTTCTCTAGTTGTGGTGAGCAGGGGCTACTCTTTGTTGCAGTGCATGGCCTTCTCATTGTGGTGGCTTCTCTTGTTGTGGAGCACGGGCTCTAGGCGCACGGGCTTCAGTAGTTGTGGCTCACAGTCTCTAGAGCGCAGGCTCAGTAGTTGTGGTGCATGGGCTTAGTTGCTCCGCGGCATGTGGGATCTTCCTGGACCAGGGATCAAACCCACGTCCCCTGCATTGGCAGGAGGATTCTTAACCACTGTGCCACCAGGGAAGTCCTCATCCTTTTACTTTCAATCTATATATGTCTTTGGATCTAAAGTGAGTCTCTTGTATATAGCATGTAGTTGGATCATATGCTTTTATCCATACTGCCAATCTCTGTCTTTTAATTGGAGATTTTAATCCACTTACATTTAAAGTAATTACTGATATGGATGAAATACTTGTTATTTTGCTGTTTGTTTTCTGTATAGCTTTTTTTGTTTCTCATTTTCTGCATTACTATGTCTTATGTTTTTTTTTTGTTTTTTTTTTGTGGTACGCGGGCCTCTCACTGTTGTGGCCTCTCCCGTTGCGGAGCACAGGCTCCGGAGCGCAGGCCCAGCGGCCATGGCTCACGGGCCCAGCTGCTCCGCGGCATGTGGGATCTTCCCAGACCGGGGCACGAACCCATGTCCCCTGCATCGGCAGGCGGACTCTCAACCACTGTGCCACCAGGGAAGCCCCACTATGTCTTAGGTTTGATTTTTTAAATTGTGAAATATTTAAATTCCTTTCTCATTTTTTTGTGGGTATATTCTGTAACTATTTTCTTTGTGTTTACCATGCGAATTACGTTTAACATCCGAAAGTTGTAACACTCTAATTTGAATTTATACCAGCTTAATTTCAATAACATACAAAACCCCTGCTCCCTTATAGCTAAACCCCACCCCTTTTGGTTGTTGATGTCACAGAATTAAATCTTCATACATTGTGTGCCCTCAAACATAAGTTAATCTTTTATATGCATTAGTCTCCTAAATTATGTAGGAAATAACGTGTGGAGTTACAAATCAAAATTACAGTAATACTAACTTGTAGACTAAAAATTTTTTAAATATATATATATATATTTATATTAGTCTCTTAAATCATGTGGAAAACAAAAAAGAAGAGTTAAAAACTGTTGTTACAATCATACTAGCTTTTATAATTGCCCAAGTCTTGACCTTTATTGACATCTTTATTTCTTCATATAGCTTTGAGTTACTGTGCTTTGAGTTAGTGTCATTTCATTTCACTCTACAGGGCTCCCTTGAGCATTTTTTGCAGGGTAGGTCTAGTGGTAACAAACTCCCTCAGCTTTGGTTTATGTGGGAATGTCTTAATTTCTCCCTTGCTTTTGAAAGACAGTTTTGCTGGATATAGGATTCTTTCTTTCTTTCTGTCTTTCTTTTTGGCCGTGTTGGGTCTTTGTTTCTGTGCAATGGCTTTCTCTAGTTGTGGCAAGCAGAGGCCACTCTTCATTGCGATGCGCAGGCCTCTCACTGTCGTGGCCTCTCTTGTTGCGGAGCACAGGCTCCAGACGTGCAGGCTCAGTAGTTGTGGCTCACGGGCCCAGTTGCTCTGTGGCATGTGGGATCTTCCCGGACCAGGGCTCGAACCCGTATCCCCAGCATTGGCAGGCAGATTCTCAACCACTGCGCCACCAGCGAAGCCCTGGATATAGGATTCTTGGTTGACAGTATTTTTTCTTTTTTAAAGTATTTATTTATTTATTTTATTTGGCTGCATCAGGTCTTAGTTGGAGCACGTGGGATCTTTGTTGCAGTGTATGGGCTTCTCTAGTTGTGATGTGCAGGTTTCTCTAGTTGCGACATGCGGGTTTCTCTAGTTGCAGCACGTGGGCTTCTCCCTAGTTGTGGTGCACGGGCTCCAGAGTGCGTGGGCTCAGTAGTTGTGGCACGTGGGCTCTCCAGTTGTGGCACACGGGCTCTAGAGTACATGGGCTCAGTAGTTGCTGCGTGTGGGCTTAGTTGCCCCACGGCATGTGGGATCTTAGTCCCCTGACCAGGTATCGAACCTGCGTCCCCTGCATTGGAAGGCAGATTCTTAACCACTGGACCACTAGGGAAGTCCCCAGCTGTTTTTTTTCTTTTAGCACTTGAATATATAGGCCCACTGCCTCTGGCTTCCAAAGTGTCTGATGAGAAATCTGCTAATCGTATTAAGGATCTCTTCTATGTGACATGTTGCTTCTCTCTTCTTTCAAGATTCCTCTTTTTATCTTTTGCTTTCTAAAGTTTGATTATAATGTGTCTTGGTCTTTTTGACTTCATCGTACTTAGAGTTTATTGAGCTTCTTGGATGTTTAGATTCATGTCTTTCATCACATTTGGGAAGTTTTCAACCATTATTTCTTATTTATTTATATGTATTTATTTCTGTGTTGTGTCTTCATTGCAGTGCACAGGCTTCTCATTGCTGTGGCTTCTTGTTGTGGAGCACAGGCTCTAAGTGCATGGGCTCAGTAGTTGTGGCTCACAGGCTCTAGAGTGCAGGCTCAGTAGTTGTGGCGCATAGGCTTAGTTGCTCTGTGGCATGTGGGATCTTCCCGGACCAGGGCTTGAACCCGTGTCCCCTGCATTGGCAGACGGATTCTTAACCACTGCGCCACCAGGGAAGCCCCAGCCATTATTTCTTCAAGTATTCTTTCTACCCCTCTCTCTCTCGCTTCTCCTTCTGGGACTCCCACAATGTGTATGTTGGTCTGCTTAATGGTGTCCCACAGGACCCTTAGGCTCTGTTTACTTTCCTTGAATCTTGATAATTTTCATTGTCCTGTTTTCAAGTTTGCTGATTCTTCTACTGATCAAATCTACCTTTGAGTACCTCCAGTGAATTTTAAAATTTCAGTTAATGTACTTTTTAGCTCCACAATTTTTTTGGTTTCTTTTTAGGTTTTCTATTTCTTTATTTGTATTTCCATTTTATTCCTACATTGCTTTCTTGACTTTCTCCATATCTTCTTTTAGTTTTCTGAGCATCTTTAACACGGTTGTTTTAGAGTCCTTGTCTAGAAGATCCACCATCAGGTCTTTTTCAGGGACAGCTTCTGTTGATTTTTTTCCTTTGAATGGGCCATATTTTCCTGTGTCTTTGAGTGCCTTGTGCTTTTTTTGTTGTTGTTTGTTTAAAACTGGACATTTGGGTGATTCCCTGGTGGCGCAGTGGTTGAGAACCTGCCTGCTAATACAGGGGACATGGGTTCGAGCCCTGGTCTGGGAGGATCCCACATGCCGCGGAGCAACTAGGCCCGAGAGCCACAACTACTGAGCCTGCGCGTCTGGAGCCTGTGCTCCGCAACAAGAGAGGCCGCGATAGTGAGAGGCCCACGCACCGCGATGAAGAGTGGCCCCCGCTTGCCACAACTAGAGAAAGCCCTCGCACAGAAACAAAGACCCAACACAGCAAAAATAAATAAATTAATTAATAAACTCCTACCCCCAACATCTAAAATAAATAAAACTGGACGTTTGGATCTAGTAATGTGGTATCTCTGGAAATCAGATTACTCTCCTTGCCTAGGATTTGCTGTTTTTGTTTTTCTTTGTTGTAGATTGTCTCTGTACCAAGGATCAGCCTGAGGCATCAATTAAGGTTTTTCTCAGACTGTAACTGGGAATGTGTGGTCACTTTCAAGTTTTCCCCTTTTATGTAGTTGCTTTTGAATATCATAATCTTTAATGTCTGGCTCCCTGAAGCAGAAAAAGAAAAATTAAAAGGGGAAGGAAAGGGCACTGGCCCTTTAAATCCAGTAGCACTTCAGCTGGAGTGGGAGGGTCCTATAGCAATGGGGGAGGTGCAACAATGGCCGCCTGCCTGTTTGGCCATACCTCTGTGATCAGAAGCAGGACGCAGAGGTGAGAGCAGATACCCAGTATTTGGAGGACAGGGTCTTTTTTGCCCACCTTGGCTCCTGCAAGCTGTGTGTAGGCTGTTCCAGAAACAGGTGTATGGCCTCCAGTGGCATGGCTAGGGGTGGGATGGGTAGCTGCTACTGTAGGAAGAGCTGAAATTGACTGAAATTAACCTCAATTTACTGTCCAAGTGCTCATATGGAAGTTGCAAGTCTTTAGGACTTGAGATCCAAAACAGTCACACTAGACAGATTTCTGCCAGTGCACTGTTTTTCAGGTGAGGAGAAGATTCTCGGTGCTCCCTCCTCTGCCATATTCCCAGAACCTTCCAGGCCGTGCTCCTTTTTGTCCTACCTGTTTGCCTGCTCCCGCCTGCACTCTTCCAGTGGGGAGGAGGTGTGCTGCGTCCTCATCAGTGCCTCCCCCGCTACACCTTCAGTGCACGGCACTTGTGGAGAAGGCCCAGTGAATTGACTTTTCTTAAATTCCCTGCTTGCCCCTGTTATCTCACTCCCCCTTCAGCTGCTGGTTTCAAGGTAACCATGGGCTTGGGCTGCAGTCTGCACATGGCCAGCCACTGAGAGCTGCCCGGGAAGTAGAGAGGAGAGGACTGTGCTGGGCTGGAGAGTGTCTCCCCCAGATTCCTTTCCACCTGGAACCTGTGATTATGACCTTATTTGGAAGTAGGGTCTTTGCAGGGGTAATAAATTTAAATGAAGTCATACTGGCCTGGGGTGGACCCTAATCCAGTGACTGGTGTCCTTATAAGACAGCCATGTGAAGTTGGGGGCAGAGATCGGAGTGAGGCATCTACAAGCCCAGGGTTACCAGCAACCAGCAGAAGCTGGAAGAGACGAGGAAGCATTCTTCCCTAGAGTCCCGGAAGGCACGTGGCCTGCTGACACCTGGATTTTGGACCTCTAACCTGTGAGAGGATACATTTCTGTTGTTTTAAGTTACCTAGGTTGTGGACTTTGTTACGGCAGCCCAAGCAGACTAATAAAGGGACGAAGTCCAAGAGGCTATGCCTCCTTTTTTTTTTTTTTTTTTTGCGGTACGCGGGCCTCTCACTGTTGTGGCCTCTCGCGTTGCGGCGCACAGGCTCCGGACGCGCAGGCTCAGCGGCCATGGCTCACGGGCCCAGCTGCTCCGCGGCACGTGGGATCCTCCCAGACTGGGGCACGAACCCGTGTCCCCTGCATCGGCAGGCAGACTCTGAACCACTGCGCCACCAGGGAAGCCCTACGCCTCTTATTTTTAAGGTTGAGCCACAAGACTATTAATAGAATTCCTCACACTTTTGTGTCCTGAGAGTGGAGCCATGGGGTTTAGGTCCCAGTGACAGGGTCTCCCAGGGGTCCTTGGCCACTTGCTGACTTCTGTGCATCACGTCTGTGTGTGTAATGCCGGGATTCTAGGACAGGCCTTGCTTTTTGACAACAGTGGTCTATGTTCTGTGTCCTAAGAACTGTTACTGATTGGACAAGGGCACTTAGCCAGATGAGCCATTACGTGTCTCTCCAATTTCAGAGCAAGCAGCGAGTGCCCCAAACCTGGGGGCTCCAGGGTCCTGGGGCCTCTCTCACTGCGGTGGGGAGGGCAGGTCAGGCAGCCCTTTTCGGGGCTGGGCTGCCCTACAGTGCAGGGCGCCGCCTCCCGGTGGTCTTACCTTGGTTTCTCTAGCTCTCCAGTTTCTCAGCGGTGAGGGAAAAAGCCAGCCCCAAGTATGGTATATGTTGCCACCCAGCAAGTCTCCGTGAGAGCCAGATCATTTCTAAACTGGTGTTTGAAACAAGATTTTTAAGACAGACAATAAGGGCCTGTGAGTCCTTCCGATTCAACTCATCTCACCACCAGAGTCAGCTGTGTGTTTGTGTTTTTCAGTCTCTGTGTTGTAAACAGGTTGAGAACAGGGCCCAGGTCCTGGCCATTGTACCCCCCAGTCTTCTTCTCAGACATTTACTGGGGATCCTCATGGGGCTGGGCTGGACCCAGGGCTGGGGTGTGGCGACGAGAGAGTGTGTCCTTGGGAAGCTCCATGAGCCCCCAAAGCCCAGGGACCTTCTGCCCCATTGTTTCTCTTCCTGTCTCCGTTTGACCCGCAAGGAAAGATGCTCGGAAATGAGGTGTTGCTTGAAGTCCCCCAGCCTCAGAGGGTGCGAGGGAGCTGTGGTAGGTGGAGGTGTCGAGGCTTGGGTGCCACTGCCTCCTTACCTGGGCACTCCAGCAGCCACCTGGATCCCGTGAGCCTCAGTTTGCCCATCTGTGGAATGGGAGACGTGATAGCAGCTGTCTCGTAGGATGTGTGGAGACTGAATGGTTGGTGCATTTGCTGCTGCTGCCGTCAGTGCGGTTATCGTAGGGACTTAGAAGTCTGTGAAATGTATGATTCCATGGGAGACCAGCCTTCACTGGTATTACAGACTTTCTGTGTTTGTATTGTACGTATTTGTATATATATTAATACCTCTTTTATGTGCATAACATGTATTTACTCTGAATACACTTCAGTATCAGACAAAGAGAAGGATAGAGACGTTTCTCTGTTGCGCTGCTGAAATCACAGCTTTTTTTTTTTTTTTTTTTTTTTGCGGTACGCGGGCCTCTCACTGTTGCGGCCTCTCCCGTTGTGGAGCACAGGCTCCGGACGCGCAGGCTCAGCGGCCATGGCTCACGGGCCCAGCCGCTCCGCGGCATGTGGGATCTTCCCGGACCGGAGCACGAACCCGTGTCCCCTGCATCGGCAGGCGGACTCTCAACCACTGCGCCACCAGGGAAGCCCTGAAATCACAGCTTTTGGTTTGAATAACTCTAAAATGTAGTGAAAGTCCACTCTCAGGGCAGGTCTCTCTTTACCATCCGTGTCTACTCCAGGTACACTTCTGAGCCACTGTGGAGGGCGACTAGGTCCAGCTCGGGGGAGTGTGGCATGTCTATCCCACCAGTAGTGACAAGGCCACCCCAGAGCTGTGATGCTGGCAGGGGAAGACGAGTCCAGGCGACGGGTGGGCCGCGGCGGGCCTGGCATCTGTGACACTGGAGGGAGGGGCTCCTGCTGCGTTTTCCACGGTAAGGACGTGGGACAGGGGCCTTGACCAGCTGGCACTGCCTTCAGAAGCGGCCAGTTTTTAAAGAGAACAAATAAATCCAAGGCCAGGAAACAATCAGCAGTGAGAGCCTGAGCTTTCGTTGGGGTTTGGCGTTCTTTTTCCTGTTTATGGTATTTTATGCTAAGAAGGCTGTAGTTGGTTCTCAGCTCTGTAAATGCCCCATCGCACTGTGTGGACGTGGCTTCACCCAGACCAAGTGACTTTGCACCAGCCGGCAGCCCCAGCTATGTGGACAGGCTCAGAAGGCCACGTGTGGTGGCCCCCAGCTCACCCTTCCCAGTCCTGCAGGTGCGGCCTGGTGCTGAAGGGTCGTCTGCTGGGAGGAGGTATGGATGCCGACCGGCCAGCTTGCAGAGAGAGGCCTCTTCTCCTCCTTTGGTTCAGGGGTGAGGTCGTCGGGGCCAAAAGGTGGAAAAATGAAAGTAATGACCTTCCAAGAGTGGGTCTCACCTGGCTTGACTGGTACCCCTGAGATTGTGACATCTGTGAGTCGAGGGCAGGGAGGTGTGATGGCGTGATGGAGTGCCAGCGCCACACGCCTTGGGGCGGAAGTCCCAGTTGACGGGCTCATTCCCAGTGATGTGTCACACCCGTCATCACCAGTCCTGCTACTTCTTCTGCACTTGGTGGTGGACATTTCCCACTTGCCGGGGCCTGACCTCCTCATCTCCCCCGCCGCCCTCACGGTCTGCCTCGCCATCTGCCAGGCCTCTGCTCTTTCCTGTTTTGAGTCCCTGTTGTGAAGTGCAGATCTAGAACAGCCTCTTCCTCTAGGCCTTTGCTAAGAGAGCCAAACCGGTCATTCTAACTGCAGTTTTTCTTCTTTTCTCTCTTTCTGTTCATTTCTAGAGCGAAGTCCAAGGAAAATGGGAAGGAGAGGAATCTTAAACATTCCCTGAGGGAATTCCCTGGGGGGCGTCCAGTGGTTAGGACTCGGCGCTTTCACTGCCAAGTGCCTGGGTTCGATCCCTGGTCGGGGAACTAAGATCCCGCAAGCCACGCAGTGCGGCCAAAAAAAAAAAAAAAAATTTCCTGAGAGAGGGAGAGGTTTCCAGAATGTTTTCTGGGTCACCTGGCTGGAGTGATTCGGTCACATGCTGGGCTTATCCATGGATTGGTTATCACAGGTGCACGGGGTGTCTGGGTGCAGGAGCGCGGGGAGCAGCCCTTGCCTCGTGGATGTGCGCGGGCCCAGGGAGCCAGGCTGGGACCCGGAGACTGGCTGTGTTCCTGAGGTCCACCACTTATTGTTTTATTAATTTATTTTGTTGAGGTATAGTTAATTTACAGTGTTGCATGAATTTCCACTATACAGCAAAGTGATTCAGTGACACGCACACACATACATATACACATTCTTTCGTGTATTCGCTTTCATTACGGTTTGTCACAGGATACTGACTATAGTTCCCTGTGCTCTACAGTAGGACCTGGTTGTTTACCCATTCTCTATATACTAATGTGCACCTGCTAATCCCAAACTCCCAATCCATCCCTCCCCCTTGGCCACCACGAGTCTGCTCTCTACGTCTGTGGGTCTGTTTCTGTTTCGTAGATAAGTTCACTTGTGCCATATTTTAGATTCCACATATAAAGTGGTATGATATGGTATTTGTCTTTCTCTTCCTGACTTTATTTATTATGATAATCTCTAGGTCCACCCCACCAATTACTTCTTAACCCCAGTCTTAACCCAGCCATCTGACCTCTGGGCATTTATCCCGTGGCTGTATTTGCATAAGGGCACAAGGAAGCAGCCACATGTCTGCCAGCTGGAGGTGTGTGTTCAGTAAATCTGGAATCTGTCGTGAAGCTCCAGGCTGTGGTTGAAAAGAACAAGGCAGGTTCTGTGCTGCTGTGGAATAAGGTATATTGCTGAGGAGGAGAAAAGCGTGTTGTAGCATCCGTTTGTGTAAAAGTACATGTGTTATAGATGCTTATAAACACTCTGGAAAGGTCCGTGCCCAAATAGTGAGTAGTTGCCTCTGGCGAGTGAAGCTGGGGGCAGAGGAGCTGCTGGGAGAAAGGAATTGAAGTTTTCATTTGCTTTCCTTCTGTATGTTTGAATTTTTTATAACCATGCACATGTTTTCATTTTAAAGCAGGTTAAGAGAGTAGTAATTCAGGGTTCCGTTAGTAATGTTGGCCCTGTATTCCATTCCACTGTGCTAAGAAGGTTCTCGGTTCCTGGGGTCCATCCCTCCTCGTGGGCACGCAGGAGGTGAGCTTGAGCGCCTCCCTGAGTGGAGCCCAGATCCTTCTCCTGCCACTTCCTCACGTGGAGCTCAGGCTCAACCTTGACTTTTCTGAAGCTGTTTTTTCATTTGTAGGATGGACTGGTTCATCCTGCTTCACCTCCCTTATGTACTGTTTATGCTGGTGATTACTTTGAAAATGGGAAAGCACAAAACTAAGGCTGGGTTTGAAGTAAATTGTAATTTTAAGGACTTTTTAAAAAAAATTAATTGGGGTTGGGTATCTTAGTTTCCTAGAACTGCTGTAACAAAGTACCATAAACTGGGTGGTTTACAACAACAGATGCTTCATCTTTCAGTGTTCTAGAGGCCAGAAGCCCCAAATCAGGGTGTTGCTGGCAGAGATGTGCTCCCTCCGAGGCTCTGGGGGAGGGGCCTTCTTTTTGTCTTTCGGCTTCCGGTGGCTGTCGGCATCCCTGGTTTTCATTGGCTTGCGGACACATCACTCCAGTCTCTGCCTCTGTCGACGTGCGGCCGTCTTCTGTATCTGTGTCCGTGTTTCCTCCTTCTTATGAGGACACCGGTCATTGGATTAGGGTCTATTCTAATCCAGTATGACTTCATTTTAGCTCAGTGCATCTTCACAGACCCTATTTCTAAGTAAAGTCACGTTCCCAAGTACCGGGGGTTAGGGCGTGGGCATATCTTTGGGGGCTACCCACTGCAGTGGAGTTTCCACCCTTCCCATCAAGAAGTACTCGGAATTGCCGCACTTAGTAACTTGGTGATGTAAAATCTAACATTACGAGTTTGCTCATGAAAATAGAATTTTAGATGAGGTTTCAGTTAGAACTTTATGGGCTGAAAACTCCAAAGTTAATTATTCGTTCAGAAGCCAACCTCCAAGTGAGCGCGTTGATCACCTACTGACGGGTGTCCGTGCTGGACTTTCTTCTGCTCTAGGAATGTTTGTTCCTGATATTGCTTCTTACAGTCAAATCAGCTGTGCTTCTGAATCTGCCCCTTAGGAAATCGAAAGACTTCCCGAGCAACTAGAAGAAAAAGAGAGGGAGACACAGCCGCTGATGAGCCAGCCGGAGCGGGAGCGGAAGGCAGTGGCCCTGCGGAGGAGAGGCGCGGCCCCGACGGGGCGGGCCCTGGCCGCCAGCGACGTCCTGTGCCGCTCCCTGGCCGACGAGACGCATCGGCTGCGCAGGACCCTGGCCGCCACCGCCCACATGTGCCAGCATCTGGCCCAGTGTCTGGATGCACGCCAGCGCGCAAAGGGGGACGTGGGGGAGAGGAGCCCCGAGGTAGGCTGTGGTGTCAGCACGCCACGGTGCGGACCGAGGTGCAGCAGGATCCCTCAGCCGTCACGGAGGTCGGGGGGCGCCCAGGGCCCCCCCTGCTCTCCATAGTGAGGGTTGCAGCAAAGCCCGCCCATCCAGGGATTTCTTCTAGCACGGTGGGAGGTGCAGAACATGACAGGGAAGCAGGTGGCCTGCGTCACCAGCTGCCACCCCCAGACCTGCAGGTGACCCTGGTCCTCGTGGGGAGATGGCACTGTGGTCTCGTCAGCCTTCGCCGAGGACGAAGCAGGCAGAGCAGGGGCGGGAGGGGTGTCCTGAGCAGGTGCTGGCACACGTGCAGGCGGGCGAGGGGCAGCGCCTCCAAAGGCCGCAGGTGGTGAGGAATCAGCCGGGCGGGCCGGGGCGGGGGAGGGCTCCACGTGTCTCAGCAGGGCTGTCCTCGCCGGGGCCCTCCTGCAGTGAAGGGAGGACACGGAGCCCTTCTGTGTACCTGGCGCTGTGACCCCTGGCCAGGCCGAAGGCAGGGTGGGGCCAGCAGGGAGGGAGCCGGGCGGGGGCCGGGGTCAGGGGCAGGCGGCCTACAGGACTGCGTGGAGCTGGGCTGTGGCTGTGTGTGCGGTCTGGTCGGGGAGGGGACAGTGTGGTTTCAGCATCAGGAATTCCCTACCTGGGAGGTCAGGGGGCTCCTGGCTGGGGGTGTTGGGAGCACGGGGCGAGGCCGCCTTCCCTGCCTGTCTGATCCCACGCAGTGCACACCCTGCCCCGCCCAGCCCAGATTACTCTTTTCCAGGCAGTTCTCTGATCCTCAGAGGCTGCAACCAGGATGACTCAGAAACGTGGGGGGAGGTGGGGACAGGCCCTCCAGCCCCTTAGCAGCAGCTCCACTGGGAAGCCCGCTGGGGAGAACCTTGGTCTGAGAACCGGTCTGAGAACTGCCCGTCTCCGCGGGTGGATTCCACGAAAAGGGAACCTCAGAAAGCACACAGGCACGTTTCAGGTACCACAGTGCTCTCTGGGGGCAGGCTGTGTTCTCGTCTGATTTTGAGTCACTGTGTCATTTCCCTCTGGGGACTTGAACACAGCCGCACGTCGTGTTTGGCCTGGGCAGGGGTGGGGCCGGAGCTCTTAACAGGCTCTACATCTGCGTCACTTCTCAGCCCTGGACTCGGCTGAGTCACCGGGGTTTCCGGTGCCCGCTGGGTTAGGACATGTAGTTCCTTTGTCATTCGAGGGGAATTCTCAAAAGTACGGCACCAGCATACAGCCCACTGTACGTACTGTTAAATGCACTGAATTCCTAGGATTCAGATGGACTTTTCGGCTAGCTCTGCCCACCGCCATTAGGGCTGGTTTGGCACGTGGGTTTCCAGGCATGAGTCCCGAGACCCCGAGTGAGGCACGGGTGGACTACCGTGTACAGAACCACTGAGGTCAACCCTGCTTGCGTGACGTGACACGACAGTGTGGTGGGCCCAGAGGGAGGGAGCCGGGTCCCTGGCCGGGCCTGCTCCTGGCGGCCCTGTGGCCCTGGGCTGGAAGGTTCTCTGGCGGACGGTGAGATTAAGCTTCCTGCCCTCCCGACTCCCGTGATGATGGAAAGTCTCAGGCATGAGAAGATTGAGCGAGGCTTGGCCCCAGCGTGGGGTGGGCTTGGGCGGGGCGAGGACCACCCCTCCCCCACCTTCGGGAAGGGGCCCGTCCCACCTGCCGCAGTGCGGGCTGCAGTGACCGTCTGCACCCTCGGTCTCCAGGTGTGGCTTCCTACCCTCTTGCCGCACACGACAGTCACGTTCGGTGACACGGTGTCTGCTCTCCGTTCCTTTCTTACGCAGCCAGCGTGTGCAGATGGGGACGGCTCTGTCCACGCGGTTGTTGAGAAGTTACGGGAGGAGAATCGACTGTTGAAGCAGAAGGTGACTCACGTGAGTGTCTGTTAGATGTCCCTCGGGAAGAACTTTCCCCTCACGGCCCGCAGATGAGGGTCCTCTCCTCGGCTGTGCCCAGGGGTTGCCCCTGCCCTCAGGCCACTTCGGCTGATACGCGCAGTCCCTATAGGCCCGACATATTTGCCTAAAAGGACGTGTAGAACACGCTTGTCGTTCTCCGGCCCCCAAGTTAATTCACATGTGGATAAATGAGGTACAAGAATTACTATCAAGTATAGCTTTTACGGTGGGAAATTGTAGCAAGTCTGCTTCTGTCTACGGTGGTTGTTTGTGGCCATTGTTGCCCACGTCCTAGTGTCCCCTCTGCACAGAGCAAACTGAGACTTCTTTTTTTTTTGGCCTTCATTCCTTTTATTTTTTTTAAATTAATTAATTAACGTATTTAGTTTTGGCTGCGTTGGGTCTTCGTTGCTGTGCGCGGGCTTCTCATTGCTGTGGCTTCTCTTGTTGCAGAGCACGGGCTCTACGCGCGCGGGCTTCAGTAGTTGTGGCTCGTGGGCTCTAGAGCGCAGGCTCAGTAGTTGTGGCTCATGGGCTTAGTTGCTCCGCGGCACGTGGGATCTTCCCGGACCAGGGCTCGAACCCGTGTCCCCTGCGTTGGCAGGCAGATCCTTAACCACTGTGCCACCAGGGAGGTCCCCTGAGGCAACTTTCATTTAAGGGGAGACTCACTCTGCTCCTTGTTGCTAGTGAATAGCTTCACAGTTCAGGTTGGCTTGAGAGCAGGTTCTCGGCCGCTGCCACCGTGAGCGTTCCGGCCTCCTTAGGTGGAAGACCTCAATGCCAAGTGGCAGCGCTACGACGCCAGCAGGGACGAGTACGTGAGGGGACTCCACGCACAGCTGAGAGGGCTGCAGGCCCCCCTCGAGCCCGAGAGGCCCTCCCCGCCCGACCTGATGAGGAAGGAGATCTCCCGGCTCAACACACAGCTGGAGGAGAAAATCAACGACTGTGCAGAAGCGAGGCGGGAGCTGGAGGCCGCGAGGAGGGCCCGGGATGCCGCGCTGGAGCGGGTGCAGATGTTGGAGCAGCAGGTGCCCCCCACCCCGGGGCCGGGTGCTGGGGGGCGCTGGGGGCCTTTCTCTGTGCAGAAACGGCGCTGCCGTCTGACGGTTGAGTGTCTCCTCACAGATCCTCGCGTACAAGGACGACTTCACGTTGGAGAGGGTTGACCGGGAGCGGGCTCAGAGTAGGATCCAGGAGTTGGAGGAACGGGTGGCCTTGCTGCAGCGCCAGGTACCCTGCAAACAGGTAGAACGGAGGCCCATCTCCTCCAGTCCAGGCTGGGCATTTTCTTCGTGTTTCTTTCATCGGTTTCAAGCTCTTTCTGCGTCTGCCGAGACCCTGATTCTGTGCTCCGGGCAGAGCCACGGTGCCCGGTGCCTGGGGCCTGGTGGCAGAAAACCTCCCTGTCGTACCGTGTGTGTCTGTAGAGGACGTTGGCGTGGTGGCGTGTGACCTCAGGGGTGGCTGTCGGGCCTGTCCTGCACCCAGAGGGCGCGTCCTGGGCCTCGGGCTCCCTACTGGGAGCTTCGTGCACGTGTGTCCCCTCCTCGCTGTGCGGCAGGGACCCTGGTCGCCCTGTCACACACACGCAGCCCCTGAGGCTCCAGGCGTCTGCTGGCGCCCCCCAGCTCACAGCCCCCGTGCACGGAGATGGGCCGTGCAGGCGGGCGGGCCGTGCAGGCGGGCAGGCCCCGCAGCTCACTCTGGGCTCCGTGCCGCCCTGCCACAGGGGGTGCTTCTTGGGAGGCCGGGCCTGGGTGGGAACTGACGGTTTCTCACTGCAGGACCCGGGCGCCCACACACCTCTTCCCTGCTCCTCCCTGGTTCCGCCCAGAGCACCCGATACACATCCTCCTGAGGGGCTAGCGCCCTGGTGGGGCGGGGATGCCGAGCTTACCCCGGAACCACCCTTCGTGGTTGGTGGGAGCCATCCTCAGTGCCCCATCCTGCGTGGCTGTGGACCCCACTGGTGGACAGAAGGGTGGCCCGGCCTGCTGAGGCCCGGGGCCTGTGCACCGAGTGGCCTCTGAGCCCCTTTCAAGCTGCGGCCTGTGGCCGTCGAGCTTTGGGAGCACTTGGGAGCACTGCTCGGCCCCTGGGCGACACCCCGGGGCGGGTGGTGGTGAAGCTGTGGGCCAGGAGCCAGGGTCCCGCCGCGTGGGCTGCGGCTCCCACACGAGGCGTGATGAGCACTGGGGGTCACGGCGCTTCGGGGCTGACGTCGGGGGCAAGCATGTCGGCCGTGCCACGGGCACCCCTGCTGCCTCTAGAGACACCCCCCCCCCCCCGCCCACCCAGGAGGGACGCAGTTTGCCAGGCTCCCTCTCTGCACGGCGGCGTGTGGGGTGAGTCTGTTGGGGCCGCGGCGGGGGTCGGGGTTGGGGGTAGTGCCGCCCCCCCCGCCCCCCCCCAGCTCGGGCCTGTTCCTCTGTGAGCACAGGCAGGAGGCTGTTCATGGGGCACGTCCTCATTTGGGCCCCAGCACCAGGCAGAGCGAAGGTGCACGTCCCACTGTGCAGCAGGTGTATCTCTAGTTGCTGGAGCCTGAGGCCAGCCTCGTAAGCTGACCCTTTGCCTTTTTTCCAGGATCCTCGAGAGCCAGGTTCTTGCCGGATTCACACTGGGGGCAAAACTCCCGGGTACTTGGAGACTGACGCTTCGGAGCTCGTGGCACCCGGTGGCTGGAGGCCTGGGACGGGATCCCAGCGGCCAGAGCTCCCTGCAGAGGGCGGGAGCCCTGGAGCGGCCCAGAGAGGCCAGGGGGACCTTCAGTGCCCTCACTGCCTGCAGTGCTTCAGCGACGAACAGGGGGAGGAGCTCTTCCGGCACGTGGCCGGCTGCTGCCAGTGAGCCTGCTGGCCGGCGGCCCGGCGGCGCTCCCAGCACGCAGCAGCGAGACGCGGGGCCGCCAGGACAGGCCGGGGGCGCTTCCGGTGGGGCTGGAGGGAGAGGTGGGGTTGGGAGCATTCGTGCCCAGGAGGGCTCAGCCTCGCCTCTGGTGTGGAGTTTGACGTCCGAAGCTGTCAGTCAGGCCGAGGCCGTGCGAGACGTGGCGCGGGGTTCTCCCAGGCCCGCAGGACAGACCTGTCCCAGCCGCACCTGGGGACGCTGCAGGTCACTGGGACGAGGTGGCTGCCCGTGGGAAGTGCGCCCACGCCCACCAGGAGGCGTGCACAGCTGAGCACTGTGCCTGCGCTGAAATAAGGCTGCACTGCAGGAGTGGGTGCTGCACATCCGGAACGTCAACGTGTTTATGTCCCGTGACTTATTTTTGTAATAAATGCACTTGCTACAGGGACTGCTGAGAGTGTGCGCTGGGGGCTGGGGTGCAGGGACCCGGCAGCATCGCCGTCCGGGCCTGAGTCACACCAGCCAGGGAGGAGAAACACACTTGCTTACTGTTGGTCTGTCACCTGTTTGTTTGTTTGTTAGGGCATCCCGAGGGGGGGGGGGGGTCGGCGGGAGTCCAGCCTGCCCAGCACTCTGCCGTCGGCCTGTTTCAGCTCCAGCCAGGATGTGAAGGGCTGGGGGTGAGGCGGGAGGAACCAGGCGCCTGGCGAAGGCAAGAGAGAGGCTTGCAGGGCAAGGACTGCGTGCATAGTCCTGGCGGGGTCAGGGCTGTGTGACTCAAGTTAACCCTCAGAACAGTCGCAGGAGATAAGTACTTCTATCGATCATCCTCAACACAGGTGTGGAAGATGAGGCACAGAGGGGTAAGGTCACTTGCCCAAGGTCACAGTAGCAGGGGACAAAGCTAGGATGTAAACCCAGGCCATCTGGCTCCTGAGCCCACATTCTACTTCCCAACGTGCAGGAGCTGCCGGCACGGTGAAGGGCCAGCATTGGGTGCATGTGCTGTCCCTCCTGCCTGGAACACTTGCTCACCCTCTCCGCTGGCTAAGTAAGTCCTCCTCCAGTTGTAGTTCAGGCGTCAACTCCTCTGTAGGATCCCCGCGCACCCCACTTTCCAGGAGCCCGACTGGAAGGGATCAGTCTGTGCAGCGTGGGTGCTAGAACGTCACAGGAAGCCTCCGTCTCACTCTCCTGAGGAGTTGGAGTTTGGAAATAGATGGGGACCTCCCGGAGAGAAGGGAGCTGCAGAAGGGGGAGCCCTCAAATCCTTGGCTGACCCCTGAACTGTGCGAGCTTAGCGTAGGACTCCAAGAATCCTGGGGCAGGAACAGCGGCTGGAAGGCAGGATGTGCTGAGCAGAGCTCCCAGCGGCTGTCCACCGTAGGGTGGCAGTTCTGAAGTTGAGTCCCTTGGGGTTAGAGGGGCTGGAAAACCTTGGTTTTCCTTTGAAACCCTCGAAGGGCCACATTTTAGGAGTAAAGTTGACATCTTAGGGCCAAAACAAAACAGCCCTGCTCTTCCAGGCAGCCAACCAGTAATTCACTGGCCTGTTGGAACAAAATCCGGCTTTCTTCAGAGCCAGTACCTTGTACTATATTAACCACAGTCCAATACACAGTAAAAAATACTAGACATATGGAAAAAAAGGCATAATGAAGATATATTCACACACACACAAAGATATATTCACACAAATAAATACAAGCTAACAAAAATTTATATCCAGCAGATTGTACGACAAGAAAAAAGTATACTATGGAAATTACTCAGGCTAGAGGGAAATGATTCTGGATAAAAACATAGAAAGGAATGAAAAGCATGGGAATGGGGACTTCCCTGCTGGCATAGTGGTTAAGACTCCATGCTTCCAATGTAGGGGGCCCGGGTTTGATCCCTGGTTAGGGAACTAGATCCCACACGCATGCTGAAACAAAGAGTTCGCATGCCACAACTAAGGAGCCTACGTGCCGCAACTAAGGAGCTGGCAAGCTACAACTAAGGAGCCTGCGACTAAGACCCGGCGCAACCAACCAGATAAATAAATATTAAAAAAAAAAAAAAGAGCATGGGAATGGGTAGATATGAATGAATATTGACTGTTTAAAACAATAATGTTGGGACTTCCCTGGTGGCGCAGTGGTTAAGAATCCGCCTGCCAATGCAGGGGACATGGGTTCGAGCCCTGGTCCGGGAAGATCCCACATGCTGCGGAGCAACTAAGCCCGTGCGCCACAACTACTGAGCCTGCACTCTAGAGCCCGTGAGCCACAATTACTGAGCCTGCGTGCCACAACTACTAAAGCCCGCGCGCCTAGAGCCCGTGCTCTGCAACAAGAGAAGACACTGCAATAAGAAGCCTGCACACCACAACCAAGAGCGGCCCCCGCTCGCCTCAACTAGAGAAAGCCCGCGCCCATCAACAAAGACGCAGTGCAGCAAAACAACAACAAAAACCCGATAATGTCTTGAGGGTTTTAAAACATGCAAACATGTGACCACAAGAACTTTCTAGGTGAGGGACGGGAGTGTTTAATGAACTTATACAAGTGTAGGGTTTTTGCATTGATTTGTGGTGGACTAGTGAACTAAGGAAGCATAATCTCTAGGGTAACCACTAAAGTAGTAATGAAAATATCGAATTAGAAAGTTAATAGAACAGAAAAATGTTTTTATTAATCCAAAGCAAGACAAGTTAGGAGAACCAAAGGGATAAAGGAGAGACGAGACAAAGAGAAAGCAGCTGGAAGATGGTAGACTTAACCAACTGTATCAGTAATTACATTAAAATAAAGGGACGGTGGGACAGGGAGGGTGGGAGACGCAAGAGGGAGGAGATAGAAATATGGGGATATATGTATAGCTGATTCACTTTGTTATATGGCAGAAACTAACACACCACTGTAGAACAATTATACTCCAATCAAGATGTTAATAAAAATAACTCTGATTGAAAGACAGTGACTGTCATACTGGATGAAAGTCTCACCTGTGTGCTCATTAGAAAAGATACACTTATGCCAACATTAACCAAGAAAATGAGAGTGATTATCAGACACAGTGGACTTTTAAGACAAAAAATATTACCAGAAATATAGAGCAACAGTGCATAATGATAAAAGGGTGAATTTATCAGGAATATACAATATACCTAAATTTGTGTAGAGCTAATAATATAAAGCAAAAGAACCAGACAAATGCATAATCATCGTTGGAGATTTTAGCATACCTTTCTCAGTAACTGATAGAAGCAGGGAAAAAAGTCAGTAAGGATACAGAAGATTAAACCTATCTACTTGGCCTAATTTCATATGTAGAACCTAAATTACACCCAAGGAAAGTTAACTATAATTCTTTTCAGGTGTACATGGAATGCTTCCAAAAGAGACAAATCTGTGGACCATAAATCAAGTCACAACATACTCCAAAGAACCTAATCATTGAATTCATGATCACTGACCACAGTGAAATGAAACCACAACTCAATAACCGAAAGATAGAACTACTAAATTCCCAACACAGTTCTAAATGATCCATGGGAAAAATAAACACAATGGAGATTAGAAAGTATTTTGAACTGAGTTAAAAATGAAAATACAACTTGCTAAAAATTATGGAATGCAGCTAAAGCAGTGATTAGGGGGAATGTATTAGCTCCAAAGGCATATATTGGAAATGAAGAGAGGTTAAACCTCAGGGATCCAAGTGTTCATCACAAGAAGCTAGGAAAAGAACCACAAATTAGGGACTTCCTTGGTGGTCCAGTGGTTAAGAATTCACCTTCTAATGCAGGGGACGCAGGTTCGATCCCTGGTCAGGGAGCTGATGCCAGCCACATGCTGTGGGGCAACTAAGTCCCTGCGCCACAACTACTGAGCCCGCATGCTCTGGAGCCTGCGCGCCACAACAAAGACCCGACGCAGCCAAATAATAAAATTTAAAAAATAAAAAGAAGTGCAGATTAAACCCAAAGAAAATGGAAGGAAATAATAAAAGAGCAGAATCAATGAAATGGAAAGCAGACAAAAATCAACAATGCCAAGAGTGAGTTCTTTTAAATAGTAATGAAACTGATAAACCCACAGCATGACTGACGGAGAGCAGGAGAAAACAAATTGCTAATTATCAGGAATGGAAGGTGGGCATCACCGTGGATCTCTCAGATATTGAAAAGAGTATATACTAGGAACAATTTATAAAACTGATAAATTTGACAACTTAGATGAAATGGATAAAATCCTTGAAACACACCACTTACTAAAATTGACATAATAGAAAACCCGAATAGCTCTATGTCCATTAAATTGAATCTGTAATTAAAAATCTGTTCACAAAGAAAATTACAGTCTCAGATGACTTCGCTGGTGAATTCTTCCAAACATCTAAGAAAGATATACCAATCTTACACTCAGGAAACAGAAAGTGGGAATGTCTCCCCATCTCATTTTATGACACCAAAACCCGAGAAGGACAAGGCAAGAAAGAAAATGACAGACCACTCTCTCTCCTGAACATAGAGGCAAAAGTCCTAAACAAAATATTAACAAATTGAACCCAGCAATATAAAATGGATAATACATTATAACCAAGTGGAATTTTTATTACAGGAATACAGGATTGGTTGACATAAAACAAAAACAAAGAAAACCCACAAAACTAATTCACCAGAGGAGAAACCATAGGATCATCTCAACAGAAGCAGAAAAAGCATATGACACGATTTAATACCCACTCACGAGAACACTGAGCAAACTAGGAATAGTAGGGATTTCCTCAATCTGATCAAGGTATATGTCCAAAAGACCTATGGCCAACTTTCTATGTGATGATGAAATACTGAGTGCTGCCCCTGCTGAATCCCATCAAGGCAAGGTGTTCACTTTTTAAAATTTTTATTTATTTACTTCTTGGCTGCGTCGAGTCTTCGTTGCTGCGTGCAGACTTTGTCCAGTTGTGGCGAGCGGGGGCTACTCTTCACTGCGGAGCTCAGGCTCTAGGCATGTGGGCTTCAGTAGCTGTGGCTCGTGGGCTCTAGAGCGCAGGCTCAGTAGTTGTGGCACACGGGCTTCATTGCTCCGCGGCACGTGGGATCTTCCCGGACCAGGGCTCGAACCCGTGTGCCCTGCATTGGCAGGCGGATTCTTAACCACTGTGCCGCCAGGGACGCCCCAAGGTGTTCACTCTTATTGCTGCAATTACACATTGTACAGGAGATACCCAGTGCAATCAGGCAATAAAAGGGAAAAAAGGACAAAAATTGGAAGAGAAAAAAATCAAACTGTCGCTATTCACAGATGACAGACTGTGGATATAGAAAATCCCTAGGGGATCTTAAGAAAAAAGTTTAGAATTAGTAAGTGAAGTTGACCATCTCAAGGTACAAAGACAATGTATGAAACATCTACTGTATTCCTGTATATCTGCAACAACTGGAAAAGCAAATCTATAAACCTGTTGCGGGTTGAATTGTGTCTCCCCCAAAAGATATGTTTACCCAAAAGATGTTGAAGTCCTAATCCCCAGAATGTGTGAATGTGACCTCATCTGGAAATAGGGTCTTTGCAGGTATAATCTCAGGTGATGTCCTGCTGGATTAGAGTGGGCCCCAAAATCCAATGACTGGTGTTCTTATAAGAAAAGGACAAGAGACAGACACAGGTGAGAATACACTGTATGAAAACAGAGGCAGAGATTGCAGTGATGCATGTATAAACCAAGGACTGCCAGTGACCACCAGAAGCCAGTAGTGAGGCATGGAAGAAATTTTTCCTCACAACCTCTAGAAGGAACCAATTCTACTGACACCTGGATCTTGGATTGTATCCTCCAGAACTGAGAGAATAAATTCCTAAGCCACCTAGTTTGTGGTACTTTTTTATGGGAGCCCCAGGAAACTAATGCATAACTCTACTTAGGTAATGTCAAAAACATAAAATGCTTAGAAAAAAATTATCAGAAGTGTGCAAAACCTTTACAATAAAAGCTGTAAAATATTGCTTAGAGAAATTCAAGAGCACACAAGTAAAAGATACCATGTTCATAGACTGGGAACTCAGTAGTCTTTAAGATGTCCGTTTTTCCCAAGTTGATCTATAGACTCAGTACAATCTCAGTCACAATCCCAGTAGGCCTCTATGACAAACTGATTTTAAAATGAGTACTTCCCCCATCCCCATTTCTTGGACTCCAGTTACATGTGTGTTAGAATGCCTGATATGGTCCCACAGGTCTTTATTTTTTGGCTGCACCGCACGGCACGCGAGATCTTAGTTCCCCGACCAGGGATCGAACCCGTGCCCCTGCAGTGGAAACTTGGAGTCCTAACCACTGGACTGCCAGGGAATTCCCTCCCACAGGTCATTTTTTTTCCCAGTCTCTTTTCTCTCAGTACTTCATTTCTGGTCGTTTCTATTTATATGCCATCAAGGTCACAGGTATTTTCTTCCAGCGTTTCTAATCTGCTGTTGTAGTGTTTTTCATTTTAGATATTGTTATCTTTTGTCCTTTGGATTTGGATCTTTTTTACATCTTTCAGTTCTCCATCTTGTTCATGTTTTCCTTTATATCCTTCAGCGTAGTCGTAAGATTTGTAATGGTCGTTTTAAAGTCCTTGCCTGCAAATTCACCATCTTTGGTTCTTTTTCTATTGCTTGTTCGATATTTCTTCCGATTTATGGTTTATATTTTCCTTCTTCTTGGGATGGCCTGCTAATTTTTTGCCTGGATTCCAACATTTTGAGTTTTACTTTATTTAGTGTGGGATGGTTTTGTATTTCTTTTAAAAGAACGTTGGACTCTGTTCTAGCAGGCAGTTAAGTTACTTAGGATCAGTTTGATCCTTCTGAGGCTTGCATTTAGCTTTAGATTCCATACTAGGGTAAGAGAAGCCCACTGCCGAGCTGAGACCCTTCTGAGGGCTCCACGCCAATACCCGTGTATCACCAGGTCTCTCCACCCTGGTTGGTGGAAACTTTCCCCCTGGCTTTATGGAACTTTATGCCACACGTGCACAGATGAGTAGATTCGAGGGGATTCTCTGCAGACCCGTGGGGCGCTCGAAGTGCAGCCCCTCCTGTCTGCATCTCTGCCCCACACACTCCAGCCACCCCACATGCTGGCCTCTGCTTCCTCTGCTCAGCAACCCTGCTGGGCTCCTCCCAGTGCTGGGGCCTGCAGGCTGCCTCCAGGCCGGAAGCTGGGGCCCTCGGAGGCTCACCTTGTTCCCTGCCCTTCACTCAGGAAACACTGCCACGTGCTGCCTCTGTTCCAACATCCAAGAACACCGGTAAAAAAACGTCCTTGGCTTCACAGTTGTTGACGGCAGGAGGATGGCTTCTGTAGCCACTCTTCCTCCACAGATGCTGCTGCTGCTGAGTTTAACGGTCCAGGCACATGGTTCTCACTCTCCAGACGACACCGCATTCTCCACCGAAGACAAGCCGGGGCTCCCAGGACCCAGCTGGCTCCACACACTCAGCTACGTGACTGGTCTTGACAGTTAAGTTCTTCACAGTCCAGAGCTGTCTGAAATCTCCTTCCGTGCTGCGTGTCTCCACCCCGCAGTGCTGTTTACTCTTAACACTTAGTATGGATCCAAAACGGACAGTGATCGCCTGTGACTGTCAAGATGAAGCAGCAGAACGTCACTCGCATTCTGTCATTCTCTGTGATGACTTGGAGGTTTTATTTTTATTTAAAACAGTATGAGCTGTGGGTTTTTTCTTCTCCTTTTAAAAAATATAGTAATGAAATTGAGAAGTATCAATCCTTTCTGGTACCATAACATTTTGATTTTTTAATGGCATGAGTATGTGGGCAAACTTCAATAAAAGAACATTTTGCTGTTTTTTTAGCTACTGTTATTTCATCGTAAGATTACTTATCAACGTGATCTGAAGAGGTTCCCCCAGAGGCTGACCCCAGGTCGGGGAGTGACCTCATCGGGAATCTGAGGGGCTCGCCTGGGGCTTTGGTGTCCCCATCTGTCAATGTATGGACTGGGGCGAGGGCCTGGCTCACACCTAGACCACAGTAACAAGTCACCAGAGCCCATGACCAGGGCCTGAGCCTCCCGGGGCCTGAATCCATCCTCTTTTTTGTTCCTGAGATGCCCCCTTGAGGAGTGATCCAAAGGAACATTAGGGTTGGGTCTTGCAGGTTGGGTGGAATTTCCAGGGAACTCGGGAAGTGCGTTCCCGGCAAGGAGAGAGGCCGGGTGGTCTGAGGGGCCAAGCGTGCAGACTCGGAACCAGGTATAGACGGCACGCCCACGTGCTGGGCGGAGCGGGGTGTGGAGGCAGCAGGGGCCCCTCAGGAGCCGCGTGTGGTGGGGTGGGTGGTGCTCAGTGCTGGGGCACACAGGGCTCCCCTCACCACGGCTCACCTCACAGCAGGGAACCTGTAGCTCTCAGCAGCCAACGCGGCCCACAGGGCAGACGAAGCGGAGGCCTACGGGTGGCTCGGCCCCCAGACAGCCTCAAGACTGTTCCCCGGGAGAACAGGGATGGGCACAGGCGGGTCTCGAGGCCTGAGCGGGAAGCTCCCCCTAAGGGGTCCAGCCTGGACTCGTCCCAGGGTTTGCTCCCTGGCCCTGCCTGTGCTCTCACCAAGTGCCCAGCCTCAGCGAGGCGGGGATGAGCCCAGCCCTGGGCTTGGGGTCCCGGGGGAACGTGGGGGGGTCTCTGCCCCTCCCGAGGACACCCTCTGGCGCGGTCGCGGCCCGGCCTCAGTTTCTTCCTTTGCTGGATCACCCCATCACCCAGAAAAACGAGCCGGCCTCTTGACCCCAAAGCCCCTCTGCCTGCTGTCCCTCCCCTACTCTCCTGTAAACCAGCTTCCACGGGGCGCCGGCCAAGGTCACCTCAGCAACAGAGCCACGTGGCCAGTCTCTCCCTGCCCCACAGCCTCCAGGCTGCCCTCATCCTCACCTGCTCTTGATGCCTGGTTCTGGGGCTCGAACCCTGGTCCCGTCTACACAGGTTCATGAACATTTCATCAGGCGCCTGATGGGTACTGAAGACGGGACCCCTCCAAGGACCGCAGCCCATCCTTCCCAGAGCTCAGACCACAGCCTTGGGGTCCTCCTTGCCCCCTCTCATCCTCCTACCTGCATCCCGTCTGTCAGGAAGCCCTGTGGGTCCAGCCGTCAGAATAATTCCGCAGGCCAGTCCCACTCACCCTCTCTCAGGCTAAGAGCCGGGCCGGGCACGGTCTCCACACAGAAGCGGGGCCCTCGCCGCTCCCCCTTCACTCAGGGACGAGCCATATCCTTGTATGTGCACAGAAGCAGCTTCACCAAGAGGCCGGGAACAGCAGGAGCTATGGAGTGTTCTAGGGGGTGAGTGGAAGCTAGGCTGTAACCAGGCGGCAGCTCCACGCCAGCTTTCTGTACACTGATGACAGAGCTCAGAAGAAAGGGACCACGCTGGGATTCCTTTTGTATTAGCACATTGTTGCCAGCTTACACCCAATTAAACATTTGTAGTTTTTCATTGCTGTATCAGAGATCACCCTCCCCGCGCCCCCGAGACTGGGAGGGGGCACCTGCCTACAAGGCCATATGGAAGCCCAGCCCACTCCCCACTCCCCTCTGCTGGGCCCCCCCAGCCCCTTCTCCACACCCCTGCTGTCCTCTTGGCACTTACCACTGTGGCCCACCGACAGCGCTGAGTCCCTGGCTGGGCTCTGTCCTGGGCACGCGAAGGCCCGGGTGACCTGCTAGATGGAGGAGGGTGAGGGCACCAGGAATCGAGAGCTGCCGCCGCCGGCGACCCTAGAGGTGCTCCAGGGCCAGGGCCCGGGGTCCCCTCAGGGGCACAGCCATCAGCTTGCCCGCCCCCTCCCCGCCGCAGCCCATCACAAAGCAACCAGACGAGGCCTCCTGCTGTACTAATGTATTCCATCTTTCAAAAAGAAAGACATGATTTTAATATTACTTAACAATATGTTAAAAAAGTAGCCAGGCAGGCCTCCGTGTTAATACAGCCGAACACTCTAACAGACTTGATGGTGTGAGTACTGGGTGGGTGCTTTGTGTTTGAACTTTCTCATTCTGCAAGGGATCTTACACAAGCTGGCTACAAGTCAGGGGGATCAGACACGGACAGCGCGACGTGTACACTCTTAAACAGTAGATTGTGGAGGAGAACGGAGAGTCCTGCCCTGCCCGGCCGCCTCGGGTGGGACGCAGGGCACAGAGAGCTGAGTGCAGCGACACCCCGGCAGGACAGGTGGCGGGACAGGGCGAGACACAGAGGCAACGGGCCACGTGGGGATGCGAACCCGTCCGGCCGCGGCCCAGGCCTCCGAGGCCGCGGCGGTGGAGAAGGTGGCAGAGCTACTGTTCCGATCCGACGGCAGAGCTACGGTCAAGGCGGCTCACTCACAGACTACACGCACACGAGCTAACAATGCGGGTCGAGCAGCAAGTTCTCGGTCGGGAGGGGGCTCGGGTGCGGCGGCCCACCCGCACAGCCCGGGGCAGGCACGGCAGCTCCGGGCCCGGCCCACCGCCCGTGTGTCCCTCTCCAGGCGGTCCTCGTTCAGTGGGCAGCAAAGGTGGCTTTTTTCAAGCTGAAATTGGACCAGTTGATGGACAGTCTCTGTCGGGTCTGCCTAGCGGAATCCAAACAGAACCTGTGAAGAAAAGAAGCCCAGCGGTCACGGGAGGAAGAGGCCCACACCCGGGATGCAGCCGGAGAAGCCCAGCACCCAACGGGGCTCAGCGTGCGGGACCCCGCTGGCGTCCACCGTCTCCCCACGCCTTGCTGCCGGAGGAACAGGTCCCACCTTCAGGACACTGGCCAGCACCCTGGACATCTCTGGGGCTCTGTGTCCTTTTCTCTCGTTCTTCAGGAAGCCGCCCGTCCCAGCCAAGCTCTGCCCACGGCCACCAGCCTGCCCTCATTTATCCACGAGGTCACAGTGAGTGTGATGTGAAACAAGCATTTGTATGAGACACAGTTACAACACTGGCCGGCCCCCCCCTTGCCCCCGCCCCCGCCCTCAGGGGCAGGTCGAATGCCCACAGGCCTCCAAGGCCAGCGCAGCCTCGCCGTCTGGCCGTGGAGCACCACCTCGTGCTGCCCCCTGCTTCCCAGGCAATGATGGCCGAGTTCCGTACTAGATGAAGCAAAGAACATTTTCTTTCAAAAGACTTTACTTTTGCCTAATTTCTGAAATTCTCACCCTTCCAGCACTAACGTGGGTAGCAGGAATTTGGATTAAACTAGAAAATGGCATTGTTGTCACTCGTCCAGCAGGTGAAATGAAGTGTTTCTGCTTCAGCTGTGGTTAAATCGCTGAACCAGTCGTCGGTGCTGTGTGCCTGGAGGACTGTGTCCAGGTAGATGAAGCCCCCGGCCACCCTGCCCCTCGGCGAAGGGCTGCACCGTCTCCCAGGATCCAAACTCTCTTTCCCTGGACACGGCTGGTCAACCCCAAGTCCTGGTGGTGTCGCCTTTTAAACCTTCTGGAAGCTTCTGCCTCCTCCGCCACTGTCCCTGCATCAGCACGTGGGTGTCCCCACCCTTCAGGCCGCAGCCAGAGCGCTCGGAAGCACCAACCACGTCCCTGCTCCAAGCCCGAGCCAAAGCAGGGTCTCCACGGGGCCCAGGCCACCTGGTCTGCGTCCTCCCCACACCCTGGCTCCACTCTAGACACCACCTCCCGTCAGGCCTCCGTACTGCCAGCCGTGGACTGGGTCACGCATACTTACATACACGTGTACAGAACACGCGAGTACAGGCAACTATAAGGCAAAAGCCCGGGTACCCGCCCCCCAGGTCAAGAAAACCAACACTGCCAACCCTGGGGCGCCATGCTGTACCCTCCCAAGCAGGGAGCCACCATCCCAGCCTTTGCAACCAGCAATCCTCATGGTTCTTTGTAGTTTCACGACTCGACGGTGGCTCGTGCTGATTCCTTTCTTTCTTTTTTTAACATTTAATTAATTAGTTACTTAATTAAGGCTGTGTCAAGTCTTTGTTGTGGCACGCAGGATCTTCGTTGAGGCACGTGGGATCTTTTGTTGTGGCGCACGGGTTCCAGGGCACGTGGGCTCTGTAGCTGCACCACACGGGCTCTCTAGTTGAGGCGCGCGAGCTCAGTAGTTGTGGCACGTGGGCTTAGCTGCCCCGCGGCATGTGGGATCTCAGTTCCCCGACCAGGGATCGAACCTGCGTCCCCTGCATTGGAAGGCGGATTCTTTACCACTGGACCTCCAGGTAAGTCTCTCATGTTGATTTCTAAACACACAGGAACAGAACTGTACTGTATGTTTTCATGTCGCTCCTTTCATTCAACAGTACGTTCGTGCGATTCCGCCGCAAGGCCACAGGCGCAGTGGGACTGTTTGCTGGAGTATGTGGGACGCACAACTTGGCCGCTGCAACTTCACATGAGCTCTTCTCCAAGGTGGTCTGACCTGCCCTGCTGCTCCTCGCCCGCAGAGGGAGTCGGGCCCAGCTGCTCCCCAGCGCCAGTCGGGCTGAGGCCCCCACAGTTAACTGGTCACAGGTTTTCTGTGACACCGACTGTTTCGTTTGCCCACTTGTCCACAGGTCTGTCTTTCCTTAATGGTCTGTAATGTTTACACATCTTGACACTAATCCTCTGTGATGTGCTGCAAATATTGTTTTCTCACTTTCTTTAAAGCAAGTTGTTGATTTTAATGTAGCTCAATTTATCAATCTTTTGTTTTATGGTTGGTGTTTCTAAGAAGTCTTTCCCTATGCTCAAAATTAAAAGGTTTGCATATGACACTTAAAATCTTAACCCATCTGAAGTCGACCCTGAGTGTGGTGTGATGCAGGGATAACACACTTGCACAGCTCCATTTATGGACACACCTTCTTCCCACAGTGATCAGCCAACCCATCTTTTGTCATACACCAAAGCTCAGTGTTCGTACAGGCCTGTTTCTGGGCACCAATGTCACCACATTTTAATAACCAGGGCTTTTCAAGTCTTTACAATGGGTAGGAAAAGGAGCCTTCCTTATTCTCCCTATTCTTCTAGGAGGATACTAGCGATCCTTGACAGTTTTTTTCTTTTGTGGGTCAATGTAACGCATTATAGCAGGGTGAATAAAACAAATGTATGACATGAAGAATCATTATAAAGCAAATAGTGTGGATCACCAGAGTTAAGCTGGGGACCCCCTGCCTGGTGTTTCCTCTCCTCCGAAGTAATCACCATTCTGGCTTTTTACGTTGATCACTTCCGTGTCTTTCTTTCAAGTCTTAACGCCTACGTACGCATCCCTGAACGTAGTTCACTTCTAAAAACATACTTTATTTAGGTATAATTTATGTACAGCAAATTGCAGTTAGTGTAGAGCCCACAGTGCTGACAAACATATACGTTTGGGAAACCATCACCTCAACCAGGACACAGAATGTTTCCGCGAAACCCCCAAGTCTCCTTGCCGCTCTGGCCCCAGGCAGGCAAACAGCGACCTCTTGGCCTGTGACCACAGATGAACCCGTGTGTTCTGGGATTCCGTGTCGGTGGAACGTCCGCGCGCATTCTGCGTCTGGCTTCTTGCACTAAGCGGGCCGCCTCTGAGGACGACTGTCCGTGTGCTGCGGCAGCAGCTCTTTACCGCCGAGGAGCATCCACTGGATGGACAGAGCACCGTTTTGTTTATCTGCTCATCTGTGTGGACCTCTGGGTTGATCCCAGTTTTGGGCTACAAATAAGACTTCTAGGAACATTCAGGAACAAGTCGTTGTGCAGGCATCCACTCTGCCTTCTCTTGGGCTTTTGGGCAGCCCCCAGCAGTAGAGCTGCTGGACTGAACAGCAGGCATATTAAACATTGTACTTTAGTTCTGCCTAATTTTTAGTTTATATAAACTGGATATCGCGTACATTCTTGAGCACTGGCTCTTGTTTAACGTCCAGTTTGTAAGGTGCATCTGTGCTGCGGACTGCTCTGGTTTGTTCCTTTCTGTTGCTATAACACTTCTCCTTTGACTGTACCACAATGTGTCCAACCCAACCAGTTTTAGAAACACTGTCTTAAGTTCCACAAAACCCTTCTTGGGTTTTTAATCCACAGATAAACTTACGGAAGCTGGAGAGCTTAAAGGTACTAATTGTTTTTTTTTTTTTTTTTTTTTTTTTTGCTGTGTAGTTCCATTTATATGAAGTTCAAAAATACGCAAAACTAATGTATGGTGAAAGATCACCTTTACTTTGGGGGTGCTGGTGATGACTGGGGACGTGTGAAGCAGGCTTCTGGGTGCTGATAACGCACACCTTGGCCAGGTGGTGGTTGCCTGGATGTGCTCACTTTGTTAAAGTTCACTGAGCTCAAAGGCACTAATTCTTCTATGAATGAACACGAAGAACCTGTGTGACCCGGGTCCTTCAGTGCTCTTCTGTGAAGTCTCATCGCCTTCTGTGCACGAGTCTTGTGCAACTCCTGCTAGATTTATTCATGGATGCTGCGCAGATCTTGCTGCCGTGATAAATGCTGTCTTCACGTAAACTACGTTTCTGAATTATTGGTGGTGTAGAGGAAAATAACTTCCGTACACTTATCCTACAGCCAGGCTCTTGCTAAACTGTCCTGTTTTCCGTCGTTTCCTATGTAGACAATGAGATCATCTGTAAAGTGAAATTCTACTTCCTCCTTTCCATGCCTCATGCCTTTAATGTCTTGTCTGTCTTACAGTGCTCGCCAGGAACCACGATTTAGGGTTGACCAGAAGAGGACATAAGAGGGCGGCAGGGCGGCTTTGTTTTTGCACATGCTTCCACATCTTTCCCATTTTGGAAAACGTTTCATGTAGCTTTCTTTTCTCTTCTTTCTCTCCCTCTTTTGGTAAATTCCTTTTTTAAGGTTAAAGATATTTTCTTCTATTGCTTACTATTTAAAAAAATAGTTATAAATGGGTGCTAAGATTTTAGCAGAGGTTTTTTCTGAACTCACTGAAATGATCACACGACTCTTCTCTACTGTGTTAATGTGCCAGGTAACACTGTGGATTTCCTACCATCAGAAACTCCTTGCATTCAGTCCTGGGTAAGCCGGTTTGGTAACATGCTGCTCTGTGAAAATACCGTACACTGTTGGATTTAGCACGTGAATATTTTCGTGATGATTTTTGCACCTAATATTCATGAGAGAAACAAATGTGTAATTTCCCATTTTTTTCTGGTATTGTTTTTGGCAGATTTTGGTATCAACATTTTACTTCTCTCATAAAACAAAGAGGGGAGCACGCTCCCGTGCTGTCTCATTTCAGTTCTCCGGTAGAATCTACAAGACCGAATAATCTTTCTTTGAAAGTCTTGGACAATTCTCTGTGAAACTGTCAGAATGTAGTTTTCTCACTGGGAAGACTCAGAACTGCTGCTTTAATCTAATAGTTACTGGACCATTCACGCTATTTTTCTATTGGGTTAATTTTGTGTCTTATTTAAGTTTTAAAGTTAATTGTTGTAAAGTTGCTTCCAGTCTCTGGAGTTACGTCCTCCTTTTCACTTACGTACTCACAAAATCAAAGAAACCTTTTATACTACAGAGAATTTCAAACACACCCAAAAGCAGAGAATGGTAAAATGAACAGAGCCACCATCCCACTTTGATAATTATCAACACTCTGTTTCTCCTTCCACCTAATTATGGTATTTTGGGTGTCTTTTTGCTACTTTTCTTGACTAGTCTCTCAAAGGTTTATTTATTTAATGTTTTCAAAGAATCAAATTTTGATGATCTTCTCTTTGTTTCCTATTTCATTATTGCTCTTATGTATTATCTCCTTCGTTTCACTTTCTTTGAGTTTATTCTATTGCTGTTTTCCTAATTTCTCAAATTAAATCCTAAACTCATTAATTTTCAGGTTTTTAATACTTAACTCCAGCATTTAAGGCTTCAGTGGAAGTGCTCCCAAGGGCAAGCCTTTTCTTTTTTTTTAAATTTTCTTCAAGTACAGTTGATTTATAATGTGGTGTTAATTTCTGCTGTACAGCAAAGTGACTCAGTTTTATATACATATGTATGTGTGTGTGTGTGTGTGTATGTCGTGTGTGAGTCTGTGTGTGTCTGTGTGTGTGTATGTCGTGTGTGTGTCTGTGTGTGTATATGTCGTGTGTGTCTGTGTATGTGTGTGTATCTGTGTGTGTATCTGTGTGTGTATATATGTATATATATATATATGTATATCCCTTTCCATTGTGGTTTATCATAGGGTATTGAATCTAGTTAGTTCCCTGTGCTCTACAGTAGGACCTTAGTTGTTTATCCATTCTCTATATAATAGCTAACATCTGCTAACCCCAAACTCCCACTCCATCCCTCCCCCAACCCCCTCCCCATCCCTCCCCCAACCCCCTCCCCCTTGGCAACTACAAGACTGTTCTCTGTGTCTGTGAGTCTGTTTCTGTTTCGTAGATGAGTTCATTTGTGTCGTAGTTTAGGTTCCACATATAAGTGACGTCATATGGTCTTTGTCTTTCTCTGACTTACTTCACTTAGTATGATAATCTCCAGTTGCATCCATGTTGCTGCAAATGGCATTATTTCGTTCTGTTTTATGGCTGAGTAATATTCCATCGTGTATATGTACCACATCTTCTTTATCCATTCATCTGTCGATGGACATTTAGGTTGTTTCCATGTTTTGGCTATTGTAAACAGTGCCATTACGAACATACGGGTACATGTCTCTTTTTGAATTATGGTTTTCTCAGGGTATATGCCCAGTAGTGGGATTGCTGGGTCATATGGTTGCTCTATTTTTAGTTTTTTGAGGAACCTCCATGCTGCTCTCCATAGTTGCTGTACCAATTTACATTCCCACCAACAGTGTAGGAGGGGTCCCTTTTCTCCACACCCATGAGCAAAACCTTTTCTGCATTCCACAGGTTTTCACATGCAATATTTTCCTTATCTTTTAGTTCTATATATTTTTAAATGTCCACTGTGGTTTCTTACTTGACCCATGAGTTATTTAAACTTACATACTTCCAGATTTCCAAATATTTAGGGACATAAAATGTATCTATTGTAAATATGCAACTTCAACATGTTGTGGTCAGAGAACACAAATTATACATCCTTCTTTGACATGTCTGAGCCTTGCTTTCTGTGGCCCAGCACATATCCCATTTCTGTGGATGGCCCCGTGTGTGTAAGAGCTCAGCTCTCTGTGTCTTGGATGCAGGGTTTCACCTACATCCGTTAGACTAAGCTTGCCGGTCAAGTTCACAGGGGGGCCTGGGCTGCTCACGCCAATCAGGACGCAGAGAGATGGTCTGAGACCTCCCACCAGGATGGTGGATTTGTTTGATTCTCTGTGAAGCCCAAATTGCTTTTTGTATCTTGAGGCTATTTTATTAAGTACTTGTGTTTAAAATTCCTATTTCTTCCTGACAAATTGAACATTTTATCATTATGTAGCAAACTTCATCTATCCCTTGTGTTAAAATATACTTCGTCTGAGAATAACAACTGTAACAGTTTCCTTTTTCCTTTCTCTTTATTTCCGCCTTTCTTTTCATTATAGTTTAGGTATGTTCTTGTAAACAGTATATATACATATGTGTGTGTGTGTGTGTGTGTGTATATATATATATATTTATTTATTAAAAAAATTTAACACAACCTGACAAACTACTTTTAATTTTGTCTGCTTACTGCCTATCATGGTTACTGACACAACTGGACTTGTGTCTATCATCTTTTTAAAATTTGTTTATTGTACTTTCTCTACATTTATTTTTTTTCTCTTTTTGTTTTGATTTTTTTTCCTTCTACTGATTAGCAATTTATACACCCTATTTCTATTCTTTTAATGCTTGCTCTTGAGACTGTGTCCTGCCCGTTTAGCTTAAAGTCTGAATAATGTTAACTACCTGAACAACAGAAGGACTTCAGGATGCTCAGCTCTGATGATTTCACACCTAACTGACATACTACTGCTGTTCAGTACTGGGGTTCTTTCAAACATAGTGTCAGTTAGATATTTACCTAGATTTATCAGGCTGTTTTTCATTCCTTCCTGTGTATGTTACAGTGATCTTCTGAGATCAATTTCCTTTTTCTTTTCTTTCTTCTTTTTATTTTTTTTGGGCCACGCTGCGCAGCTTGCAAGATCTTAATCCCCTGACCAGGGATTGAACCCATGTCTCCCGCAGTGGAAGCATGGAATCCTAACCGCTGGACCACCAGGGAATTCCCGATTTCCTTTTTCTTAAAGTATACTTGTAGATGTTTCCTTTTAAAACAGGTCTCTTTGCAGCAAGCTCCTACACTTTTTCTTTATTATGGGAAAGAACAGTTTTGTGGGATACATAATTACAGACTGACAATCTTCTTTCAACACTGTAAAGATCACTCCATGGTCTCTGGTTTCATATGCTATGTCTAGAAATGGATTTTTGTTTGTTTATCCTACTGGTATATGCTGTGCTTTTGAATTTGTAGATTCAAATTTCCCATTAGTTCTGCAAAATCCTCAGGCATCTTATCTCTTTAAATCCTGCTTTTCTGTGCTCTCCATTCTCTCTCAGAGGGGCTTCCGTTAGGTGTATGTCAGACTTAGCCACTCCTCCGTGTCTCTTAAGCCCTCTTTCACATTTTCTATTTTCCTTATAATCTTGGTGCATTCTGGGTACACTTTCCAGATATATCTTCCAGTTCATTAATTCCCTCTTCAGCAGTGTCTTATCTGTTTATCAGGTATCTATCTACTGAGGTCTTGACTTTAATAATTCTATTTTTCATTTCTAGATTTTTATTGTTGGTCTTGGGTGTTTGATAATCTTTGTTTATAAGGTCATGCATGATTTTAAGGTGTGTGAATCCTGCAGGTCTACCTTGGGAAAATATTCCTCCAAAGCTTTGCCTACATCCAAGAAATGCCCCTGTTCTATCCCCTGCTCCCCAGAATCCAGCTTCAGAGCAAACTGTGTTAATAATTCAAGTAATTTAGGGACCTCCCTGGTGGTCCAGGGGTTAAGAATCCTCCTTCCAATGCAGGGGATGCGGGTTTGATCCCTGGTTGGGGAGCCAGATCCCACATGCCGCGGGGCAACTAAGCCCACGCGCTCTAGAGCCTATGCACCGCAACTAGAGAGACCACGTGCGACAGCTACTGAGCCTGTGTGCCAAAACCAGAGAGCCTGCGCACTGCAACGATAGATCCTGCACGCCACAACGAAGATCCTGAGTGCCACAACTAAGCCCCGACACAGCCAAATAAAAAAATAAATAAGTCAATAGATAAATATTAAAAAAAAAAATTGGGGACTTCCTTGGTCGTCCGGTGGTTAAGAATCCACCTTCCAATGCAGGAGATGCGGGTTCAATCCCTGGCTGGGGAACTCAGATCCTACATGCCGCGGGGCAATTAAGCCCCCATGCCACAACTACTGAGCCCCCACATACCACAACTAGAGAGAAGCCCGCGCTCCACAATGAAGAGCCCACTCGCCACAACAAAGATCCCGCAGGCCGCAACTAAGACCCAATGCAGCCAAGTCAATCAATCAATCAATTTAAAAAAATAATTCAAGTAATTTAGCTACAGATTCTTTTGGACTTTGTACAAACACATTCACATCATCTGAGAATGACAATTCCACTTCTTCATTTGAATCCTTATCCCTTTTATTTCTTTAGAAATAGAAGTTGTGATAAGGGGCATCACTGTTATCACTTCTTTAATCTCAAGGAATGGCTTGTAATGTCTCACCATGACGTATGTAACATCTACTGATTTTATGGATGCCCTTCACCACGTTTAGGAGAGGCCCTTCTCATCCTAGTTAAGGGTTTTTACTATGAATGCTTAACTTTAGCAAATGCTGTACCATCTGCTAAGATTTAAACACACACACACATTATAAATATATTTAATTTTAAGAAACATTTAGAATTTTACAATACTTCATTTATGAATTAATGACTTTTTGTACTGCAAACTGCTTTTGTGAGTGTGTGTGTACACGTGTGCGTGCTTTCTGAAACCAAGAGATTAGAGTACTTCCAGAGAGAGAACAAGGCGCTTTAAAGAAAAATGTTCTTGTCATGACTCACATAGTAGATATTATTGAACATATTATGACAAATATTATTAAACAGGTGCTAATAAAGCCTGCATATCAGGAAAGCTGACTAAGTTAACCGAAGTGTTGCTTTTCTGCTCTAAAGCACGCCACGTCACTGTGTCCCAATGCCAGCGCATATAAAGCTCAGCTGGGAGGCTTGTGAGAACACGGATGTCGGGTCCCAAGTTCCTAGGCGGTGCTGCTGGTCCAGGACCACTCTGAGATACGCTGCTAGAAACCAGTCTTTACACACACGGGAAGGGACAAGTGAATGAAGTGTGAGAGTGTGGGCGAGAAGGCTAGTACGTGTGTGCTCGGGCTGTGGGTGGGATGTGCACGGCAGGCCTTCACGTGCTAGAATGCTACAAAGCAGCCAGGCTGCTTGGCTAGCTGACACAACTTCTGTCCAAGACAAGCAGCCGTGCTATGTGGGAGGGTCATGCGTGGTAACCACGAAACCATCCCTTTTTCGGACCACACTCCTAACAATTACCTTTTGAAATACTCCACTTCCCTCTCTGTCTCGTCCATGTCCACACTGTCTAGGTCGATATCTTTAGGCAGAAAGACGTCATCTGTAAGATGAAAGAAAAGAGGCAAGTCAGCTGAACAGCAGGCCACCTTAGCGGGACAGAGCAAAGCATCTGGTTTTACTTAATTTCAACAAGTTCACAAACTAAAGATCTTTTCTAAAATGAGATCTTGCATGGGACTTCCCAGGCGCTCCAGTGGGTAAAACTCCGCGCTTCCAACGCAGGGGACGTGGTTCCATCCCTGCTCGGGGAACTAAGATCCCGCATGCCGCGGGGTGCGGCCAAAAACAAAAAAAAAAGAAAGTGAGAACTTGTCTGATAAAATTTTTTTTAAAAATTAAAAAAATGAGATTTTGCAAATGGCCACAGGTGGGCAGACCTCTCTCATGCACTTGGGAACATCCAGGTCACGTGGAATTAGCGAACTCCTGTGCTGAGTGAAGGAACCACTGCTTCAGGTCCGAGAGAAGAGACGTACCTGCTGCCGCCGCCACCGGGAGAGCCCTTGAGAAGACAGAGGCTGTCTGCCCCAAGGCCCCGCTGGAGGCAGGGCAGGGGGGTGGGGGGAGCAGGGGCACGGCTGTCAACAGACGCCGCGGGCGTGTCTGTACCCAGGACCCAGATGTCAGCCTCTGGAGGAAGACGGCTCTTCTAGGCATTCAGTTTATCCAAGCAACATCCAGAGACTTCACCAAAAAGCTTTTCCGGCTGTCCCTACCAAACGCAAGGCTGTATTTCATTTTGCAGTTGAGCAACCCTCTTTGAAAATAGGCTACTGCAGGGAGAGACGACTGACGAGGGAGCCTCGGCACCTCTGAGGGTTTTAATGCCCTCTTCTGCTCTGCCCACCCTGTTTGGTACCTGCCAGGCGCTCAGAGGCTCCATCCGGGCACACATGGGTGCTGGGGGGCACTGGCGGTGTACGTACAGCACCCGGCTCCACTCACGGATGAGTGCAGACCACCGACAGCGCTCTGTTAAAGCCAGTCTCCATTCCCTGTCCCCACCTTAGCAAGGGACAATTTTTCGGAATCCTCGGTAAAGGACCCCCGTTCCTCCCATCACTGGGCATTTGCACAGCGGCGTAATGAAGGTGTGGTTTACCTGCATACCAGCAGCTAACACTGCTGAAGACTCCCAGCGCCATGCGGAGTGCCTTCACATCCACCAGCTCACGGCAACGCCGGCCACCGAGGAGACCCCGCACGCCCCCCTGCACGACCACAGCCCCTCCCGCACAGACAGCTCGGGGCCTGGGTCTTCCTCGACTCCGCCCCCTGCCGCTGTACCCCTGTGGTTTCAGCCACACCTGGATACCAACACCACCAAACCAACCCCGCCCCAGACCTCCTTCATGAGCGGCTCGTCCATAAAGCCACCTCCTCTGTACATCCACCCTTCAGGCAGCCGACCCCCAAGGCGGGCAAAGCCGCTGTGATCTGCTGCGGCCGCTCCCTTTCTGACAGTGATCTAGAAATGATCCTCCCCCCACCCCCTTCCTCACACTCACGTCCCACCTGTCGCCCCGTCACCATGTTGGGCACGTTCCTCGTCAACAGTTGCAGACGCCTGTCTCCATCCCACTGATGCTGCTTCTGGGATGCCCCCCCAGCCCCTGCCCAGGCTCCCTGGTCCAGGCCACCAGCCCGCACGAGTCACCCTCACAACACGCTCCTTCCCAGCCACTGAGACCGTTCGTTCATCAGGCCTCCGCTGCACACCTACCACAGGCATCTCCTGGAGGCCCACTGGCTGACCCTGATCAAGGAAACACTGATGCACGAGGAGAGGTGAGGTGGGCCAGGAGTGTTTACAGATGTAAAGAAGGTAAAGTCTTAGAAAGGCCAAACTCAAGTTATTCCATAAAAAAGTTCTAGAAGAGGCGTTGGTTCAACCACAGAAGCAAACACAGAGCAGACACATCTGCTGGGAGTGCTCTCATTATAAAGTGATTTCTAATACTCTTCTAATTAGAACTGATAACCGGTATTAAAAATCTTGGCACAAGAAAAAAATGGGACAGAACTATAACCAGATTCAGTATCAGACAGACATTTTTCACAACAAAACTGTTATTAACCAGCGTGGAAAGAAAGAGCGACCTAAAGAATTTCATACCCGCCAGGCTGTCTGTTCACTGTTCAGACCACAGGAAACAGCTTGCTTCGCCAGAGCTTGGAGGACTCTGTGCCCCTGACCCCTACTTGAGGACACGCGCCTGGGAACACCGCTACACGAGGACCAACACGGGCACCTAATGTATTCACGCGCAAACCTACAAATACTATGCGCTCTGACAAAGCAGAAACAAACGCAGCTGAAAAATGGGAAGAGAAAGGACAGCACAAGCGGGCAGAGGAGAGAAAACAGGGTCCGCGCACGGCTGTCCCCCAGGCAGTAGGTGGTGCCACAGGCCCCCATCTGGAGCAGGGATGGGGCACTAGAGGTGTAAGTGCAGGGGCAGCACCGGTACAGAGTCACAAACGTTCCTAAACACCAAGGATATACAGAAAGAAAGGCAAACATCTCACACAGAGAGAGAATCAGCGAATATAAAATATAAAATAGAGGACTTCCCTGGTGGCACAGTGGCTAAGATTCTACGCTCCCAATGCAGGGGGCCCGGGTTTGATCCCTGGTCAGGGAACTAGATCCTGCATGCATGCCGCAACTAAGAGTGCTCATGCCACAACTAAGGAGCCCACAGGCCACAACTAAGACACAGCACGGCCAAAAAATACACACACACACACACACACACACACATAATATATGTATGTATTAAAAAATTGATCTAATAATTACAAAATAATGTCAGGGCTGTCCTATCAATACATGGAAACAGGCTCACCTCACCTGTAGATAAGACTGTCAATGTGGCTCACACGGCAGGACTGAGGTGTCTCGGCTGTATGCAAGGGAATAACCTTTAAAACCAAGTGACTCAGGCAGACCAGAAATGAAGGGATGAGGACAAAGGTGCCCCACCAGGCAAACAGAAACAGAGAGAAGGGGTAGCAGTCACCATCTCAGACAAAGGAGAATTCGAGCCAAAAGTGTGAAACACAACAGAAAGGACATTTTTAAACAATAAAAACCAAATTCAATATAAGAAATTAGTTAGGAATATGTACCAAGTAACAAAGAAACCACCTTTATAAAGCAAAACTACAGGAAATGCAAGAAAACACAGAAACTCAATAATAAATAACAGAATATATGTCAAGAGGACAAAAAACAAGTAAGGATACAGAAGACCTAAACCTAAACCTAAATCAAAGATATATCATGGATATAAATATATATTTAGTTTAATACCATGATAGCAGAGAAAATACACTTGTATCTCAAGTGAACACAGAGCAGTCACAAAAACTAGTCACAAAGAAAATACCAGTAAGTTTCATGAAGCAGAAATATTACAAACAATACTCTCGGATCACAGTGTACAAAACGTAGAAATTATTAACATAAACGGGGCTCTCCCACCTGGAAACCTAAAAGCCACCTATTAAACTACTGGGTGAAAGGGGAAAAGAAAACCACATGGAAATTGCTGAATTTCTAAAAAAGAAACCAAACGGAAACATTATCATACACTGTGGGAACTACTTAAAGGAATGATCAGAGAAAATTCAAGGTGCTAAATACTTTGATCAGTAAAAATGAAGGAATGAAAAGAAATGAACTCAATTCCCAATCAAAAAGTTAGAAAGAACAATGAAGTAAAACAAAAGGAAGCACAGGAAAAAAAGATAAAAGTAGAGATTAATGAGGCAGAGAAACAAACAACAGTATACACCCAACTGATAAATCAAGAGCCTGGCTTTTGAAAATATTATATAGATAAACTATTAACTTTAACTGAGTCAAACAGAATAGGGAGAAAGAAGGCACAAACATACAAAATAAGAAATGACAAGAGGAAAATAACCACTGAAAGAAATTTTTTAAAAAGTATGTACTCGGGCTTCCCTGGTGGCGCAATGGTTAAGAATCTGCCTGCCAATGCAGGGGACACGGGTTCGAGCCCTGGTCTGGGAAGATCCCACATGCCGCGGAGCAACTAAGCCCGTGAGCCACAACTACTGAGCCCGCACGCTTACAGCCCGTGCTCCGCAACGGGAGAGGCCGCGACAGTGAGAGGCCCATGCACCGCGATGAAGAGTGGCCCCCGCTCGCTGCAACTGGAGAAAGCCCTCGCACAGAAACGAAGACCCAACACAGCCATAAATAAATAAATTAAAAAAAAAAAAGTATGTATTTTGCAGACACCTATGTGAACAAGCTGGAAAACTGGCTGAAAAGATAATTTACTACGGAAATACAGTTTAGCAAAATTAACCTCAGCGAAGAAAGAAATATTTAAATAGACCAATTACCATAGAGGACAGAGAGAATACCATCAGGCAACTTCCCCACGAAAAGCACCGGCCTGGGGGGCTGCACAGGAGATTCCTGTCAAATCATTAAAGCCTAAGTAGTCCCAATGGAAGGTGAATTGCTCTAGAATACTGAAAATGAAAAACAAACAAAAAAAGCTTCCTAATTCTTTACGAAGTATAACAGGTCTAAGAAGAAAAATTATGTTTAATCTCCGTAGATACTAGAAAACCTCTGACAAAATTCAACACTCATTCCTGATAAAATACTCAAGAAAAATAGGAATTGTTGGATATTTTCTTAACATGATAAAATATATAAACCTTACCCTAAAGCCAGAATCTTAATGTAGAAACACCAGACGTTTCCATTAAGTTCAAGAATGATGCAATTAAACAAGAGAAAACAAGAAGCATAAGAATTGGAAAAGGAGAAGTAAAGCTTTCTCTATTTGCAAGTAGATGATAGAGTAGCTGGAAAACCCCAGAGAATCAACAGTAAGACTCAAACAACGAAATAATTTGCTAAGGTAGGAGATATAAAGTTAACATACAGAAAGCAACAGCTGTCATACACACAAATGACCAGTTAGAGGAGCACCATCCAGCAGAAACACAACATGAGCCACATACATAACTTAAGATTTCATAGTAGCCACGCTGAAAAAATTGAAAAGAAACAACTGAAATTAATTTTAGTAATATACACTTTATTTAATTAAATATGTCCAAAAGATTATCATTTCAATATGTAATCGATGTAAAAAATTATACTGGGACTTCCCTGGTGGCACAATGGTGAAGGATCCACCTGCCACGGAAGACCTAAACAGACATTTCTCCAAAGTAGACATACAGATTGCCAACAAACACATGAAGAGATGGTCAACGTCACTAATCATTAGAGAAATGCAAATCAAAACCACAATGAGGTACCACCTCACACCGGTCAGAATGGCCATCATCAAAAAATCTACGAACAGTAAATGCTGTGGAGAAAAGGGAACCCTCTTGCACTGTTGGTGAGAATGTAAACTGATATAGTCACTACAGAGAACAGTATGGAGACTCCTTAAAAAAACTAAAAATAGAACTACTATACAACCCAGCAGTCCAGTCCCACTACTGGGCATAAACCCAGAGAAAACCATAATTCAAAAAGATACATGTACCACAATGTTCACTGCAGCACTATTTACAATAGCCAGGACATGGAAGCAACCTAAATGTCCATCGACAGATGAATGGATAAAGAAGACGTGGCACATATATACAATGGAATATTAGCCGTAAAAAGGAACGAAACTGAGTTATTTATAATGAGGTGGATGGACCTAGAGTCTGTCATACAGAGTGAACTAAGTCAGAAAGAGAAAAACAAATACCGTATGCTAACACACATATATGGAATCTAAAAAAAAAGGTACTGATGAACCTAGCGGGCAGGGCAACAATAAAGACACAGACGTAGAGAATGGACTTGAGGACACGGGGGGCGGGGGGAAGCTGGGATGAAATGAGAGAGTAGCCCTGACATACATAAACTACCAAGCGTAAAACAGACAGCTAGTGGGAAGCTGCTGCACAGCACAGGGAGATCAGCTTTGTGACCACCTAGAGGGGTGGGATAGGGAGGGCGGGAGGGAGGGAGATGCAAGAGGGAGGAGATATATGGATACGTATAGCTGATTCACTTTGTTGTACAGCAGAAACTAACACAGCATTGCAAAGCAATTATACTCCAATAAAGATATTAAAAAAAAAAAAAAAAAGGAATCCAATGCAGGGGACACGGGTTCAATCCCTGGTCCAGGAAGATCCCACATGCCATGGAGCAACTAAGCCTGTGTGCCACAACTACTGAGCCTGTGCGCTGTAACTATTGAAGCCCGCTCGCCTAGAGCCCGTGCTCCGCAACAAGAGAAGCCAACGCAATGAGAAGCCCGCGCACTGCAACGAAGAGTAGCCCCCGCTCGCCTGAACTAGAGAAAGCCCGCGTGCAGCAATGAAGACCCAGTGCAGCCACGCCCCCCCAATATATATACGTATATATATACTGAGTTATTTTACATTCCTTTTTTTTTCATACTAGGTTTTCAAAATCTGGTTATGTTTTTACACTCACAACCTGCACAATTTGGACCTTCCACACCTCGGTGCTCAGGGGTGACATGTGACTGGCTACTGCACTGGATGGAGTTGGAAGGTATGATTGTAGAAAACACCCCGTTAAAATTAAAAGCAAGGAAGATTAAATACTTAGGAATAAGCTCAATAAGAAATGTGAAAAACCTATAAAAGAAAATTTAAAATATTCCTAAAAGACATAAAGTAGACTTGAACAAATGGAAAAACTCCCCTTGTTCTTGGGAAGGACGAACAACATCACAGACACCAATTCTCCCTAAATTATCTTATAAATTTAATGCGATACCAATAAAAATACCAACAAGGTTGTTTTTTTCTTTTTTTTAAAGGGAGCTACGCACACTGACACCAAAGTTCTTATGGGAATACAAACATGAAAGAACAGCCAGGAAAACACTGAAAAAGGCTGTGAGGAGAGAAGAGTCCTGTAAGTCATTAACGTGTACAGAACCCCTGAAGTAGCAACTCAATGCAGTAATGGCGAGTGAATGAACACAGAGGGAAAGAAGAGAAATTCCAGAACAGACCTGAGGACACACGGTGCAGCACATGGTGGCATCCTGAGTCGCCGAGGCAAGATGAGCTTTTTAATAACTGGTGTTGGGACAACTGGCTAACTATTTGTAAAAGATAAAGCTGGATTCACGCATCACACGATACAAAAGAATAAACTCCAACTAAATGTGTCAGGGAGCTAAGTGAAACCACGCTAATACTAGAAAAAAACTTGGGCACATTCCTCCTTAACCTTCGTGTTAGTATAAACAATCACACCTGACAACTATTTAAAATCCAGAGTGAACTATGTAAAGTAAAAGAGAAAACTTGTGCTTGGCTAAAAAGCACTGGAAACAGAGTCAAAGACAACTTAACGACCTGGGGCAATATCCCCAATTCATAAGGAACTCTTAAAAAATGGAAGGAAAAGAGCAAAAACCCAATTAAAAAATGAGAAAAAGTTATGAATAGAAAATTCACAAAAGAGATATAGAAACAGCCCTTAAAAATATGACCTCACTATAATTAGAGAAAACTGCATATGACACTTCAGGAATAAGTGCGCCTAACAGATGGGCTCAAGTTACAAAGCCTGACAACACACTCTTTTGGTGAGGCTGTGGCCAAACAGGGGCTCGACAGGGTGGGAGTGCAATGCAGGGTTCAGAGGACCAGGCCACATCAACAAGCCCTGTCTGCACTGACCTCTGTGACCCAGCACTCCCGCAGAAACACCCACGCAGAGCACCTGCGCTCCGCCCCGCTGTGTGTCATTACAAACCCCGAGAGCGGGGCAGTGTCCAGCGGAGCCCACTCAGCACCTGAAAGCACAAGGAAGAGCTGCGGACGCACACGGAGGGCCTTTGGAATACAGGGTGTGGGGAAAAAGCCACGGGAAAAGGCGTCTCTAATATGCCAACCTTTTGTGTAAAGAACAGAAAAGCAAATAAGAAACTAAGTAGGAATGGGATAGGGAAAAAGAAATCAGGATTAAGGAGGGGAAACAAAACAAAATAGATACAATCAGAAACAAAGGAAGCCAGCTGCACTTCCTAGGAGTCCCCGTGGCTGTACTAAATGTGCCGCACTAGGTCCTGTGGGGGGAAGAGACCTACCAACCCTCAGGCTAGAGAAGGAACCCTGAACAGACACAGAGGGCAGGTGCACCGGCCGGTCTCCCACGCGGTGGGAGCAGGCAATTCTGAAGCTACCCGTGTGTCCCCCCAGGACCGCAAGGCAGGAGACACACTGTGGACTGCGGGGAGGGGGCTGCAGGGAGCGCAGTGGCACCGGAGCCGGACTGCAGTTGTCAGGGTGAACGGGTGGTTTTTACTGCAGAGATTAGATACCGAAAGACACAGATGTGTGTGTGTGTGTGGGGGGGGCACGAGGAGTGCACACGTGCCTGCGTACACACACTCGCTCCCCCTCCTAGGCCCTGCCAACCACACATCAGCTCTGGGTCTCAGAGCCGGGACATCTAACTGTGCACAGAAGTGCTCAAAGCACAACGGGGTGCAGAGGCCACGCAGAGGGGGCTCCCACCGACTGAATCTGGGGGCATCGAAATAGTGTTAGCAAAGGATTATAACCTATAGCATAAAGAAAGCATCTACTAACCCGCCCTTGTATAAATAATGAAGTAAATGAAAAAAATACGTGGGGAAGGAGAGCTCTTCCTACAGAATGCTGAGTAAGACAGGGAGAAGGAATGACATCAGAAAAGTCACCATTATGCAGGCAAAGAGCACAGTAATAATCCCCCTGGGCAACACTGTCGTCCACGGATGCTAAAAGTAGTGGATGAACGTCTGATACGGTGTAAGGGACTCGTCTCCCCATGAGACACTCCGGGTGAGCACAGGTCAGGTGTCAGCCTGGCAGAGGAGAGACAGGCCGACCGCACGCACCACGGCCCAGGAGGAGAGTTACCACCACCGGGCAGTGTGCCTCCTGACGGCAGGGCACCCACCAACACAGACCCGTCACCCCCAAGGCGCTGCCGCCAACGCTGCGTAATCTGAACCTGGCTGTGAAGGAACAGCACCAAACTGAAATTACTCCAGGTAGTCATTTACTCTAAAAAATGGATGGGTCATGCTCTCTAGAGATGTCAGGTTGTGAGAAAGTGAGGAACTGACCCATTAAAGGAAATTAAAGAGATATGACGCGTGACCCTGGGTTGGATCCTGTGTCAGGAGAAAACTTTGTTTCCTAGGACGTTAAAGGGATGAACGGAGAAACACGAATAAGCCTACAGCTAGGTAACAGTCTTGCGGCAGTGTTAATTTCTTGATTTTAACAACCACACTGCGCTCCCTGCAGCCCCCTCCCCGCGCTGCGCTCCCTGCAGCCCCCTCCCCGCGCTGCGCTCCCTGCAGCCCCCTCCCCGCGCTGCGCTCCCTGCAGCCCCCTCCCCGCGCTGCGCTCCCTGCAGCCCCCTCCCCGCGCTGCGCTCCCTGCAGCCCCCTCCCCGCGCTGCGCTCCCTGCAGCCCCCTCCCCGCGGTCCACAGTGTGTCTCCTGCCTTGCGGTCCTGGGGGGACACACGGGTGGCTTCAGAATTGCCTGCTCCCACCGCGGTGGGAGACCGGCCGGCGCACCTGCCCTCTGTGTCTGTTCAGGGTTCCTTCTCTAGCCTGAGGGTTGGTAGGTCTCTTCCCCACAGAGGACCTAGTGCAGCACATTTAGTACAGCCACAGGGACTCCTAGGAAATGCAGCCGGCTTCCTTTGTTTCCGACTGTAACCATTTTGTTTAGTTGTTAAAATCAACGACGACATCGTGCCCCCTCCCATCTGTATCTTGCTGTATCTAATCTCTTGTTTTGAGGAAATGCACACAGCAGTACTTCAGGGTAAAAGGGCACTCTCATTTGGTTCAGAAAAGTAACCAAGAGGGAGAGATAGGACACAGCAAGTGTGGTGACACGCTGAGCTGACGGGAGTATGTGGGAATCCTTCGTGCTCTTTCCTGTAGTTTGCGGGAAGTCTAAAATTATTTCAAGGTAACCAAATATAACAACAATGCCTACGCGTCCCTCATGGCTGGTGCAGAGGTCACACAAAGCACGAAGCCGCGACACGGACGGCAGCACCCACCTCCAGGAGGGTGGACCCTGAGAGGCACCCGACCCAGCGCCCTCCTCGTCCCACGATGCCCCAGCTACACACGCGCCCCCTTCTGCTCTGTGTTTATTTACCGATTGAACCGCTGCCTCTGTCTCCCTTCTTCTTCTTGCTTTTCTTGCTCTTGCCCTTGGGCTGCGGAGAGTCTGCTGGCACCGGCTTGCTGCTCTGCGGGTGCTCGCTGGGCGCGGCGGGCTCCGCGGGGCCCGGGCTCGGCTTCTCCTCCCGGACGTGGTTCAGCTGCTTTCTGTTGTTGTTGTTGCTGTTGACTTTCCTCTCCTCCCTTCTGTGCTCCGCCAGGGGCGTGAGGTCAAGCACTCTGGCCTTTGACTCAGCCTGGGGCCGGGGCCGGGGCTGGGCCTCCGAGGCTCTGGGCGGCTCCAGGGGCTTCCTCGCCGGCTCGCCGCCCGCTTTACTGCTGTGCTTCCGCTTCTGTTTGCTGTTTCCCTCCTTGTGCTGATGCATCATGTCCAGGAGGAAGGACAGCGGCTGCTGCTGCTTCCCGTTGACCCCCTTCGGCAGAAGGAGCCTGGAGTCTCTGGCGGCCACGGGGTCGGGGGCGTCCGCGTCGGCCCCCGGCCCCGGCCCCGTGTCTCTATGGTCCACGTGTCTGGAGGGGGAGCGAGAGGAGGTTTCCGGGTCTTCGCTCGGCTCCAGCGAGCCGTTGTGCATGCTCTCAGAGCCGGGCACAGCCTCCGCGGCCGCCTGCAGACTCCGAGCGAGCATGTCCAGCTCGGGACAGGCCTTCCTTGGCCTCTCCTTCTTCTTCTTCTTCACGGCCCTCAGCTTCTGAAGCTCCTGCAGCCTCTGGAGCTCCTCCTGCAGCCGCTGCTGCTCCTCCTCCCGCCGCCGCTCCTCCGCTCGCAGGTGCAGGTGCTCCCGGGCCCGGGCCTCCGCTTCCAGGCGTGCTTTCTCCTCCAGCTGCCGACGTGAAAGGAAAAGGCAACTTAGGACAACAGTAAGTGCTCTAAAAAAAGTAAGACACGCACACAAAAGTGAGATGAAACTGAATCGCGCGATAAGAATAGAAACACTGAAAGGGGCTGTGACAGGTCAAAAGCTTAAAACACACCTCCATCAAAGCAGGGGGTGGCAGTCAACAGAACATCCCTTGTAGCCTCCGACCTAGCCCCGGGCACAGAGGACCAGGTCAGAGCAGCTGCCGTGCTCCTGCCCTGCGTGGGCTCTCCCGTCGGTGCGCGGCGGCAGGCGGGGGATGAACTGGACAAGAACAAGACTGATCGCGAGGCAGCAGTTACACAGCCGCACAGGTGCCCCAGAACCTTTCCAGGTGGGGAATGCTGCTGATGCGTTCATGTGCGTCAAAGCGACATTCAAGAAAATGTGTACTGAAAAGCTCGAAATTTCTTTTTCCCACCCTAGCAGGTAAAATTCCCAATATATTTTCACTTGTGTGATAGAGCAAATGACTTCCTAAAATATTCAACATGACGTGGCAAATAGACAAAGGTTATTTCTGCTGTCCAACTGGCAGGAAATTAATTTTCAACTCAAGCGAAGATTGTATTTTTTTAGTGACACACATTGCAGGAGCACAAATGGAAAAGATTCCTTCTGATTAGAAAACAAACGAGGGACTTCCCTGGTGGTCCAGTGGTTAAGACTCCGCACTCCCAATGCAGGGGGCCGGAGTTCGATCCCTGGTCAGGGAACTAGATCCTGCGTGCCGCAACTAAGACCCGGGGCAGCCAAATAAATAAATATTAAAAAAAAAAAAAAAAAAAGAAAACAAACAAAAACCCACTGAGAATAAGGAGAACGGCTCCTCCATCACTGGGCTCCAGTAAGGCTCATGATCGTGAGAATCTCTGAAAATAACATTTTCCGTGGGAAAATGTAAAGGTCCTTCCGAATTTAAATATTTTTCATGATGTTTCAGAAGGCAATATTTGTTAAGAGACAGCTTGCTTGTTTTGCTAAATAACTTAAACATAAAATTAGGTTAAAAATTCAATGACAGGTTTCAGAAAAATGTAACTTGACAATTCAAGTAAAGATTATTTAAAATTCTTGCTCCATCTGTTAAAGGAAAGCTTTGCTGGAGGCAGCACCTGACAGACAAACTCCCACCGTGTCTCCCGCAGTGGCCCCTGCAGGCACTCCAGGGCCTCCAGTCTGCAGGCCCGACCTGCCACAGGACAGACTCTACAATGAATCCAACCCCGGGGTGCGCTGCCTTCATTTCAACAACTGGCCGGCCAACAAGAGACAAGGCAGCTTTGTGGGTCCCTCTGCAAACCAGGTGCTCGGCAGAGAGCACGAAGGGTGTGAGCGGGTGCCGAGGACGACCTGGGATGCACCTGCAGCATGGTCTGGATCCAGGCCGCCTGCAAGGACAGAGGATAGGAGTCCGGGTGGGGGCAGCCCTGAAAGCACCTGAGCCACTCCGGAGGCTTACCGACGAAGCCCAGTGGCGACAGTCTCCAGGGCCTCGGACCACCTGGGACCCCGGGCGCTGAAACACCCCTGGGTGGAGAACACACCTTCTCCCCACACCAGGTCTGGGGCAGAAGCAGGCCGCTCCCTCCAAGCCCCCTAGTTAGACCTGTGGCCAATCCAGACCTATCTCAGGACCGGGGGTGGGTACAACAGCGGCAGTGAATCCACTCAGTTCAATCACAGCTACCTTAGGGGTCACGGCAACGAAGTTGGAAGCAACACCACGCGACGAGTGGCCCGACCCTGGGTCCACTGTGGGCATGTCTCCTCCTTCACAGGGGCCTCACGCCCTCCCAAAGCAACCCATCCTACAGTCAGAGCCCTGTGGTCCTGACGAGTCCCCTCTGGGCACAGCCCACACCTGCCTGCTGAGGCGGGCTCGTGGAGCCTGACACGTCAGGGAGCTGAAACCGGGAAGAACCTCCAGGAGAACTGGCGGGGGCGGGGAGGAAGCCCTAGAGGAGATGCTGTTCCCATCACCTTCACCGTCGCAGGAAGTAACGGATACAATTTCTCGCCTAGCGGCACAGTCTGCGCATCACGCTCACGCGTTGAGACCACGCTCAGGTCCGGCCGCAGCTCACCACTGGGCCAGCCTGGCCAGTCTCGGCAGCTACTTGCTGTCGTGGCAGCCCCTGCCCTAACGGTGTGGTGGCCTCCTTACTCTCGACGTCACTGCCACGTGCAGGCCCTCCTTTGAGCGGTACCCCCGATCCCCCTCTGCCAGTGGGGCCGCTCGGGGCCCTGTACCAGCCTCGGGTCCAAGGCGCTTCTTCAGCCCCAGTCTCCAGAAGCCCACAGTGCCCCGGCCTCGACAGCCAGGGCTGCTTCCTCTGCTTTCCTGGGAAAGAAGTTCCTTCGACAGACAAGAGGCGGAGGGGCTGCTGCTGCCCCGACGCTGGCCAGCACAAGAACTGGAGGCCTGTTTTAGAGCCATTAACAAACCCCTGGCACAGGACGGGGCTCCACGGCCTGAAAATACAACCTGCGTCTTGAAGCAGCGTCCAGCTCAGGCTGGCAGGTGGTCAGGGGCTCTTGAAGCAACACTGGGAGGCTGTCGCCCAGCCCCGACCTCAGAGGCCCCCCGGAGGCCGCCTGGCGCAGACCCTCTGTTTACCTTTCTCTGCTTATGCCGTGCACGCTTGGCGGCCCGGGTGCTGCTCACGGGTTTGGTCTCCGAGCTGTTTATAAACTGGAGCAAGTCTTCCACCCTTCGATGGTCAACCACACTCTCCCTTTCTGAGAGCTGATCCGTTTTCTTAGGTTGCTCTTCTTTCCTCTTGGTCAGCCGTAAACGAAGCTTTTCCCTCATTTCTGCATAATTTCTACTTGTTGGCGCAGCGGGAGGCTAAGACAAACGGAAACATGACGAAATGCAAGTTTTAATGATTTTGAATATACCAAATTTCAGACCGTAGCATTAAAAGTGAAATTTTTATTGCTCAAGTGACACATGTTCATCAGGAAAAGTAACTAAGTAGAAGAAACAAATGGCGAGAAAAAGAAAAACCTTTCATCACCAATTACCCGAAGGTAGTATTTTGGCACTGACCTGTCAAGCTTTACATATTCACAAAAAAATCTGGCAGAGGATGTACAACTATGTACACAAATGGTTATTTTTAAACTAAAAAAGAAACTATTATACATGCTGTAACTGATCTACTTTTTATGTAATACGGTGTGACTATCTTCTCACATCAATAGATGTGTTTATAGCATTTTTCCATCCCCTCGCAGGTTTCCTCTTCAGAGCCGAAAAGCCTTCTCACTGACTACTAAAAACACCTGCGTGAGCTGAGGAAACGCGGAGAGACTAAAGCAGAAAAAGAACAGCTCCCGGCCCTGCTCTTCCCGCCGCCCAGCCCCAGACACCACGGCTGACACCTGCTTGTACGGATGAAGTGACTGTCCTGGCACACCACACAGCGTGGATGTGTCTCAATGTACTGTGCAGTCGAGCAAGAGGAATCCGCCTGTACAGGCTGTCCACTGTGTGGACTCAACAATTCCCACGCCTGGGCAGTTAGTAGGTCCTATCTAATCAGATGCAAAAATGCAGAGACGAAATACTCAAAACTACGTGTCATTATTTCTTTACGACAACTACAACCTAGAATTGGAACCACTGTTTTAGACCGTATCTTGATTTTAATTATGCTCGCAAATAACGCTTTACACACAGTGTAACCATACCCTGAATTCAACCTGGTACATTATTCTTGCAAAGGAGTTTGCACATTTTACAATTCTAATTTAAACACGCAATTTACAAACACCCATGGCGAAACACTAACTTTACGCACTTAAGTGCGCGCTCCGGCACCTGTCCCTCCCCCGAGGAGGCCCTCGGCAGAGGAGAGGCCAAGGCACTTACCCCGCCGTGCCCGAAGAACTCACAGTAGCAGCAGTCACAGTACTTGCCCTCCTTCTGGTTGGTGGAGGTGGAGGTGCTGGAGCTGTGCTCGGAGCAGCTGTCCTCATCCGCAGTCTCGTCTCCGTCGTCCTGCTGCGGGTCATAGACGCCGTTCTCGCAGCGATGCCCTTCACAGTCGGGGTCGCTGCAAAACCGCGCAGGGCCCGTCAGCAAGCAGCCTGCCCCTCAAGGGGTGCGAGCGTGGCGAGCGGTGGCCGAGGCGGTTCTTTCCAACCAGCCTGCCCTCGCCAACGAGGCGTGGGGCCTGCACGACCCAGGGGCCCCGCAGGCAGGACAGGCGCAGGCCGGCGGGCACACCCAGAGGGGCTTCTCAGGTGCACACACAAGGCCTCTCCACTGTCCCTCCCACCACCATTTCATCCTGGGGGATGTCAGGGCGGGGGAGTGGCGGCAAGTTCAAAGGTAACGAGCACTGACTTTTTAAAGAAAGCTGTTGAGTGTCCGTTGCATTGTTCTTTGCTCAGTGTGTAACAAACACGACTTCAAAACACCCACGGGCCCCCTGCCGCTGCCGGCGGTCTGCGCACAGACCCACAGTGGCCCTGTGCTCTGCGGAACCGGCCGAGACCGGAGCCCGCCCCTCCCCGCTGCCGTCCCCCGCTGGTGAGCTGCGAGGCCCCGGGCGCCGGAGTGTCTCCGGCGGTCCTGCAGGGTTAGGTCGCACAGCACCCATTCTGAAGCGCGCCGGCCTCCCCCGCCGGCCCGGGCTCACCTGCAGACGCTGGGAGGCGCGCTGACGGAGCCGTCTGTGGTGGGGGCCACGGGAGCAGGGCAGAAGCTCTTGCGTGAATCCGCAAACCCGGGAGAGGTGGCGGCCGTTTTGGGGAAGGACGGGGCTGCGAGACTGGCAAGGTGAGGCGCGGAGGCTGGAGAGAGGGCGGCGGGAGGGAGGGCAGGAAGCGGCACCAGACCTGTGGGGCTGTTCCTCGGGGCCGCCGGCACCCCGTGCCTGTGATCCTCCTTGTTGATGCCGTGAAAGACGTCACCTGCGTTCAGAGATGCCAGAGTCACTGCCAGTGGCCAAGGTCAGGCAGACGTTCAGGCTTCTCTAAGTTAAAACTTTTTTTTTTTAAACCAACTTTTGGTCTGAAAATGTTCAAATCTATAGAAAACTTGAAGGAATAGTACAAAGAATACCCATACACCCTTCACCTAGACTCAAGACTGTTTACTATTTTGTTATATTTACTTTCTGTCTGTCTCTCTCTCTCTCTCTCTCACACACACACACACACACACACACACACACACACTTTATTGGTGGCTTAACATGTGGAAGCAAGCTGCACTCACTCCTAAACATTCCAGCCTGGACTCCTGAGAACATGCACCCTTTGCCGTAAAACCTCGACACCAGCGCCAACTACAGACAGTTAACCTCGCGGTGACATTCTCATCTCACGTACAACCCCATCCAGACTTCCGGCCTCTCCCACAGTCCTTTGCGGCTTTTCCCCGAACCCAGCATCTTTTAAACTTTCTTGTTTTCCTTCCACAATACTGACATTTTTTGAGTTGAGGCCAGCTGTCCACAATTCTGGATTTACAGTCTCATGTCCTATTTAGCTGAAAATATTCTATGCATGAATCCTGCAAAGGTTACGTTGGATCTTCCCATCTGATTGCACAGGAAGCACCTAACGTGTTTGCTGCTGTCGGTGAGGCTACATCTGATCAGGTGTGCAGGGGGGCAGTCGGCACCTTATCTTCCCTTTGCAATCTGCCAGTCACCTGTGGGTGCTGCTCCCAGACACCGGCGCTACTGCATTCCCCAAACTGAGATCCAACGTCCTGACGCCCATGAGGACGCTTACCGGGCCCCCTGTCACCGGCTGGCTGCAGAGTGGCCTTCTATCTGTACCGGTCTTGCACACGTAGTCGGCAGCGAGCTTCCACCCAGACACCTTCCCACCCGACTCCCTCTTTTGAGGGTCCCGAAGGATTCTCGACTTTAGCTGCGTGCTACAATCCGTTCCTTTATTCTTTCTGATGCTCAGACGGTCCTAACTTTGGCTAGTGAGGTCTCTCTGACCCGGCTCCCGTGTCCCTTTGACATTTGCCACTGGTCTCTGACTGCCCCCCTTGCTTTCAAGCCCCCTCTTCGCTGTGCTCAGGGCAGTGTAACAGCGACACCACCTCCACACCAGTGACCTGCACGGCAGCAGGGGCTGCATCTCGGGCTGGTCAGCAGCCCCATCAGCTGACTCTCCATGAGGCTTCTACTTCCAGATGCCTAAAAATTCCTCCACGTGTTCAGGAAGCAGAGACCTCTCCCCACCACAGAACAAGAAGCGCAGAGAGCAAAGGCAGGACACACACAGTGTGGCAAAGCCCTGGAGGGTGTCAGTGTGACAGTAAAGTTCTCATCAGAGCCGCAGAGGACACGCTCTTTGTGCATGAGCGTTCTCAGGTGTTAATTACACTGACATCTCTGGCCAGGCCGAGTGAAAGGGAATTACAGAGCTGCTGAGGAAGAAGGAGCGAATACGCAGCGCCCACCCCGAGGGTTCCTGTGGGCTGGTGGGCCTTACCGAGGGAGGGCGGTCTCTTGGACGACACTCTGAACTGGCTGTTGCTCGACTGCACCGTGGTGGCCGTGCAGGACACGGAGGAGGTGGCTGACGACGTGGCCATCACAACTTTGTTTGCTTCCATAAAAGCATCTTGGAAATTGTACAAACATTTCTTTTTCGCAGCGTTTTTTTTCTCTTTACTATCCGGAACTGCAGGCGTTTCATTGCTAGATGGAGGTGGAAGAGCTTCAGGTCTTGTTTCTGAGAGTGTTGGCCCTAATATGTCATTCCCTTCAGAGAAGAATGGGAAAATTAAGGCTTCTAAAAGAAAGAGCATTTAGCTAAAACCTAAAGGACATCTGCTGAATAAACTATTAACACTGGGGCTGCTACTGAAGTTAGGATTCCAATGGGATGACACTAGTCAACTAGTTTTCATCTCAGAAGAAAAATTTATTGAGCACCTACTATGTGCCAATTCCTGTGCTAGGTGCTTTCCAAAAGTTATTTAATGTCTTAAAGTACTTTCTGAGCTTAGTACTATCATTCCTATCCTGAAGATGAAGAAACTGAGGCTCAGAGAGGCTAAGCAACTTGCCCAAGGTCACACAGTTAGAAACCCTTTCTAAGCACAGACCAGATGTCAAGTCTAGCTTGCTGTTCTGAGCACATGCAGGGGCGGGGGTGTGGGACCACCAGGGGCTCTGACCACATGAAGACAGAGATGAGGCAGAGGTACCAACCCCTCTTCAGGCATGCCCTGCCCTGCCACTGAAGAAACAGCTGCACCTCAGCAGTTGAGGCCGCAAGGAGGAAGGTGCTTGTTAGAGGGGACAGGTCCCATGTAGGGTCAGTGCAGAAAGAGAGAAAAGGAACGTAAGTCATAGCATTCAAGCCACACCACCCTGCTGCACCGGGTCGAGGTCTGCTGGTCACCAATGCTCAAGAACCAAAGGCCCAACACTGCACCCTGGAGCCAAGACGCTCAGCAGCCCTGGGGCGGGAAAGACCCAGTGTCCGAGGCCCGTCCGGCTCCTGTGCCGGCAATGGGCCGCCAAGCCCAGAGCCTTGCTCCGCTCCTGGCGGCAGACACGGGTGGCTGGAGCGGCCTGAAGGGGCCCAGGGGCCTCCTGCTAGAGGTGGAGGTGAGGGGAAGCAGCAGCCCGGGCCCCTACTGGGGAACTGCAGCAACAGAGAGGGCAATCCACTCAGCACAGATCATTTTAAACTTTAAGAAAGTTTTAATGAGTTCCTTACCAGAAATTGTATCTGGCAAGAAAGTGCCAGGATTCCAGTTCTTATCATTCATCACTTCTGATCCCCAAAGACTTATAAATTTAGAACTATTCCACTCTGGAGTATTCCCAAAACAGCTCGGATAAATATGGTCTTGAAGAGATGCATTGAATACCTGATGTTTATTTGTGTGATTCTGAACAGGTGCTGGCGGTAAAGCCTACAAAAAAAAATGTTCTAATCATATATCAAAATTAATATTCTATTTACCTAAGTAGTTAAACTACAAACAGACAAGTCATTACTGAAACCCTGTGGGATGCGCCTGCCGTGAACAGGTGTCCCGGGGAGCACATCCCGCAGAGGCTTCCTTGATTATTTATGAGGCTGTACGTGACGGGGCAAATCCGAACCACATGTAGATTTTAAAAGCAACTGATGCTCAAGGAATATATCAGACAAACTTCAGACAACTCAGTGACTTCTAACATTCCTCCCTAGTCACATTTTATTTTATTTTTTAAAATAAATTTACTTATTTGTTTTTATTTTTGGCTGTCTTGGGTCTTCCTTGCTGCGCGCGGGCTTTCTCTAGCTGCGGCGAGCAGGGGCTACTCTTCGCTGCGGTGCGTGGTCTTCTCATCGCGGTGGCTTCTCTTGTTGCAGAGCACGGGCTCTAGGCGTGTGTGCTCAGTAGTTGTGGCTCGTGGGCTCTAGAGTGGGCTCAGTAGTTGTGGCGCACGGGCTTAGTTGCTCCGCAGCATGTGGGATCTTCCCGGGCCAGGGATGGAACCCGTGTCCCCTGCATTGGTAGGCGGATTCTTAACCACTGCGCCACCAGGGAAGCCCCCAGTCTCATTTTAAATGAGGCCCATTTGCATGAGATCTGTTCCTGTGGTTTATTCTCATCTGACATTTTAAAAATCACCGTGCACCGCAAGGAAGAGTAGCCCCTGCTGGCCACAAAGTCAACTTTGGAATCACTCATAAAAATGGTCAGCTCTTACACTGTTCCCTCACACTTGGACAAAGTGCAGTGTAAGTGTGAAGAAAAGATGGATTCTACATTGAGCTCTAAACCCACCCTCCCCGGGGCGGGGAGGGGAAGACCCTTGTCTGAAGGTGCCAAGGGAGGGCGCTGGGTCCACACATTTATGGGGTGACTGGCCGTCAGCTGCTCCCTGCACACGTCCTGGGCCCTCCCTCCCCTTGGTCCCCCTGCTCCCGCCCCCCATACCCGCAACAGTCTTCCCCACCGCAGCCAGAGTGGGCTCATGGAATGTGAGTAGGAGGGCGTCACTCCCGCACTCCGGCTGTGCCACTGGTCTCCCACTGCTCTGACGTAAAACCCAGAGTCCTGAACGTGGCCGGCCGTCCCCGTCCTTCCTGCTCACGAAGCCCCTGGACACACGGGTCTTTCCTTGGTCCTCAAACTCCAAGCTACTTCTTGACCCACAACTTGGCTCACACTGTGTCCACTTTCTAGGAGGTCCTAATCTCAGCTCAGACCTTGCTGACTTGCATTTATCCTACTGGCTACAGCCTAGATGTCACGTCCTTGGAGAAGTCATCACTGCCTTTGCTCTCACCACCCAGCACCCAGACCACGGGGGGCCTTCCCATCAAACACACTGAAGTCCATTAGTTTTCCCTCTCAGCACTTACCACAGTCATAATTCAAGACTTATCTTTAACCTATTGGTTTAACGTCTGCCTTGCCTCGAGTTACATAAGCTGCAAGGGGATGGGGCCGCCTGGATCCTGGCCCTGCCGCCCCCAGCATCTCGCTGATGCAGCACACGGCCTCCCCTCTGCAGGTGTGTGCCCAGGCCCACCCAGAGGAGCTGCAGGTCTGTGCTGGGAGCGTCCCTGAGGACACAGGAATGAGCAGCGAGTGCTGTGAGCTCAAGTGGGAGGGTTTGGGGATGACTCCCAGGGGAGGTGATGGTCTGGCAGAACCCTGAGGGCCTGGCTGGGCAGAGGGTCGAAGGGAAGGGTCAGAGCACGGGGATGGCCAATGTCCAGGGACAAGTGTGCCACCACCTGACGGGCTGCAGGGGCCACAGCAGAGACAACCCCGTGTGACTTCCGTCCTGAAGGGGCTGGGAAGCCACAGAGGTTTCTGCGCAGCAGGGTGAGACGGTCTGGTCAGCTGATTAGAAACATGGATCTGTGGCAACCTGGTGAAGGAGCCAGAGGGGCAAGGATGACGCGGAGAGCAGTTAGTAAGGGGCCGGGGAGGGCTGGAGCGCTGGCGGGGCAGGTGGGGAGGAAGGAGAGGGTTCGGGAGCGCCAGGCCGGCCACGTCTGAGCTGAGACTGCGCTCAGGTCAGAGCTGCTGCCTCTGGCTCCACCCCTGGGAGGCGTGGCCAGTGACGGAGCTGGACGTCCGGGCTGCCCAGTCTGAGGGGTTCAGGGCCAGCCCGCCCTTTACTAGCTGTGTGACCTCAGGCAAATTACTCAATCTTTTTGTGCTTTAGTTTTCTCATCTGTAATTTGGAAATACCTACCTCCAGGGGACGCGCGGAAAGAATTAAACCAGACAGTGCATGTCAAGGGTTTAGCGTATGGCCGGGCCCAAAGGAGGCATTTCCCAAGTGCTAAGGTGGGTCTCCCTAGACACGAGCCAGGCCCCCACCCCACCCCCGCCCCCACTTCCCTCCCTCAGCTCGGGCCGCTGAGCAGCTTAGCGCACCTGCTGAACGGGCTCAGAGAGACGAAGGTGGAGGGTGAGGCTGGAGCGGATTCAGGATTTGAAAGTGGGAAGAAACAGGGCTAGACTGGACGCCCAGGACCAAAGCAGAAGCCTGGACCAGCTGTTCTGGCGGAGCAGCCCCAGGGGCAAAGGGCGAGGACAAGAAACCTGTATTTCAACAGATGTCAGTTTCCACAAAGAAGTGACAAACTAAGAGCTGCTCTGCTGAGAAGGGACGGATGAAAACTAACGATCAATTGGAAGAAGGTTTCTTAGTCTTGAAGACCTTCTGCTAAGGGCAGACATACCTGACAGGTGGGAAGCAGCCGCTTGCTCACCACGTCAGCTCTGAGAAGCAGCTCGGAACAGCAGAAGCACGTTGAGGGTTCGGAAGCTACTCAAGAACTTCGGAGACCCTCTGGGCACGGCCAAGCGTTGCTGGCTCCTCCCTCCCGGAGAAAGCCTGGCTGATGGCCGGGAGCCGCCGCTTGCGTCTTTCCAGAGAGCCTTTGCTCACCCTTCAGCACTCTGGATACCCGAGCATGACCTCTCTGCAAACCCACCCCCACAGGCTCGGGGAGTTCTCCTTCAGTGTTACTTTCCTACTCCGCATCTACAATTCCTATTAAGTTACGTCATAGTATTTTGAGTTTTCAAATTTGACTGTCTTTTTGTCTTCTCTTTAGACCGCGAGGTCTCTGAAAACAAGCACAAGGACTGACCAGTTTTATTTTTCTAGCGTGTAGCACAGGGCCTGGCACATACCGGATGTTCAATAAATGGGCAGAATTTAACCTGGCGGAGTAAGGGGATGCAGCCATGGAACTGTTATATTGGAGACATAAGTCAGCGATTCTATACATCTGATTCACACACTTCTTCAGAAGCCTGTCTACTCAAAACAGGAGGCCCAGCTGTAGAGAGCAAAGGGAGCAGGGGTCCGTAACAAGCAAGCTGTATTTGTACGAATGCTTCTGCACAAGACGCCTACTAACTTCCATAGCTACGGGTTTCCTTCAGGGAAAGAATAGGCACCTGTCACCCAGACCATTCTGGGGCCACGCCTCCATAAAAAACACTGACGACTTAAGCACCAAATCAGCCTCTCAATATGTGGCTAACGCTGTTAAACTGGAACACTGCTTTCAATCTTTACACAAATCCACATGGCTTCAATTAACAGAAGTTCTCAATTGTTCTCCTCTTTGAGACAAAACTGACTCACGGGAAAGCAAAATTTTGCTTCCAGTGGAAGCTCCGACACACACACTAACTGATGCCCTCACCACGCACGCCTCTGCGTTTATGCAGGAACCTAAGGCCCAGCCCGTCTCACACCCAGATGTCATCCCAGACGCCATGAGCACGGAGGCGAGAGAGCACAAGGCTGAGCCACTGAGCACGGGCGGGAGAGGCCGCTGACGCCCAGCGTGCAAACAAAAGGGTCCACTTATATCCCAGCGAACAAGAGAGTGACGACCCCTCTACTCTGCACTTCTTCTCAGAGGCTCTTCAGTACTCCTGCCAGAGGAGAAGAGGCAAGAGCCCCACCTCTGTTTCGCTGTTTCTTAGCGTCAGAAGAACTGAACTCTGCCTCCGAAATAAAACGCAGATCACAGGTCACAACATGACCCCCAGATGGCAATCTGTTTATGTCCCTATTTTCCACACAGCATTTTTCTCCCTCGAATTCCAATTGACCTTACACTTGTACCACGTTTAACTTTATGAGACACTTCTGCAGTGGTTGTACACAAGTAACCCGGTGAGGAGGTGACAGGTTCACAGGCCCACAGCCACGTGGGAGTCACGTCACCAGGCTCCGCTCAATGCACTGAACTCACTGACCGTTTCCAAATAACCCTTACGCTACCGTGGAGACTTCAAGACATGTGTCCACCTTCAGCTCCAGGCCCTCCCTAATGGGGCAACTGCTTCACAACACATTCTCCAGATGGAAAAGACACAGGACTTAAAGCTGGAAGCCTCGAGCACCGCTCCCGGGCCACGCGCAGCAGGGGAGCCTGCTCTGCTGGGGAGCAGGAGGTGTGGCCCATGCGCTCGTCTCCAAGGCCGCAAGTTCTCCCTCCCCAGGTGGGCGTGGTCCAGTGAGGGGGGACACTTCGCCCGACGTCCCAGATAACTGGCACCAAGCACTTTTGTAACAAAGGGCTGAGCTATGGAGAAAGCAAGGGAAACGGTCCACAAAGAACTGACAAGAACATGGCAAGAAAAACAGGACCCAGTGGAGGTGCGGGAAGGGATGGCTGCCCTGGGGACGTGTGCGCCATCGTCACCATGAGGAGGGGATGGGTCTGTGGTCCCACGGGAGGAAGGAGAGCTGGAGACAAGGGGAGCTGGAGGGTCCCAGAGGGTCAGCTCCCTGCTGGCACCTTTGCACCAGCAAATGCGAACCCTCTCTTGAGGAAGCATCCCCTATTCAGCACCTGCTGAACAAAACATGATCTCATGATAAAAAACAGATTTAGATCCTCAAGGTTTCATTCAAACACAGAATAACTGTGTGTAAAATGCTTAAAGAGAGGAAAGATGAAAGAAAAAGTGAGCAAGGAACAAGAGAATATAAAAAGTTTCTAACACATTTGAAAAATAAATAAATTAAAGCTTAGAAATAAGAATTACAGGTGGGATTAAAAACTCAAACTTAAGGGGCAGGTTAGACCCAATTATAGAGAACCACTTAACTGGAAGACTGATCCAAAAGAAGTTCCCAGAACAGACTGAGAGACACGGAGATGCATTTCAGGTACGGAGAGACCATCAGGTGTGACGTGCAGGATGAGAAGGTCTAACCAGAGGTCCAGGGAGAGACAGCAGAGCGGTTAAGAGGGAATACAAACAAGATAAAATGGCTGAGAATCACCAGACGGGGAATTTAAAATTACTCATACGCTGAGGGCTCTCACGGGAAAGGTACACAACATGCACGAACAAATGGGTAATATGGGCAGAGAGATTCTAAGAAAGAATCAAAAAGAAATGCTAGAAATAAAAAGCACTGTAAGAGAAACTAAGAATCAGTAGACTGGACACAGCCAAGAAAAGAATCAATGAGCTTCAAGATAGGTCAGGAGAAACTTTTCAAACTGAAATGCAAAGAGAAACAAGAATTTAAACAAACAAACAGAACCCCCAAAAAAACCACCACCAACAATGACCAAAAAAGTAGAACAAAATGTCCAAGAGCTGTGGGGCAATTTCAGAAGACATTTCAATGTGGTGCCTGGAGTCTGGAAGTAGAGGTGGAACAGGCAAGGAGGGACATCTGAAGGACTAACAGCCAAGAACGTCCCAAACTCACAACAGGCACCAAACCACAGACCCAGGAAGCGTGGAGGACACCAAACAGAATAGATGCCTGCAAAATCCACACCCGGGCATATCACATTCAAACTGCAGAAAACCAAAGACAATGAGAAAATCTTGAAAGCGGCCTAAGGGGGTGGAGTTGGGCGGGGTTAGAAACCCCTGCACCTACAGAAGGAGGAACGCAATCACAGAGGACATCTCATTTAAAACCATGCAAGCAAGAAGAGTGGAGTTAACTGTGTTTTAAGTGTTCAAAGAAAAAAAAACCCCACCAACCTAAAATTCTGTATCCAGCGAAATTATCCTTCAAAAGTGAAGGAGAAATAATGACTTCCTCAGACAAACAAAAACTGAGGGAGCTCATCTCCAGCAGACCTGCCCTGTGAGAAATGTTAAAAGATTCTCTTTAGGCAGAAGGAAAATAATATAGCTCAGAAATTTGGATCTACATAAAGAAAGGGAGAGCAATGGAGAAGGAATAAATACAAGTAAAATAAAATCTCTTATTTTTCTTATTATTAATTGATCTAAAAAATAACTTTGAAGTAATAACAGTGTACTAGGTGATTAATATATGGATAAATGAAAATAATGACAGCAATGTCACAAGGGATGGGAGGGAGGAATTGGGAATCATCTGTTAAAAAGTACCTATGCTACACAGAAAGCACAATAGTGGTCTCTGAACAGGGACTTAGATGAGTTAAAATGTATGTTCTAATACAACTGCTAAAATTGAAAGAAAGGCATAATCAATATACTAAGAGAAGAGATAAAATGGAATCAGAAAGTGCTCAATTAAAAGTGGAGAAGGCAGGGCTTCCCTGGTGGCGCAGTGGTTGAGAGTCCGCCTGCCGATGCAGGGGACACGGGTTCGTGCCCCGGTCTGGGAAGATCCCACATGCCGCGGAGCGGCTGGGCCCGTGAGCCATGGCCGCTGAGCCTGCGCGTCCGGAGCCTGTGCTCCTCAACGGGAGAGGCCACAACAGTGAGAGGCCCGCGTACCGCCAGAAAAAAAAAAGAAAAAAAAAAAAAAGTGGAGAAGGCAGAAAAAGAAGCCTCTGATAACAAACAGAAAACAGTTACAAACATGGTTGTTATTAACACGTAAAAGAATCACTTTAAAAGTGAATGGTCTAAAAAAAAAAAAAAAAAAAAAAAAAAAAGTGAATGGTCTAAATACACCAATGAAAATACAGAGATTATCAGTATATTAAACAACAAGAACCTTCCCCCCTCCCAAAAAACCCAAGATCCGAGGATACCTGTCTACAAGAAACCTACTGTAAGTGGTGGGAGGGGAGAGATACACCATGGAACACTAATCGAAAGATGGTGGAATGGCCATCATCAAAAAATCTAGAAACAATAAATGCTGGAGAGGGTGTGGAGAAAAGGGAACACTCTTGCACTGCCGGTGGGAATGTGAATTGGTTCAGCCACTATGGAGAACAGTATGGAGGTTCCTTAAAAAACTACAAATAGAGCTACCATACGACCCAGCAATCCCACTACTGGGCATACGCCCTGAGAAAACCATAATTCAAAAAGAGTCATGTACCAAAATGTTCACTGCGGCTCTATTTACAATAGCCCGGAGATGGAAACAACCTAAGTGCCCATCATCGGATGAACAGATAAAGAAGATGTGGCACATATATATAATGGAATATTACTCAGCCATAAAAAGAAACGAAATTGAGCTATTTGTAATGAGGTGGATAGACCTAGAGTCTGTCATACAGAGTGAAGTAAGTCAGAAGGAAAAAGACAAATACCGTATGCTAACACATATATATGGAATTTAAGAAAAAAAAATGTCATGAAGAACCTAGGGGTAAGACAGGAATAAAGACGCAGACCTACTGGAGAACGGACTTGAGGATATGGGGAGGGGGAAGGGTGAGCTGTGACAGGGCGGGAGAGAGCCATGGACATATACACACTAACAAACGTAGTAAGGTAGATAGCTAGTGGGAAGCAGCCGCATGGCACAGGGAGATCCGCTCGGTGCTTTGTGACCGCCTGGAGGGGTGGGATAGGGAGGGTGGGAGACGCAAGAGGGAAGAGATATGGGAACATATGTATATGTATAACTGTTCACTTTGTTATAAAGCAGAAACTAACACACCATTGGAAAGCAATTATACCCCAATAAAGATGTTAAAAAAAAAAAAAAAAGAAAGCTGGTGGAGCTACACTAACTGCAGACGGAGCCGACTGCAGAGCGAGGAAAGTTATCTGGGATAAAGAGGGCCATTACTTAATAATAAAGGGTCAGCTCTGCATGAACACATAACAATCCTAAACACGTGAGCGCCTAACAAAAGAGCATCAAACTACACGAGGCAAAGCCTGACAGAGCTGCCAGGAGAAACAGGCGGATCCACTATTATAGCTGCAGACCTCAACCTTCCCCCGTCAGAAATGGGGAGACCCAGCAGGGAGGGATCAGTAAGGACACACCCGAACTCAACAGCACCATCAATCAACTGCCGCTTCGTCCCAAACCAGCAGGCTGCGCTGCGTTCCTCTGAAGGAACACGGAGCATTCACCAGGGAGACCACTTTCTGGGCCACAAAGCACACTAACAAATTTGGAAGGACAGAAGTACAGTGTCTGCTCTCAGACCAGAATGTAATTAAAGTAGAAATCAGTAACAGAAAGATAGCTAGAGAATTCCCAAATATTTGGAAATTAAATTCCCTATCACAATTTTAATTTTTTTCTGGAGCATTTCATCACTATATTTACCGCCTGCAACTACTTTTAACTTTCAAATAACACATCTGAACACACAAATGAAATGTACCATTGGTACGAAGACATCTGAAAACAGAAATAGTCTTCAAGTTTTTCTAACTTCAGGAAAATAAAATTTTAACAGTGCTCATTCCAAGCATTTCAGGTCTTAAAATATATTTGCCCACGATGGCAAAAGTATGAATTAAAAGAATTACAACTACAGTGACATAAAGTCTTCAAGGCGACAGCTGTCATTTAACCAGAGCAGAAATTTCTAAAGGCCCTGACAACACAGAAACACCAGCCGGTCACACTCGGCACCACCTCCCTCCTCCCAGCTGTGCGTGGACCATCACGCTGAACGGTGCCGGCCTCTCTGAGAAACCTGCTCTGACGGAGCTGAGGATGAGTCTGTGTCCTTCTAATACAGCGCATTTCTTCTCTACCGTCTCCTACAGGGCTGGGAACACACGATGCATTTAGGTACAGACGCAGCCACAGTACTCAAGTAAGTCAAACTAACTCCAGTAACGCAAACCAACTTTGCAAAACCTGGTTAAGTGACAACGTAAGATTGTTTAGAAAAGCAAACATTTTTATACCAGGTACAAATGAAGTATTCTGTCAAATGCATCTCAGTTTTCCAAATAAAAATGGCATCCAACTAGTGTATTTTAAATGCATTTGAATAATCTTGACATTAATACTAAAGTGGCTGAAATACAGCTTAACGGCTTGTCCTCCACATTTGCCTTTCCAGCCACGAATCTTTCACACCTATCTACTGGATTACAGTTTAATTATTATCAAATAAATAGATCTCGATAGAGATGATGCTCCCCCCGAAATGTTCTCCTTCCCCTTTACCTTCTATAGACTACTTAAAATGTCCTGAGAAAAGGCCAAAATTCAGGGGCGGGGGGGAATATCAGTTTTAACTAGAGGTCCCAATAGCCTTTGGGGATAATCAATTTCACTACTTTACTTGAAGATTTTTAGGAACTAATTCTTGAACAGCTTCCACCAGCAAGAAAGTATGAGAGACCATTCTATACTCTTTTCTCTGGGTGGTTCCCTAGGGACTAGAAACTGGAGCTCTATTCAGGTAGGAACGGGGAGCCAACAGCTTCCCGAACTCATACCTTCACCCAGAGGGCAAGGGCTGTGGATCAGGGGGACCATGAAAATAGCCTGGCCTTGAATACATGCCTGAATAATGCTACTTAAAATCACCTGATTAACAAAGGTATCATTAAGTGTTCAAACTGAGCAATCCAACCTAATAAAATTTAAGCATAAACGTGAGGGGTCACCAAGCACTCATCATGAGAGAACAAGACAAGCTGATTACTCTGTTATAAACCAGTGGTTATAATCTCTCGCCTGTGCCCCTCCCCAGCTATGGCAACGTGTGGCCTTCTTGAGAAAGCCCCTTTCAGGCCACGTCCTCCCTTTCTCTCCCAGTGGAGAATCACTGCTTTAAGTAACGTTATCAGTAGAGTTTGGGGAAAATTCTACTTTTGACTGACTAGAACTAATAACACGAGGCAGAGTAAGTGACCAAAAAATAAAAATTCATGATAAGAGTCAATAAAGGTAAGTTCAAAATAGTTGGAGAGGCACAAAGAACGAAACTAACCTGAAAGTCTCACTGCAAAGTCTAAGATCCTGAACATAAACCTGAGGTTCTCGGAGAAGAAATGCACGCAAATCACACTTTCCCAGCCCCTCACTACTCTCCTGGCCAGGCCTCCCGGTCTGCCCCCAGCCCCTCCCACTCATCACCTGCCGGCACACAGGCTTGCACCGCATGGCACGCAGGGTCCCTCCTTCAAGCTTGTTCCTTTCTACATAAAAGTCCTCGGTCTCGTGCTTAGAGGACAGTCATTTTAGACCCTGTAGAGCCCAGCCAGTGTTAGAGAACTCATGTCACACTCAAATTATTTTACCCACCACACTGAGAAAAAGAGCCAGGCCTCGAAAAGCTGCTGGTAGAGAACTGACCTGCTCTCTGGGTGGGGAGAAGCCCTGTGTGGAAGGTCCCCGAGCACAACCCGTCACTCCGGCACCATCTGAAAAACTCTTCACGTACTAGTTAATTCTGGAGGAATAAACCATGACTTTCATGATTGTTTTTACAAGTGCAAAGGTTCAAAATTCTAAGAGTTGAAGGTATTACGGTAAAAGGAAACATTTACAGACCCTCCAATCAAGCGTGGATGCTGTCCTACACAAGCTGCCAATTTATGGGTTTCCGTTTGTTTCAACATGTACCCCTCAAGGTCTGAGTGACGGGTGAGCTTTCCAGCCCTTTCTGCCCTGACTTACCTTACTGTGTGTGAAGGGGGGCGCTGTGTACAAGGTGGGGTGGATGAGAGGGCGAGGCAGGTGTGGGACGGCGTGCAAGGGCACATGTCCATGGATGTGGGGGTAAAGATGCAGAGCGGGGTGTGTGGGCTTCTCGGGGCTCAGGAACTGGTGGCCGGGAGGAAGGGCTCCAGCCGTCACTGCCGACGGCGTCAATCCAGACGCCTCTTGTTTACAGACGTGACATTCACAAGTGTTTGGAGCTTGCTCTGCCTAAAGGGAAAGAAAAAAGAAGTATTTAGTAAATGAGTATTTAGTATTTAGGGAAACAAAGAATTGTATGGACTGAATTAGAGCCAGTCACACGGCAGATACAAAGGCAGCAGGGCCCGTCCTGACACCCCAGGTTGATGGGTCCCTCCTTGTGAGGTAAACGAGGGCCCCCAGGACTGGGACTGAAAAGACCTGAAAAGAGAAGGGGGTGCGCACCTCCCCCCAGCTGGGTGTCTGCTGAGCAGCAGCCACACCCATCCGCATCCCGCGCCTGTCTGAGCAGGGGCGAGGGGACTGGCAAGACGGCAGAGCGGAGAGAGGGGGCTGGGGCCAAGGACAACAAGACCACCGGTGCCACGCTCCGCCGGGCTCACACTGCTTAACGGACGGTTACACAGAGATTCTTCAAAATGCACCAGAGATGGGACTTCCGGCTAAGGTGGAATGAAGCAGTCGGTGACTCTTCTCCCTCAAAACAAGTGTAAAACTGAACACAATTGTCAAAGGCAATCGTTTTGAGGCTCTGGAAATCAACCAAAGGAAAAAAACAAATTGAGAAGCGTTTATTCATGCAAATCTGCTAGAACTTTCAGGTGAGAACAGAAGGGGTCTAGCCTTCTTGCCCAGGGCTCTTCCTGTTCCCAACTCCCCACACTCCTTAAAAAATTAAACTTTAAAACAAACAAACAAAAGAAACGTAACTCAAGAATCAATAGCAGAATTAAAATGGTACACTAAAATTTTCTTTGATGTGAAAAAAGGAAGTAAAGGAGGGACAGAGGTACAAAAAACATGAGACATATAGAAATAACCAGCAAAATGGCAAATGTAAATATTGTCAATAATTACATTAAATGTACATGACTCATTTCAAACAAAAGGCAAGGACTGATGGACAGGATAAAAATATGAGACCAAACTAAAGGACTGGAAGGCAAATTTTAGACTCAAAGACACAAAGAAGCTGAAATTAAGAGCTGAAAAAATATATAACAGTACTCCAAAGACAGGTGGAGTATTAGTATTGGACAGAACAGTCTAAGATAAGAAGTATTAGCAGGGAAACAGTTCATAATGACAAAAGGGCCAATATATTAGGGAGACAGAACAATAATCACATGGATACACATTCAACAACACTGCCCCAAAATGCATGAAACAAAAACTGGCAGATTTGAAAAAGGTACAGACAACCCAAAAGGTATACTTGAAGACTTCAATATGTCTCTCTCAAAAATTTTCAGAACTAGATAGAAAATCAGGAAGGATATAGAAGACTTGACTAACGCTATCAATCAACTTGACCCAACTTTCATTTACAGGCCGCTCCACCTAATAGGGGCAGAATACAAATTATTTTCAAGTGCACCTCTAGGACAGACCACGTGTTGGGCCATAAAACAAGTCTCAATAAATTTGGAAGCTCTAAAATCAGTAATCTAAGCTTTAGATTCAACAAGCTAGAAACAGAACAAACCAAACCCAAAGAATATAGAAAGAAACAATGGAGATCAGAACAGAAATCAATGAAAGAGAAAAGAGACAAACAGAGAAAAGTAACAAAACCAAAAATTGGTTATTTACAAAAATGGACAAACCTATAGCCAGACTGACTGAGGGGGTTAAAAAGGAGTAAACAACATTACCCAAATCAGGAATTAACATCACTACAGACTCTACAGAATTAAAAGAGAGTATAATAAACAACCATATGATATCAAATTAGACAATTTAGATGAAATGGATAAATTCCTAAAAAGACACAAATTATTAAACTCAACCCAAGAAGAAATAGAAAATCTGAATAAACCTGTAGTAAGTAAACAAAATTTGAATTAGTAATTACAAAATTTCCCACAAAAAGAGACCAGGCTCATGGGATTTCACTTGTGAATTCTATCAAATATTTAAGAAATCTCAATCTTAGACAAATTCCTTCAGAAAATATATGCAGAACAAACAATTCCCAACTCATTCTATGAGGCAGGCAGGTATCACCCTGATACCAAAGCCAGACAAAGACATCATAAGGATGGACAACTATAGACCAGTATCTTTTATTAGCACAGATGCAAAAACCCTAACAAAATAACCAATCAAGCAACATATGAAAAAGGGACTACATGCCATGAGCAAGTGGAATTTATCCCAGGAACACAAGGTTGGTTTAATATACGAAAATCACTTGATGAGATACACCACGGTAACAGAATAAAGGATGAAAACCACAGGGACATCTCAACAGATGCAGAGAAGGCATCTGAAAAACCCAAAGCATGTTCATGATAAAACTCCCAAGAAACTAGGAGTAGAACAGAATTTCCTCAACTTGACAAAGGACATCTATGAAAAACCTACAGCTAGCATCATACTTTACTGGTCAAAGACTGAATGCTTTCCCCCTAAGACTGGGAATAAGCAAAGACATCTGCTTTGCACCACTTCTATTCAACACTGTACTGGAGGTTCTAGCTAGCTCAATAAGGCAAGAGTAGGGAATTAAAAGAATCCAGATTGGAAAGGAAGAAGTAAAACTGTTTATTCACAGACAACATGATCTTGCATGTATCAAGTCCAAAGTAATCTACCAAAAAAAAAAAAACCCAAAAAACCCCAAAACCACAAAACTTCAACCCTTCTAAAACAAGTTTATTAGCAAAGCTGCAGAATTCAAGATCAATATATAAGAATCTATTGTATTTCTATATATTACCAACAGTCAATTGAAAATCGAAATTAGAAAACACCTTTACTATAGAATCAAAAGACATGTAATACTTAAGAATAAACTTAAGAAACATGTTTGAGAACCACAGACTAGAAATTTTTAAAAACTGCTGAGAGAAATTAAAGATGACCTAAATAAATGGAAGCAGCATGGTCACTGACTGACAGATTCAATTTTGTTGACTGTATTTTCCCAAAATTGATCCTTATCATCCCACAAATAAAAGATTAGGCCCAGAGAAGTTTGCTGATGAATTCTATCAAATATTCAAGAATTCAATGCAACCTCTATCAAAATCCAAGCAGGTCTTTTTGGAGAAGGTAACAAATTGTTCCTAAAATGTATACGGGGAATTCCCTGGTGGTTCAGTGGTTAGGACTCGGCGCTTTCACTGTGGTGGCCCAGGTTCAATCCCTGGTCGGGGAACTAAGATCCCACAAAGCCATGCAGTATGGCAAATAATAATAATAATAATAATAATAATAAATAAAACAAAAAATAAAATGTATATGGAAATGCACATAGATTTTGAATGCATTTAGACTTTGAAAAGGCTAAACAATTTTGAAAACGGCCCACCAAGCTGCAGGGCAGATCCTACCCGATTTCCAAACTTACAATAAAGCAATAGTCAAGTAGAGTATGGGTTTAAGGACGCAGAGATCAAATGAACAGGATCCTGAGTAAAGACATTAACCCATACATTTATAGTCAATTGATTTGCAATAAACAGCCAATGCAATTCAACAGGGGAAAGGATGGCCCTTTCATCAAATGGTACTGGGACAACTGGATACCCAAATATGCAAAAAGGTGAATTTGGACCCTAACCTCAGACCATAAGCAAAACTGAATCAAATGGACCACAGACCTAAGTAAGAGCTAAAATTATAAATATTATAGAGGAAACGAGAGTTTTGTATTAGGTAAAATTTTCTTGGATATGACTTCAAAAGCATGATTCATAAAAGAAAAAATTTATAAACTGGAATGCATCAAAATTAATAACTTCTGCTTTTCAAAAAACACCATAAAAATACTAAGACATACCACAGACCAAAAGAAAATATTTGTAGATCACATACTCGATAAATGACTTGTACCAATATATACCAATATATAAAGAACTCTTTTTTTTTTTCTTTTAATATTTATTTATTTGGAGGTGCTGGGTCTTAGTTGTGGCACACAGGATCTTCGTTTCAGTATGCGGGATCTTTAGTTGCAGTGTGTGGACACTTAGTTGAGGCATGCAGGATCTAGTTCCCCGACCAGGGATCGAACCCGGGCCCCCTGCATTGGGAGTGTGGAGTCTTAGCCAATGGACCACCAGGGAAGTCCCCACAAAGAATTATTAAACTCAAAAACAAGACAGAGAAGGAAATGCAACCCAAACGGCCCCTAAACATATGACAGAATGTGCTCACCTTTGCCCACAGAAAATGGAATGAAAACTGAAACCTCACGGGGTTACCATTTCTCATCTACCAGACTGGCAAGAGTTCAAAACTCTTCCAGGGGGAGGGGAGGGCACCACGCTCTGACCCGGTAAAGCCACTCCTGGTGACCGCTCCTAGGGACAGAACTGCCTACGTATAAAATGTCAGATATGTAAGGTTACTCACTGAATAGTTTATGATGGGGAAACAAACGGAAGCAAACACAAGTGTCCGTCAGCAGGGACTAAAAAGAAAAACAAAATGAAACTATGACACGTCCACACAATGGAATACAAAGAGACCAGCAGCGGAGCAAGAGGAAGTGCGCTCTGTACAGGTGAAGCTGGTCAGGACACACTGCTAGGCAGGGAAGAGAACAGAGTGTGCATTAGTATAAGCCTTTTTCATGAAAAGGCAAAGAATATTTGTATTTGCATAAATAAACACTGGAAGGACCTAGTTTTAAATAGGTAAAACTGGTTACGCATTGGGACTAGGGGCTGGGGGTGAGCAGGCGCTGCAGCCGGTAGATGAGGAAGGAGGTGGGAGCGAGACTTCTCAGGGTAGTAACACCTTCTGGTGTCCTTTCCTGCAGATTTACACCACCTACTAAAATGGTTTTAATCAGCCTGGACCTTCATTTGTTCTTTCTTTCATTTAAAAACTGCTTGAGTGCCTATTATAAAACTCTGAGTCTCTAAGAAAAAATAACAGTCTGGTAAGGTACCCGCACCTTTGGTTAACAGAAAAACAGATACCTATCAGGATAGAAAAGCTCCCTTACAAAACCAACCTTTTCTGAAATTTTAACATTCCACTGTTTCATTTTATTAAAAAAAAGCCCTTCCCTTGCTTCCCAGACAAGAAAACCTCCCCAACACTTAAATATCTGGAGCCACTGTGCGGTGCCGCAGAGTCAAGATGACATTGATCACAGATTCAGGAAAGAGGAACAGGACTGAAGTGAGGGTGCGAGTCACGTCTGCTTATTTGCAAGTATGCCTCGACTCTCTCCAGGCCTAATCTTCAGAAGTTTTTCGAAATAAAATAATTCTGTGTTCAATAACGCTCATGTTTAGAGAAACCAGAGGCAGAAAAGAGACCTCTGGCAAAACAAAGTTCGAAAAAATAAAATCATACCTGCTGAGTTGAGTAAGACGGGGGTGGACTGTCCACTTTACTTTCCTCCTTCCCAGGGCTCCCGTCTCCTAGAGCTGTGTCTTCCTTCGGGGCTCCCGGGGGCTCCCCACTACTTTCACCGTCTGCCTCCTCGTCATCAGCCTCTGAAGAACTACTGCTGGTACTGCTTACCTGAGGGGACTTTAAAAACAACCCTTTGTAATTTACACTTTTTGAAACAGAAGAATGGAGGCAACTGACACACCAGACACCGTCTGATGTCACTTACTGTCACTATGAAGACGCATGCCCATACCTCGTCCTTCAGGGCCATGTTTTCCCCGCCACCGTTCAGTTCGCCGTGGATTCCATTCATGCTGGCCACCACCTCGGCATCGTCATAGTTACTCAGCGGATAAATATCAGCAAACTTAGCTGACAAGGGCGCAACATCTTCATCGTCACTACAACTGAGAAAGCAGAGACGTCACCAGGAGGCCGCTCTCCACAAGCACAGTGAACGCACCACCCGCCAAGCAGACACCACGCTCGTTCACAGGAGTGCTGCGCTGAGTGCCACGCATGCCCCTCAGCATCTCCTCGTAACCTGAACGCACGAGGAAACGCCTGGAAGATTACCATTTGTGCTCTTTGGAAGAACGGAAAACAAGACTCCAGAAGGAGAAACATTAAGGAAACCACAAAATTTAATCAGATTAATTGATGTTGCACATCTATTCAAGTTGAAGTGCCCTGGTGTACAACTGTTCTCTCTGCCATTTCCAAGCAGACACAATTTTTGATTCTAATTAAAGGGGTACGGAGAACAACCGCAGGTCTTTACCGTTTGTTTTTATAACCGCCAAAATTTCAGACACAGCCAGCTCAACAAAACATTAAAGGCACTTATGTGACAAAATACTACAAGATTTTTCACTACAAGGCCAGCTGTGGCCAAGTCCAGTCATAATCTTAATTACCAGCTTTAGCAAGACATCCAAGCGATGGGCAAATGGAATATCTACCAAAAAAAAGTAAGAAGACTTCAAGGCTAGAGCCTATGAAGACCACTTAAGATGTATGACTTTCTGGTACATGAAAAGAGCTGGCGCAGAGCTCCTGGCTCAGTGTGCATGGTTCAAGGCATGACTGTAAATGGACACCCCACGGGTCCACGTAAACATGCCACCGCGTCTGCCTTGAGCCTCAACACTCAATGGCCTCCAGAAGGAACAAGCCTAAGAACTGGAGACCTTTTGGCTTTAGGGAAGAGTGTCCAGAATTGCCAAACTCAGGTTCTTTTCCACTTTTAGGAAAACAAGAGTCAATAGACTACAACGTGCTATCATCCGGAGCTCATCACAGCAAGCACGGACAGTGCCCAGCAGGCCTCCTGGGGTCCCACTGCACCTGAGGTAACAGCAGGCTTTGCCCTGGGCTGCACCCACACCTGCTCCCGAGGTGTTAGCATCACCACGACCCAGAGGAGGAAGCCAAGGTGCAGAGATGAAGGAACTAAACCACGTGCTCCATGCAATGGAGGCGACCCCAGAACCCGTGAAGTCCAGACAGCACTGCAGCCCAGCGACTAAACCGCCACGCTTCTATTTCACCAACTTAGAAGCGGCACCACGAGAGACAACACGAACCAGCGGCCACATGGAGCTCCTCGGATCACAGAGTGTCTACCGGGAAGACACGGATCACAAGGTGCTGGCGGCCAGAGGCCCAGAGCATCCGCACACGGCCCCGGCTCCGCCACTCAACGCAGCATGGGAGACCACGGCTGGCGCCAGCTGCCAGGACACAGGAGCTGGGCAAACTCTTCCAATGGAAGTTCTTATTCGACTGCACACGCTGAACTGCGGGATGCTCCTGTGATGAGCTAGCTGGCAGCTAGCTGTGAAGCCCTCAACACTCTGCACCGGCTCCGAGAGCACAGGGCTTCTACAGCTATGAAGCACCTTGAGTTCAGTGAAAGGAGTCACGGTGTTCAGGCCAATCCCTTTACTATTATTCTGTATTTGAGACCAAATCCATATTGAGAATTGAAAGACTCCGAAGGAAAGCCTCAGAGTCACCGTGCGAAATCCAGACGGGGGAAGCGAGAAGTCTGAGAAATGTGGGGCACCATCCCTCCACTGGGAGCCATGGCGGGGGGGCCGGTCACCTCCACAGGGCTCCCGGCACCCACACACACTGTGACATGCAGAGGGCATGTTTTATTTCTTAAAACATATACCCGCGTGCAGCCTGTCCAGAAGCTAGAGCAGGTAGCCTCAACACGAGACACGGCCACAAGTCCAAAGAAACATGGGCCCACTCCCCTCCCTGTGAACTGGCGACAGCTGCACAGCCACCTCGCTTGTACAAAACATCCTTCTAGGTAATGTGGGAACACGGAGAACAGAACCTTTCAGTCGCTTGCTAAAGTGATCATCTGAGTTCTTAGCAAGACATGGAACAAGCATGGATGCTGGGCTGACGATGAGGCGGAATGAGCAGCGGGCTGGCCACCCGTGATTCAGTGAGCGCGGGCCAGGCCGGCGATGGGAAACACTTCCCTGCAGACCAGCATGTGTTTGTTTGCCTCACTGCAGTTATTCATTCACCTTCTTTTAGGCAGGTCATGAAACAGTGTCAAAGTTTGGGCTTACTGATTCCATGTTTTAAAAGCTGTTTAAAAAAATGAAGGGTCCTTTTTCTTGAAAAGCACTATAATGCTATCCATACTTCTGCAGACATTACTGTCTCTATTTCTCATCACTGGATTAGTTAAATTTCTGAAACCTTATGACAAAGTCACGACTTACAAAGTTGGTGCAGAGCCATTGTCTGTGAGGATGAGTCTGGGATGTTGCTGAACTGTAATGGGAGAGCTGGAACCTGACCCTGAGCTTGCTGATGACACGCTAGGTGGGCGCATCTCAGAGAGATAGTCGGGAGCAGAGTCCACCTGGAGTGGTAGCTGGTGAATGTGGATGTCGCCAGTGACGGGGGGGTCCATGATACCACAAGTGAGGATGTGTGAGAGGCTGCAGTCATCGCAAGCACATCTGATTGGGAATTAAGGACAGTTACCGAGACAGCCAACAGAGAAGGGCAGACCGTGCTCTTCAGAGGTCGGTGCCGGCCCTCTGTGGGGTCAGCGAGGGTCCCGCAGGCCCGCTGCGCGCACACGCAGGCTCACCTCCTCCTGTAGTTGCAGTTGGGGCAGTCGGGCATGCTCAGTCGTGACGACAGCACGTGCCTCATGGTGTCCGTGAAGCTGTTCTCGCCAGCGACGGCCTTCTTGTTCGTCAACTGCAGGAAACCACGAGACAACGGGTTAGTTTTGTAAGACGCGCCGCCCCGTGACACAGCTTATATTTTCCAGTAATTGTGGTAGTGTGTGTCACACTCAGAACCAATGACCACAGCTTCCTAAGGTGGGGCAGGGCCAGGAAAAGGGGCCGCAGAGGTGTGAGGCACACAGCCGTGAGGCTGGGAGAGGCCCTGACACAGGCCAGGGACCAGTAACCCCTAATAGGCTTCCTCACCAGCAAACACGCTGCAGCACCCCTCACAGCAGACACCCAGCCTTTACCCTGAATCTGCCATGGGCTTTGTACTTGCTAGGTACCAGGAACGTAGAGATAATCACTGCCCTCAAGGAGCTTAGATTCTGGAAGAGGGGACAGGCAAGAAACCAAATTTGAAGACCGTGACGTAGAAGGTGACCCGGGAGATCTGCTCAGCATGCTGGAGGGGTGGGGAAGCTGCTCGGCAGGTGCCAAGCCTCAGCAAGGCCCAGGTGCAGTGCTGGTAATCCCGTCAGAGGCAAGGAGGGCGTCCGGGCCAGCGAAGAGCACTGAGCTGGGCATCCCCTCACGAGACCCTCGGCGGCTGCTGGGCCTGGGCTGAGCAGGAGTGCGTCTCGGGGAACAGCCTCACCGCCATCAGGCCTGTGCACACAGAGCCGTGGCACCCAGCGCCCACGAGTTGCACAGACGCTTATGAGGCACGATGGAAGCTGGACAGTCAGCACAAAAGGCTGCAGTGGGCGGGTGGGAAGGAACGCAGCAGTGAGGAAGGCCAGCTGGAGAGGACGCCAGTGGAGCATGGAGGAGGGGGGACCCGGGAACCACCTAGGAAGCGGCACCTCAACTTCCACTGGAGCGGGCGAGCCTCTGGATTTTAGAGAAGGAGCCTGTGGCCCGGCTTGGGCAATGGGATGGGTGGTGGCCAGGAGAGCCATGGGACAGGACAGAAGCCACACAGGTAAGCGAGCGGAGCACGGCTGCCCTCTGTCTACCTGTGGCGCCCAGAGGAGACCACGGGTGCGGGCGAGGCTGGGGCCACCGACACCTAGGGAAGGCCAAGGGAGCACACCCAGCAAGGGAGACTAACTGGGAGAGAAGCCAGCACATGCACGGGAAGCAAGTTTCCCAGTGAAGCCCAATGCCCTGAGACCACCACACCGCAGCCCCCGGGAGTTCTGCCAAAGCGGCAGGCAGAGGGGTGGGGGGAAGAGCCGCTGGAGGAAGGGGTGCGCCGGGGCCGCCAGCAGCCACGGCGAAGGCATGGCCCCTGGCACACGTGGCGCGCACCAAGTATCAGCCCTGCGACTTCACTGTATGCACCCTGGTGAGTAAACCGGGGACACGCCACCCGCCTAGGAGGAGTCCGTGGGGACTCCCGGGTGGCTGTGGCCCGAGCGGGTGGCTCTGTAAACGCGGGTGTCCCCTGAGGGATACAGGAGAGAAGGAAGTCGGAAGGAAAACCAGTTTACACCACTGCCACGCACAGTGAGCAGAACATGCAGTGTGGTGTTGAAGCGCCGGTCTTTTGGAGCCGTCCACCCGCAGGGAGCAATTCCCATTCCTGTGAACCGCCCCTCCGGCCCCCAGCCTCACCTGCTCTTCCATGAATCGCCTTTGTTTAAAAAGCTCCCAGTCTTCTGTTAGCATGCGCTGTTTGGTTTTCATTGTCATCTAATTCATGGGGGATGTAAAAAACAAAAAGTCTTAGTACCAGCAAGAGCTACCCCGGACATTTTCAAGGGGAGACTTTTAAAACGATACATACAAGAGACCGCGTCTGCGGACAGAAGCCGCAGCACTACAGAAACGCTACCTTATACTCGATCTCAGCGCCTCACGTGACTCGCTCAAAATCATCGCAAATACTTTTCTTGCATGAAAAACACAGCGAGGAGTTCAGGTTTTAAAGAGAAATTAACGTATCAGAGGTGGATCTGTCAATACGGTGAGTGGACAGTCACAGTTCACTGAACAACCACGAGGGGCCCTGCACGTGAAGTGTGAGCCCTGGGGAGGTCGCCCTGAGTGCCACAGCAGGCACCAGGGGCTGCGGAGGGAGGGGGCGGGGGCCGCTGTTTAAGCACGAGCTTCAGCTTGTGAAGATGAGAGAGTTCTGGAGCTGAACAGCGGTGACGGTCACAGCAATGTGAGCGCACTCAGTATGAATGAACTGTAGACGTAGAAACGGTTAAGGTAGTAAATTTTGAGTAACGCAGATTTTCCCACAACTAAAAAGAAATTGAGGGGAATAGGGAATTAAGAATGGGCTCAAGGCACTGCCTTATTTGAAGGAGGAGGCTACGAAATGATTAAATCTTGGTGTTTATATAAATGTATTCTTGTAAATTAACCACTGAAAGGATATGGGATACATATCTTCAAAATTATTAGAAGAAAAAAAAAAAACGGAAGAGGGCGTATATTCAGTCCTACAGGGAAGGACACACCACAACTGGCAGCGCTCCCAGCTGCTGGACAGAATGCTGCTCGACACAGGAACCACCTAATAAACAGCCTATTACATCTTCAAATTAAAACACACAAACAAAAAACTGCCCATTAAACCCTCCAAAATAAAACAAGAGTAACTTAATAAAATCAAATTCATGCACTTAAAATTTTTTAATAGTTTAAAAGTATTTGAGAAGAAACCAAAGTTGAAATTACAGTCTGTTTAGAAATAGCTGACAAGGAAAGCCCCACAAATCAAATTTTATAAGATGAGCCCAAGATGTAGAAGAAAATGTACAGTTTAGTGGCATTTATGAGAGAACAACAACAACAAAAGCCTGAAAAGTATGCGTTCAATGTAAGAAGCCCAAACAAAATGAAACAAGAAATCAACTAATAAGGAATTAAAGGTAAAAGCTGAAATTCGGAAAACCAAGAAGTAAATGTGATCAATAAACCCAAAAGTTGGTTCTCTGAACTTCCTCCCGGGCCGAACAAGGGAAGAAAAGGAACAGCAAAAATAGCGGGAGTGAGAAGGGACACGGACACATACAAAGATTTTCTAAAACCACAAGAGAAAACACCTGTACAATTCATGCCTTCCATATATAAAGAACAGCTGCCAACAGGTGGCTCGCGGCTACCTTGTTGGCCCTGCACAACGTGTTTTACAAGCTGAGCCAACATGAAAAACCCTTTGAGATTTCGCCTAACAGTCTAGGCTTCTGGCCTCTCTCGACGCTGGACAGCTCAGAGGGCAGGCTGTGGGCACAGCTGGGACGCCAGGGGCACTGGCCGGCCTCCTTTTAGGGGAGCGAGTGCTCTCATTACAGTGCGCAGTTAGAGGCAGGGGAGCTCTCCTGTAGCCGTCATGCACCCGTTTTCATCAGCTGTCCCATAAGCACAAGCTTAAGCCCGCCCTTTACATGAATGATGCGGATAATTTCCCAGGCAAGTATCAATCTGTAAACGCACTTAAGAAGTAGAAAACCCCAAGTAGGTTCATGAACACAATGTTTACTGAAAAGGCAGTAAAAGATACTGAGTCCTTGTTCCTTCCCCTGCAAAAATGAACCAGGCCCCAGAGTTTCATGGTGGGGTATCTATGCAAACCCTTTGTAGATTAGGAAAGTTGAACTATTCCTAAAAACTGGAAAAACATGGAAAGTTCTCAATTCATCCTATGAGATTAGCATAATTATCCTTTATACAAAACAAACAAGACCTCAAAGATGAAAACTCAGTAATACCTCAGAATACAGATATAAAAATCCTAAATAAAATACCTAATAATGGATTAAAGAATAATATATTATAATCTAGTAGGGTTTAATTCCAGGAACACAAGGATGTCTCAAAATTAGGAAGCCTAATCTAATTCATACAAAAACACGTAAAAAGAGAAAAAACATACAAATTTAATGTCTATTCCTGCTTTAAAAAAAATTTTTTTTTAATTAATTAATTTATTTTTAGCTGTGTTGGGTCTTCATTGCTGCACACAGGCTTTCCTAGTTACAGCGAGCGGGGGCTACTCTTCGTTGCAGTGCGCAGACTTCTCATTGCGGCGGCTTCTCTTGTTGCACAGCACGGGCTCTAGACGCACGGGCTTCAGTAGTTGTGGCACACGGGCTCAGCAGTTGTGGCGCGTGGGCTCTAGAACGCAGGCTCAGTAGTTGTGGCGCACGGGCTTAGTTACTCCGCGGCATGTGGGATCTTCCCAGACTGGGGCTCGAACCTGTGTCCCCTGCATTGGCAGGCAGATACTTAACCACTGCGCCACCAGGGAAGGGCTCTTTAATTTGCTAAAAAGTATCAAAAATTTGTATGGCAAGCATCAGACTTAATGTGAAACCTCCAAAGTGTTCCACAAAAGCCAAGAACTGAACAAGGATGCTGCTGCTAGTAACACTCTTACTCATGACGCTTTGAAGATTCTAGCTGAAGTGAAAAAACAAAACACAAAGTTCAAATGCTAATAAAGAGGATAAGACAAAACTATTATTATCTGTAAACGATGTCATGGTCTCCTAGAAAACTCAAAGCGATCAATTCCAGAACTATTTGAGAGATGATGACACGGTGGGATGACTGGACACAAAGCAGAACTCAGCTCGCCTATAAGGACCAGCAATAACTCCTTAGAAAATGTATTCCACCATCTAAGATGCCACTCGTGAGAGTCCCTAAGACTGTGAAACACCTACATATAAATTCAGTAAGAAATGTACAAACTATAAGACCATAATATAGGCTATAAAAGACAACCTGAAAAAGGAGATATATGCCATAGTTTTGGATGGGAAGATTCAATATTGGTGCTAATTCTCCCTTTACGTAACGTGGGTCTGCAGTTTTCAGGAGAAACATTTTTCTTTCGTGAGTAACTATTACTGTTGCAAATTTTAAATATGATTTAAAATGAGCTAAACTTTAGAAAAAGTAATCATTTCTTTATCTTATTACAGAGCTCAGTACAGAGTTGTTTGATAAATATAATCAACAGAAACCTCCTCTTTGACCTTCTCTTCGCAGCCTCTGGGATTAATTTTGTGGAACATTTGGGTACCTGTAGGCTTATATATGCGTCACACAACAAACAAAGGATAAATCTTTAAAAGCAAACAAGAACAACGGATTTCAAAGCTGTCAACTGTCTCCCCATGGCCATACTTATTTGTGAATACTAATTATTTTACAGATGTGCAACATTTTGCAATCTTGAATTACTATGTAGTTTCTAAAATGCGACTTGATTAGAAGAGACTGATATCCATTCCAAGGATTCTAGAATGACTGGTACCCTCTGGATGCAACTAAAATTGCTCGATTTCCCTAACTGGTATTAATGGCATCGTAGTTCCTTGACAAGTGAATGAAAATAAGAATGCACCTTTGGGTTGCTTTAATGAAAGAGGATGGCTTTCCACTGTGAAAAGACAGAGAGTGCTTTTTTTTTTTTTTTCCTTGTAAAATAAGTGTAACCTAAAATAAACCATCTGAACCATTTCAGTGGTATCCCCATCTCTCTTCATCTTGCAAAAGTGAAACGCAGTCCCCGTTAAACAATAACCGCCCGCCTCCCCTGGCCCCCGGCACCCACCCTTCTACTCTCTGTCTCTATGGACTTGCCTACTCTAGGGACCTCAGGCGAGTGGGATCAGACAGGAGGATGTCTTTTTGTGTGTCTGGCCTATTTCACTTAGAGAGTAATGTGTTTAAGTTCTTCCACGTTTTTAGGTCTTCCACGCAGGTCCTTGATTCACTTTGAGTTCCCTTTTCCATATGGTATTAGATAAGGGTACAACTTCATTCTTTTGCAGGTGGATACCCAATTTTCCCAGCACCATTTGTTGAAAAGACTGTCTTTTCCCCATCGAAGGGTCTTGGCACCCTTGTCAAAAATCACCTGACCATATACGCAAGGGTTTGTTTCTGGGCTTTCTACTGTTATCCACTGGTCTGTATGCCTGTCTTTATGCCAATACCACGCCGCTTTGATCACTGTGGCTTTGTAGTAAGCTTTCAAATCAAAAGTGTGAGCCTCCAGTTTTGCGCTTTTTTCCCCCAAGACTGTTCTGGCAATTCTGAGTTCCTTGAGATTCCATATGAATTTTAGGGTGGGTTTCTCTGTTCTTCAAAAAACATCACTGGGAGTCTGATAGAGATTGCACTGAATGTGTAGACCACTTTGGGTACTACTGACGTTTCAACAATATTAAGGTGTCCAATCCAGGAACACAGGAATGTGCTTCCATTTATTGATGCCCTCTTTATTTTCTTTCAGCAATGTTTTGTAGTTCTCACTGTACAAGTCCTCCACCTCCTTGAGTAAGTTAATTCCTAAGTATTTTACTCTTTTCAATGCCACTGTAAATAAAACTGTTTTCATAATTTCCTTTTCAGATTGTTCACTGTTTGTTTGTACAAATGCAATTAATTTTTGTGTGTGCACTCTGTATCCTGCTACTTTGCTGAACTCACTTACAGTTTTTAAATTCTAACAGTTTTTCTTTTTTGCAGAGTCGTTAGGATTTTCTACATATAAGATCACATCATTTGCGGAGACCGTTTTACTCTTCCTTTCCAATTTAAATGCCTTTTATATCTTTTTCTTGCCTAACTGCTGTGGCTAGATTTTCTAGTACTATGTTGAATAGAAGTGGTGAAAGCAAGCATCCTTGCCTTGTTCCTGATCTCAGAGGATTAAAGGCTTTCTTTTAATCTTTCATTTCTCTTAAAATTAATTTTTATTGGAGTATGGTTGCTTTACAATGTTGTGTTAGCCTCCACTGCACAACAAAATGAATCAGCCATACATATACAGATATCCCCTCCCTTTTGGACTTTAATCTTTCATTATTAAGGATGATGTTTGCTATAGGTTTATTATATTTGTGGCTTTTATTATATGGAGGTAGTTTCCTTCTATTCCCATTTTGTTGAGTGTTTTTAATCATGAACGATGGTGAATTTTGTCAAATGCTTTTGCTGCATCAACTGAGATGATCATGTGGTTTTTCCTTGTTGATGTGGTATGTTATATTAATCAATTTTCATACCTTGAAACACCTTTGCATTCCAGGAATAAATCCTACTTGATGATGGTGTATAATCCTTTAAATATGCTGAATTCTGTTTGCTAGTATTTTGTTAAGGATTTCTGCATCAATATTCATAAAGGACACTCACTGGTGCGTCGTTTTCTTTTCTTGTAGTGTCTTTGGCTTTGGTATCAGGCTTATGCTGGCCTCATAGAATGAGTTAGGAAGTGTTCCCTCCCCTTCAGTTTTCTGGAAAAGTCTGAGAAAGATGGGTATTAATTCTTCTTTAAATGTTTGCTAGAATTCACCTTTGAAGCCATTGGGTCCTGAACTTTTCTTTGTTGGGAGATTTTTGATTACTGATTCAATCTCCTTACTAGTTATAAGTCTATTCAGATTCTCTATTTCTTCATGATTTAGTCTTGGTTGGTTCTTTGTTTCTAGGAATTTGTCCACTTCATCTAGGTTATCCAATTTGTTGATG